>NC_142699.1:16313231-16913231 GCF_029339155.1 Prunus mume
ATTTTTGCTGCTTGTAATTTATCAAGCATTTTTTCTTCTCAAGGTTAGAATAAAACTGATCGCCCAGAGAATCAGTAGCGAGCAGTTCGGCCAACTCTATGTATGTAAGATGCAACATCTTCTGGACAATCCACCTGCATATGGGAAAAAGTATTTTACAAAGGAAAAAAAAAAACTGCGACTCCAGTCAAATGATATTTTGATTATTTATGTTATAATATAATAACCCAGTCACCTGAACAACCCAGTCAACTGCCTTGTTGAAATCAAGGCCTCTCGAAGCCACATCAGTCGAGAAGAGAACTGAATGCTTTTCAGTAAACTGTGAGTATGTTCCCATTCGTCCCTCCTTGCTTCATCTCACCAAGAAGACACTTCATGGTGTTCCTGGACTGAGCTTTTTAAATGCTTCAAAGACAAATTTTACCTATTAAAAAAGCAATTTAACATCATCAAGAAGTAAAATTGGAGGTGAAACATGCACCCCAATTATGAACCTGAGTAAATTTGGCATGTGTGAGACCAACACAATTTGGAGTAAGAGAGAAAAAATTTTTGAATTAAATGACCTGAGCAACTTAGAGAAAACTACATTCATTATACATGTATGTATGTATGTGTTACAAGATCATAAACTAAAATTTAATGATATGATCAAATTTCCATGCTGACTTGTGCAGGGAAGAGGGGGGGGGGGGGAGTTAACAACAATATATGATTTACATGGAGAATCAAACTCTAAAGACCAGTTCAAGTGTGCATCTGTTGATTCAAGTTCAAAGTTCATTCATTGAACTAGATAATGATTCAGTTGGCCACATTGACTGATTTGCCACAAGGGCTTAAGCTGGCCTCAAACAACCAGATGAACTCAGATGTTGCATATATTATGTAGACATTATCAGCATGACATATGGCATCTGAGCTACAAGCACATAATTCAAAACAAAACTGCACCTGTTTTCGGTTGATAGAAACACTAAAATCCTAGAATTTAGGTGTGTTCTTATGAAGCTCCACAGCAGGTCTAACTTTGGTCAGGAACGCATGATTGCGTATTTGCTGCAAATTCTTAGAGTGGCTGCCACAGACTTCATGCACACTGAGATACTCTGGATCCTTCAAACTGAGTCTTGCAAGATGTTGAACCGACTTTGTTTGAGTTGCTGAGAACAGAAAGGTTTGTCTTCTGTTGGGTAGCTGAAATGATTGCATTCAGCGCTGCTCTCAAATCCTGAATCAAGACAACGTCCGCTTCATCAAGGACCAAAACCTGTTCCCTGACCGGGAAAGTCCACCCAAATCAGCAGGAAAATAGACAGAATATGTGTGTGTATAGATATAGATACATATACACTTGATAAGACTTCTAGGTCAGCAGGAAATGGCTTGAATGCATAAAGAAGAATCAGGCATAACAAACTTCTAGGTCGAACAATAATATTGTACAATGGAGAAAGACTGTTGGTATGCATGCAGAAAAATAAGAATTAATAATCAAGAAAACACCTTCTATGAAAAAAAGAAGAAGCTGAAAATCTGGAATAATTGGCAAATGTATGTGACAAAGTTAATCAGACCAGGAAATAGCAGAATTAGAAAGTAAATCTGATAACTCTCATCAGCATATTCAAAAGATACTTCCGATAGATGATGTAGCACTATGGGTTGGAAACAGATTTCTGAGAATATACCATTTTCCCCTCAAATTTCAAAAAGAATAAGAGGAGGATAAATTAGACCTGAAGCTGTGAACAATCAAAATTTGGAGTTTCATCCATGTGCTGAAGAAGCCGGCCAGGAGTGCAAACCAGTATGTTCAGCTCATTTACGCGCTCCTTCTCTGCTTCAACATCTCTGCGACCACCAATTAGAAGCCCAGCACTAAAATTATGGTGCTTCCCAACCGCTTTTAACACATCAAAAGTTTGACTAGCTATTTCCCTAGTTGGAGATAGTATGATGCTGCCTACCCCATCCTGAGGACACCATCTCTCTCTATACAATTTTTCCACAAGCTGAAAGAGAACAAAATTAAAATATAATAGGGCATCAAAAGAGGGTTCTTTTATAACCATTGAAAAATGCCTATAGACTGACAGAGAAATAATGGAAAATTTGAACACATCCCAACTTACCGGTATCACAAAAGCCAGAGTCTTTCCCGAGCCAGTCTTGGCGGCACCAAGAATATCTCTGCCACATAGAGCGTGGGGCAAAGACGCCTTCTGAATATCGGTCATTTCGATGTACTTGGATTGGCGTAAGGCGTCCTTGGTCTTCTTAGAGATGGGCAACTGGTCGAACCTGGTGGCGCCGGCGTAGCGCGAGAAGATTGTGGGGCCGACGCGGCCGACGGGGGCGTCGGAGGGCAAAGGAGGAAGAGACATGGGGTTGGAGCCGCATTCGGGTTGCTGGGATTCAATCCATGATTTCAGAAGCTCGATTTCTTGGAGCTCCGAAAGTTCCTTTTGCTTGCGCGAGGTCTTTGACATGGGTTTTCTCATTGTGGCTGGCTGTGTTTCAACTTCCGACTGGAGGAGAGACAGATGCTAGGTATTTGGGTTTTAGAAAGAAAGCGGCGAGAGCGCTTTGGTAGTGACAACTTACAAGGGTTTAAGCTTTTCAGTTATGTTGACCAAAAAAACTTCTCCTTTCTAAATTCTAACGACGAAAAGAAAGTTGTAGTTTTTCCTTTGGGTGATTCCTCAATAAGAATTTTAACTATTGGATTGCATTTATTAATACAAATTTATAAATAAATTAATTCTATACATATATTTATAAAAAAACTTAAATCTATTTAAACATAGAAACACACCCAAAATCAACAATTGTATATTTTTTGGGTGTGTTTATAAATGGGTTTTGAGTTTGTGTAATGATGAGTTTTTGGTGAGTTTATAAAGTGTTTTGAGTATTTGATTTTTTTATAATTTGGTCCATTTTGTGTTGATAATCTCTTAGATGCAATTCACGTAGAGATTAAAAGTAGTAATCAATTCTTAACATAAATATTTATTGGAGAATCTCCCTTTGCGTTTATATACCAATAGTACTTACTACATATATATATATATATTAGAGAGAATTATTATTACTTTAAATCAATTCTAATTAATTAGGTAGTTCTAAACTTATCAAACCAAAAAGGGAAGAAAAGGAATTGTGGCTTAGGCCCTTGACAAACCTAGTATGCTCCTGTTTATTTGCATTCGAGTTTGATTTTCCTCATTATACATTGTTCAATTAATAAAATTACAACATTACCTTTGATTAATTTTGGCGCTGCACATTAGTTTTTTCATAACTAAAATTAAGAACCAAACTGACTAAAGAAGAAACCCTTTCCTTGCTCGAAAAACATAGGGAAGAAGAAGAAGCCCTTTCATCTCCACAAAAATTTGAACAAAAATCTGATAAATTAGTGACACGTTTATTAGTCAATCTTTCCACAAAGAATTGGACGTCACGTGGCCTTCGTTTTGACCGATATTTTTATGTCCTTCAATTTTCCGAGTTTCGACCAATAAATAAATAAAAAATTTCCGAATGTCACATTACTAGTGGCTCGTAAGATTTACACGCATGGCAAAATCCAGTCGGGGATAAGGTATATATGTGGTGTAGGAGAAGAAAGCCACATAGTCTCAGTCCCACTAATTTCATTGAAGCCTTATCTGCAATGGCCATCTCCAGTTCTGCTGCAAGTTCGGCAGACTGGTCTTTGGCTTGGGTGATATCATGCAGAGAAACCCACAAATTCAACTTCTTCACATCCTGCAAAACCAGTTCCTCGTTTTCCATCCCCTGCTATAATCTCCGAGTTTTCAATGTAAATTCTTCAGGTTGTCACTCTCCGATCTTAGAAGACGAAGCATCCACCACTTTGCCAGTCATTGAATTGGACCTGAAGTTTCCAGATCCCCGAGAAGAATTTTCAACCCCGGATGCTGATAATTTGAACGATTTTCTATGTGGGTTGTTTCAAGATCGTCAGACTGAAGAATTTGCGTATGAACAGTATGAGAAAGCGAAAAAGAAGAGGCCAGAATTCATACCAAACAAATCAACATTTGAGCATCTAATAAGGTATTTGATACGTTCCAAGAAATGGGGTTCAATGCTTTCAGTTTGTGATGATTTTAAGAATTACCATGTACTGCCTGATAGTCATACTTGCTCTAGGCTGATCGCTAGCTGCATTAGAGCTAGAAAATTCAAAATGGTTAGGACTTTGCTTGAAGTATTTAAGGCTGATGATGATGTCGCTGTCCCGGCCTTTGATTCGGCAATGAGAGGCTATAATGAGCTTCATATGTTCAAAGGTACAATTTCTCTGTTTGAGCGAATGAAATATAATGGAATTGTTCCAAATTCTGGATGTTATTGCCGGATCATGGAAGCTTATTTCAAGGAAGGCGACAGTAGAAAAGTTGTTGAATTGTTTCATGAACTTGGAAGTAGGCAATTGGATTTTAACCCATTTTCAACTCAAATATACGGAATTCTATGTGAGTCACTGACCAAATTGGGACAGCCTTTTGAAGCTCTGGAAGTTTTTCGAAGTAGGACAAAGGAAGGAATTTCTTTAGACTCTTCAAAGATCTACTCTGTGTTGATTAGCTCATTCGCGAGCATCCGAGAAGTGGAGGTGGCTGAAGAGCTTTTTGAGGAAGCGGAGACCAAGAAAATGTTGAGGGATCCGTCTGTATTTTTAAGACTTATATCAATGTATGTGGAAACAGGGTTGACACAGAAGACTCTTGGAGTAGTCAAGGCGATGAAGGGTGCAAATATCAGAGTTTCGGACAATATATGCTGCGCAGTTGTTAGTGGCTTCTCCAGGAAAAACAGGTTGCTGACTGCGGTAAAAGTTTTCAAAGATTTGGTGCTAATGGGATGTGAGCCAGGACAAGTGACATACGCGTCGATTATCAATGTATATTGTCGCCTGGGGCTTCACTCCAAGGCTGAAATGATTTTTAGAGAGATGGAGGAAAAGGGGTTTGATAAATGTGTAGTGGCTTATTCTAGCATGGTTGTAATGTATGGGAAAACAGGAAGGCTAAGAGATGCAATGAGACTTGTGGCGAAGATGAAAGAAAGAGGGTGCAAGCCAAATGTATGGATTTACAATTCTTTGATGGATATGCATGGAAGGGATAATAATTTGAGGCAAGTTTCAAAGCTATGGACAGAAATGAAGCGAAGGAAGGTTGCACCAGATAAAGTAAGCTACACAACTGTTATAGGTGCTTACAACAAGGCGGGGGATTTTGAAATGTGCATGAGATATTACCATGAGTTTAGGATCCATGGGGGTGTTTTAGACAAGGCCATGGCTGGAATGATGGTTGGGGTTTTCTCGAAAACGGGTCAGGTTGATGAGTTGGTGAAGCTTCTGCGAGATATGAAATCAGAAGGAACAGGGTTAGATGGGAGGCTTTATCGGTCAGCCTTGAATGCCTTGACAGATTCTGGGCTGCAAACGCAGGTCAAATGGTTGCAAGGTAGCTTTAAGGTGACCTAGTCTTGATACGGGTTTGTATAACTGTACAGATCGAATTCCAGTTTTGGGCGCAAATGCTCTGTTTCAAGTACTCTGTTATGCTACAACTTCATTAGGATTTCTTTATTTTTCTTTCAATTGAAACCTGAAAATTAATTTGCATATATATACTGAAATTTGTTACACTGGGAACCATCATTTTATGTACTTAATATTTCATGTGGAATTTACACAGTAAATAAATATAAATCATGAATTTTTAATTTATTTTTTGAATCATGAGTTATATTTACACATTAAAGTTAGACATCATTTCATTATTTTTTTAGTATTTAGGGTTGTTTTGTTTTGTTCCAATATTATTTCCATTATCCTGCTTTTGATTTTTTACTTTTCCTAAGTGAGGGAATGCTAGCAAAATTATTTTGTAATTGCATAATGTCTAACAAACGATGGCCGCCATGGTTATCCTAAGATGACTTATCCTCGCAAAATATACAAAACAAACCAAAATGAAGTAAAACTTGAATATGAGGCACTTGACTAGAAACAAAAACAACAACAAAAAAAAGATTACAGAGAATGTTGCTAGCATTCCCTATGGTGTGTTTGGATGAAGTAATTCTAATTTCCATGGAAATTGTAAATAACTGAATTTCCAATTACATCATTTAAAATTCCAGTTAATTGCAAATTTCAGTGTTTGGATGTCATATATGCGAATTTAAGAAATGACAGAAATTACAATTTCACCTGTTTGGATAGTCATCAGAATTCCAAACATCACTTGAATTAGAATTTACTTAGAACTAACAACATTTTTTTTTTACAATAGTCTTGTATATAAAATCTAGATAGGAATAATTAGCATAGTTCAACACATTATTATTATATATATAATTAGAAAGACATGTACAATACAAAAATTGTCTAACAGCACATACCTCAATTGTTACTAATGTAAAGAATTGCAACTATAGCTTGTCTAATTTTTAAAAACATAAATCACATTATTAAAAAAATGAAACTAATCATCCTAACCAATGTTTCAACAAAATAGCAAAAATTAAAGATGTCAACTGAATATATAGTGTGTCTACGCTCTTGGTGAAATAAACATCAACACCATTCCCTTCTTTCTCTCAGTTGGAATTGTCTTTAACATGAGAAACTGCTTCTCATTTTCTATAAACCAAGACATTTGCCTTTAGTTGTTCATCTGGACTAAGATCTGGAATTACAATGACTTCATTATATACTACATTGGATCAAGCTTTTGTGTAGTAGAATTGATAAAGTGTCCAAAGATGAAGACATCTTAGTGAATAAACAAGAATATTAGTTATACCTCTTTGTTTTGGTGGGGAATATCAGAAGGATTTTGATTTCTTCTATTTGGACAACTAGAATTGGGTGAAACATCATCAACTTGACAACTCTCAAAACCTTGAGTATCACTTTCCAAATCAACAATATTATTGGGATCACTCTCAGGAGTCATAACCTCAGTATCTTACGCACATGTTTTTCCCTCTCCAAAGTAGCTCTATCTTTGCCACATAAATCCACTATATCATCCCGTTTGCAATCACTTTAAATCGAAAAGTTCTAGCATCTTCATGAGACTATCAAGTAGAAAATCAAAGTTAACCATATGTTATTTACCACAATTTTAGTCATTCAAAAAGATACAACAAAAAGATACAATTGCATTATAAATTACCTTCACGTACTCATCCCAAACATTGTCTTCATCTACACTGATCATCTTCTTTGTTGCATCCCAATTAAATTCACTCGACTTAATATATCACGACTATACCATAAAACCTTTTACAGGTTTTAACACGATTTCTTATGTTATCAGCACTTACTTCAATATCAAATTGTGCAGACAATATGGCAGCAGTTGTGTTAACCGATCTGACGTTCTTCTCTAAGTATATCCGCTAATGAACGCTCCATTTGTATATTCCATCGAAAATAGGCTTTGTCATCTCCTTTCGTAACATTAATTTGCTTGTCTTTTCTTCTCCTCTGCTTTATTTTGTTTACTTTTTTCTGTCATCTTATGTATTTAAAATGATTATAACAACAATATTAATAAATATGATCAACATATATTTAACACTTTCCCACCTTCTTTGTGATATTGAAACAGAAAACCAACTCTCACAAAACATATAAATCCGGCATATTTTTCACCACTTACAAATTGAAATAAAACAATCACAAATGTACTTGTAAACCCACAAAAAGAAAAATAAAAAAACAAACAAACAAAGAGTTAACTTTAGAAAAGCAATAAATGGGTCCTCCAGATTCAATAGCATCAATAACAACCAAAAAACAAAAAAGAAACTATTTTTTTTTCAATACCATGGAATTTCAACTCGGGATTTTAGATGTGCAATTCCCACGATATTTTCAGCGTGTAATTTGGCAAATCCTGAGTTGGTTTTGCCAAACGCTGAACTTTCCCTTTTCCACCCTCCAAATCCCAATTTTTATTAAAATCCCGAGTTATTTTACCGCATCCAAACACACTATAAAGAAGTTACACTTTTGAATTTAAATAATATAATCGCATGTTAAAAATTATAGCCGCGCTATTATATGCTTTAAATATATACGAATATTTAAAATTATAGACGCACCTTTACTATACGCTTTAAATATATTTGAATATTTAAAAAGTATAGCCGTGCAGCTATACTAATTTAATTTTCGAATATATTTAAATCGGTATCCTCGGCTATACTCTTTAAATATATTTGAATATTTAAATCGGTGTCAGTATTTCTCTTTGTGTCACTGTCATTCTCATCTTCCAATCGGCTATACTCTTTAAATATATTCAAATACTTAAATCGACGTCAGCTATACTCTTTAACTATATTTGAATATTTAAATCGGATGTCGATTTTCTCTCGTGTCACTTTGTCACTCCCATCTTCCAATTAGGAGAAAAGATAAATCCATAAAGCCTCTCTCCAACTCTGCATTAGTAAACCCACGCATCTCTCTCTCGATTTACAACTATGATTCATTCATTCATAGAAAAGTTGAGCGGCTTTACTAGGGTTGTTTTTGTTTTAATTGCCTTTAATAAATAGTATAGCCGTGCAGCTATAATCTCTCTCTCTCTCTCTCTCTCTTTATATATCTATATATCTATATATATATATATATATATATATATAAGGAACTTGTGGAGGGATCCCTTAAATAGGTTTATTTGAGAGACACTTTTGTTGGGACCACTCCTTATTGTACTTCACTAATCCAAACCGTCTACAAAAAATCACTTGAATATGATATCATTTGATCACTCAATTGAATTATTGAAATTTTAGTACTTTCTTGAAGCACCGTATTCATTTATTTTGTAAGACACAATTGAATATCGAAACGGTTTTTGATTTGTCTAATTTTTTGCAAGGATGACCTATGAACGTAGACTTAAAAAACAGATGGTTTGGATCGTTGAAAAATATTTCGTAGAGGACCTTAAAAGGTGTCCCTCAAATAAATAGAAGGGGACTGTATATATATATATACACACACACACACACATATATATATACGGGGATCCTTTTTTTTTTCTTTTAAAATTTTCCCCAGATTTTCGTTTATCGATAAGAGTAGTCTATAGCATTACCCATTACTATTAGGCCATTACCCGAGTCTCTATTATCCCCGTTTAATTTTTATTTTTTCAAAGTTATTACCTGTATAATGAATTTAGCACATTCACATTTAATAATGTATTATATACATATGTATGTATTTTTCAAAAATACATTAGTGTTTTGTACATGTCTTAAAGACTCGGTAAAATTCATGTTTTTAAAAAAGCAAATATACAATACTCGTATTGTATATGAACATACGTATTTCTCATGTTTAATACACTTATTTTTTTACAAAATTTTCAATAAGACGCAAAAAATTCATATATTATACAAAAAAAATCTCACATATTATTGAATAAAAATAATATATGTTAAAAAAATTATTAAAAAAAATTATATAATGGCCGATTAATATCTACTTTGGATATGTTAAAACTAACAAATTAATATCTCTAAAACTAATGCAACAAGGAGGGTGCTTTTTTGTTAATTTTTGTTTATTAACTAGTTTAGCCGACCGGCTATACCTATTTTGACACGTGGCACATAGGGGCTGTGCGGCTACTCTCTTTTTAAATGAGGAGTCTAGCGTCGGCTATACTCGGTTTTTTATTTATTATAAAAACAATATTGCCACAGCTTTACTGGGTTTTATATTTTAATTGCCTTTAATAAATAGTATAGCCGTCCGGCTATACTCTCTCTCTCTCTCTCTCTCTATATATATATATATATATATATATATATATATACATGCTAGGATCCTGTTTTTCTTTTAAATTTTTCCCCAATTTTCATTTATCGATAAGAGTAGTTTATAGCATTATCTATTACTATTAGGCTATTACCCGAGTCTTTATTGTCCTCGTTTAATTTTTTATTTTTCCAGAGTTACTACCATTATAATGAATTTAGCACTTTTCACGTTTAATACTATATTATACACGTACGTACATATTTTTCAAAAAGACATTTGTGTTTTGTACACGTCTTAAAGACTTGGTAAAATTCAAGTTTTTGAAAAAGCAAATGTACAATACTCGTATTGTACATGTACGTACATATTTATCATGTTAATACACATATTTTTTACAAAATTTTCAATAAGACACACAAAATTCACGTATTATAAAATAATTCTCACATATTATTGAATAAAAATAACATATACATAAAAAAAATTATATTAAAAAATTATGTAATGGTTGATTAATATCTGTTTTGGATATGTTGAAACTAACAAATTAATATCTCTATAGTATAAACTAATGCAACAAGGGGGTGCTTTTTTCTTAATTTTTTAATTTAGTAAATAGTATGGCCGCACGGCTATACCACTTAAATATAATGTATTTAAATAGTATAGCCGGTCTGCTATACTACGATAGGCGCTAGGTCCCCTCTTTTTAATAAAAATAGTACAGCCATTGGCTATACGCGATGTTTTATTTTTATTTTTAAATTAGTATAGCTCGGCTCAACGTATTTTGACACGTGGCTCCTAGGCACTGTGCAGCTAGTCTGTTTTTATTAAATAGTATAGCGTGCTATACGTATTTGACACATGCCACCTAATTCATAGGTGTCCCTTTTTTAATAGGGAGTTTCACTAAAACACCCAAAATGGGGGTTGAAATTATAAAAATCCAAGCACTATTTAAACATATAAACACACCCAAAACCCATCATTACACACACTCAAAACCCATTTATAAACACACCCAAAAAGTTGACTTTGGGGTTGATTTTGGATGTGTTTCTATATTTAAATAGTGCTTGGATTTTTTTATAAATACATGTCTAGGATTGGGTTTATTTATAAATTTGTATTTTTAATATTAAAAATGGTACAGCTCACCGGCTATACGCGGTGTTTTAAAAAAATAATATAGCCGACCGGCTATACGTATTTTGACTCGTGGCATCTAAACGCTGGGGGGTCTCTTTTGGGGCTTGCACACATCGACTTGCTCGGTGTTGATGTGCGTTGGCCTATTGGGGCTTGCACTGATTGCTGATTTCCTCTGGGCTTCCTCGCCTCGTTTTGCTAATTCCTATATCTCCATTACCTCCAAGTGGCTCCTCCCGTTGATATTTCAAAACCAGTCTGATCCTCACACCCAAGAAGACTGACGACGAACCCGTAAAAGGTTTGTTTCGCTCTTTGTTATCATCTTGTTGAAGGCTTGCGTTTTTATGTGAATTCTCATATGGGTATTGGTTGGCTTGTGTCAAAACGGGGAAAAAAATTATACTTTTTATTGTTTGGTTGTTTTGTTGAAGCTCATTCGTGCTGGTTCAGGATTTTTCATGTGAATTTGATCTCAGTATTGTCTGATTTGTGAGGAAATGTGCCTTTTTAGTTTGTTTGGTTGCTATATTGAAGCCGGTTTTTGCTGCTGAGTTTGTATGAATATTTTAGTCGCGGTTTTGTTTAGTGTGTTAAAAGTGTTTCGCAAAGGATTTGGTGCTTTTATTTCTTGATGTGAGAGTTGGTTGATCATTGAAGCTCATTGTTGGTAGTTGTACATTGTGATTAGTGTTTCTGTGGATTTCAACGAGCTACTTCACCCCCATTGTTGTGGGTTTTTTCTTCTTCATGTGAATTCTTACCGGCGGTTTGTGAAACATTGTGGAATTTTTATTTTTTTTTTAAAAGGTTTTGCTAGTTTGCTTTGTTGAAGTTCATTGTTGCTTATTTGATTAGTTTTTGCAGATTTCAAATTTGATTTTGTTGTGGGTGCTGAGAAGATGCAATAGAAGAAAAAGGATATAAGATTTTGGATATTAGTATATTCGGCATATTGAAAATTATGAAATTGCATGAACTCCTATTCTTTATTTTGAGCTTTTAGGATGATTTTCTGGTTCCACTTGAAAAGCAAAGTGAAGATTTCATGAATTTGGGTTTCTGATTGGGCATTTGAGTAAATTCTGTACCTATTAGAAAAACAATGGTCCTGTTATTGGAGCTTAATTCCATCCGTCAATGGGTTAAGCAGAAGTGAATTTCTACTTTTATGGAACCAATGCGTTGTCCTTTTACTTATCTTCTAGAACTTTTTCCTGTTATGTTAAATTAATGGCAAATAAAGTTCTAACTGATCCTTGTTTCAGCTCTGAATTTGACCACTATTCTGTTACCTTTAGGTAAATCATAAAAATGATACGGCTCCTGGTTGAGTTTTATTAGCAACTTTGGCTGATTTGCCTGGACCAGAATTAAAATGGGAAAAGATGGCTGCTGCACCTGTAGCTCGCTGGGATGGGGCGGCTATACGTATAAAGAATCTTCTATTCATGTTTGCTGGATACAGCACCATTGATTATGTGAGAACCTTGTATTGCTCCTTAACTAAATTGTTTTTTATATTGTTCATGCTAGCTGTCTCTACTGAATTTTTCAGGCTATGTCCTTTTTTATTTATTAAAATGGTCTGTTGCTTCTTTTTTAACATCCAAATTTTCATGATTTAGCACATTACTTTTAACTTAACCCCTTTGAAATGACAACTGTATAGATTAGTCTTACATTTTCTTGAGATCTTGTTTTAGCTGATGCTATGGGAATTCTATCTTTTGTACTTGGGAAATGAACTGATTTAATGTAGTCTCTTAATGAAATAAATTGTTGATGCTTCTGTGCAAATAACTTTTAAGATAAATAAAGAATAGCCATGCGCATTATTTTGTGGGTTATGGAACTTTTGGAAGTGAAGATTGACTAGTATGACACACACATGTACTCAATATGAAAACTCACACTGTATTATGTTATTAGCTACATTTGCTGAAGAAATTATAAAATAAAATAAAAACAAACAATGAAATCATGTAGAAACTAGAAATGGTTCTAGATTTGTTTAGCACTATTGTTGGGGGAAGAATTTGTTGAGGAGATGGTTGTATCACAAACTGCTACATGAGAGAGAAGGGTTTCTATTAAATGGAGCATGCAGAGAATTGGATAAGAATATCAAGATTTAAAAGAAGATGTTTGCGTTGCAAGTGGATTAGGAATTGCTAGGAGTAGCCACCAACGCAAATCGAAGATTGTAGTACAAACTGCTCAGGGTAATCCTTGTTCTTTAAATTTTTGGAATCCGGTAGTTAAAAAGTGAGATTAGATGGGTTGAAAAGGGTGTGTTTTTATGGGTTCTTACTTTGGCTTAATTGTATCGAGTAGAACTGTGGTGTCTTTTTGGGAATCTATGTCAAAGAGTTTTAGGATGTTGCCTTTAGTTTAATTTATCTTGATTTTGTGGGTATTATGAAATAGTTGTAAATTTATTCTGTAATTTTCTGCATCGTCTTTTTTTATTATAGAGAGACACGTTATCACATATTTTTTACTCTATTTTTTCGAATTAGATTATAATGTTTACTGCCAAAAAAAGAAGAAGAGGAAAATCACAAACTGCTTCATGACTGGTGACATCAATGAATTGGGCCTCAACTGCTGGGGATAGATCAGATCCTACGCTTATGCGGAACTATGATAAACATGTTTTATTATATTCACTCGTTCACCAAAACTGAAAAGATTCACCCTCCCTTCTTATGTTAGTGGGCTGTCCTTTCTGTTTATTGTTTACTTTAGGTACATTCACATGTTGATATCTACAATTTCAGTGATAATACATAGGGATGAAGATTTGATATGCCAAAAGAAATGCCACATTCGCATCTAGGAATGGTAAGTGACTGGAGGTACATATACATTGTCACAGGACAGTATGGGCCACAGTGCAGAGGGCCCCCTGCCCATACATTCGTGCTTGATACTGAGACAAAGTAGTGCCGGGGCATGCCCCCTTTACCAGTTCCTAGGTTTGTTTTTGCCTTAATAAGATTGCATAGCATGAAGTGTATGTTTCTGTTGTTAAATGCTGTGTGATACTGAAATCGATCACTGTGTATTCCTGTATTGTGCTGCGTGCGTACACATGTTTGTGAATGAGAATGTCATTTATACCATGTCTTTCTGTCATTTTGCTCGTATTTAATACCACCTGATTTCATTGTAGGATATCTGTTTATATATGTATATATTATGGATGTATTTGTGTATTTTCGTGTGCTCATGTGTATATAGACTTCATGTAATGGAGAGGTAGATCATTGGAGTCTTGCTGTTAAAGATGGAAAAGCATTAGAAAAGGAATGGAGGACTGAAATTCCTATTCCCAGGGGTGGACCTCATAGGTCTGTCCACTGTCTTATTCTTGCTGCGTTTATGTAACTAAGCATTTCATCATGGGAGATCTTGGTGGAATTCCCGCATATGAAATTGAGCACAATTTTGCATTCATTGGCCTTGAAAGTGATCACGTAAAATTAAATCATAAATTTTGAAGTTTTTTTTAACCAATAACCATTGTTGAAAGTTGTAGGCAATCTGTTGGTATGAGTGGTCTCTTCTTGATTATTTTCTAGGTCCATCTTTCCGTTTGTGATCTATCAATTCCAGATTCTTTCTTATATGTAGCAATGAGAATAATCCTCTTTGGTGTCTTAGGGCAATAACATAAAGACAATGATATACACTCCCTGCTTAGAATGTTTATGGAGCTAAACTTGGGGTTCTGGTGTAAGCTTATTGATATTCAAATTTTGCTGATAGAATTACTTGATCTCCCTCACACCTGAAGGGAATAAATGGAGTAACTTCCTTAGAATTTTGTTATCAAAGTCAGGACCACATCAGGTCCTGTATCATCTGGAGGCATGCCTGGTCCAGCTTCCTTAAAGAAGTCAAATTCTGGACCACTAAATAAGCATGGGGAACCTCTTAAGAAGTCGTCTGGTCCTCAATCTGGTGTGGTAAGACCAACTGGCTGCCAAAACTCTGGACCTCTTCCTCCTGTTCTCCCTGCAACAGGTCTCATTACATCTGGACCCATTTCTTCTGGCCCACTAAATGCTTCTGGGCCCCCTCTTAAGGTATCTGGTCCTTTGGAGTCAATGGGATCAATGAAAGTACAAGGTTCCTCCATTGTTCACAATCAGGCCATTACTACTCTTAGCCAAGATGACAAGTTTTCGTTTAGGAAGAGCTTCCCAAAGCTAATATTATGGTCTTTCTAATTTTTGTGATGGGGTTCACAGCTGGTGGTTTTATTCTAGGTGCAGTCCACAATGCATATCTCATTGTGGTTGTGATCCTTTTTGGTGCAGTTGCTACACTATTCACATGGAATACTTATTGGGGAAGACGAGCTATTATAGGTTATATTGCTAGTTATTCAGATTCTGAGCTGAGGACTGCAAAGAATGGGCAATTTGTGAAGGTCTCAGGGGTAAGTTAATCTGTTGCTGGTATGGCTTATAATTGTTATTGAGATATATGAAGGAGGGTGGGATGAAGATACGTGGAGGAATTTAATTGCTGGAAGTACTATATCTCTATAACATTTATTTTCTAGGTTCTAATACAAACGGATTAAAGGACTTAGTGTTTTTCCTTTTTGTTGAGCTTAGCTATTCTTCTGTAAATGTTAATCAATAGTTTTCACAAGTTATTTCTGGTTCTGTTTTTGAAGGTGGCTCAGGTCCATAGAAGTGAGTAACTGAGTCAGCTTAATGTTTGATGGATAACATATAGTATTTCTCTTTCTGTTTTCTTTCCCTTTTTTATTGGGGCGGGGGTTGAGGTTTTCATAATTAACGAACTGAATTTTTTTTCTCATTAACTTTCAAAATATTTAGATTTTGCCATTGGCTAATTTTAATTCTAGTGCCTGGACAGTTTTTAACGTGTTTGTAGAGCTGATGTACAGTGCAATTGCCAATCCACTAAATGTTGCTATTTGAATTTTGTTTTTTTGTTTTTTTTTGGTCTGAAGCTATTTGAATTTTGTTAATATACTTGTTTCTGGTTTATTTGCCTTCCTGCTTTGAATGTTCTGTTGCTGCAAGCAGCCATTGCATGGTCATGCCAAGGGACGACTTTTATGGCTACCAGGCTTGAAAATTCTTGGGCTTTAGATTTCACACTTTTGACCATAATTTTCTATTTATGTCATTTGACAGAGGCGTGTGGTAGATTTCTACATCTCTGATTTCCAATCTGGGTTAAGAGCATTGGTTAAGACTGGCTCTGGAGCAAGGGTGACTCCTTATGTTGATGATTCGATTGTCATTGATGTGAACCCTGAAAATGAAGAGCTGTCTCCAGATTTTATTGGGAGAGAGGAACCTTTCAAGTGATGATCGCATGATGCGGTTGAAAGAAAGGTAATAGCTCTTTCTTACAATTAATTTACGTTGATGCTTTTTTCTTATAATTATACATGATAATTGCTTCTGAGTTTTTCCCTCATAATCTATCGGTTTTATAGTTGTGTTAAACATAAATGCCCCTTATAAGGAGTTTAGTGTGCTTTCAAATATCTAGTCTTCATGTTTTTAGGAAGTGTATATCGGGTAGTAGCAGTTCGTACTTTTTACTGATTTTAGCTTTTTCTCTGTGCAGGCATTAGCACGAAGTTGGGTGGTTTGTTTGGGTTGAAAAGTGCTCCAGCTCTCTAGCTACTCTTTCCCATGCAACCTAAAATTTTACCCATAAGATAGTTGAGTCATCCAATGAATCCAGTACTAAACTAGCAATGGTGGCAGCGCGATGCTACGGGTTTTAAAACCTTGTGAAATATGTACAAAGTCGTGAAAATATGTTGGGAAGATGGTACTATTTATATAGACATGGAGATCTAAATAGTGGCATCATGCTTTGTTTAGCAAGTTTAAGTTACAAAAAATAGACTAATAACATGTTTTATATGTTGTTTGTCATGTTAAAATATTGACCATATATTAGTAAACCAAGCAGCAATCAAAACATCAAAATATTAGCAGTTTTTGAGTTGCTCATTGTTCAAAGAGTTTGGACAAGTCTTTATATAAATGCTACCGGGTGGTTGAAGGGGATTTTTCTGCCTTGATGTCCGTTGGAAGGGGATATTTCTCTTGCTGGCTCTGTTGCGGAGGTGGCTTTTGTTCTTTGGCGTAGAAGAAGATAGATTTGTAGATGGAAAGAGGCTTGGAACTACGCCAGGGAAAAGAGAAGCTTCAAGCTCCAAAAGTATATTTAAAATAGTTTCGATTATTTAAAAATGAGTAAAATCCTAGAAAATTATAAATAACTGTAAATCATGAGTTTTATTTACACTTTAAATTTAGACATCATTTAATTATTTTTCAGTGTTTAATTAGCGTTGTTTTGTTTTGTTCCAATATTATTTCAACTATCCTGCTTGTGAATCATTTTGATTATATATTTACAGGAGGACTTGGTCTTCAAACGTAGGTAGCGGTGGTAGGGGGTTCATAATTCGTTCCCAAAAAAGATTTTATTGACAAATATAAAAAGCTAATATCGTTGACAAAATATAACAATTCGAGTAATTTCCATTATCTTCCTCAAAGTATTCATTGAGGTGTAATTTATTCTTACAACAATAACAACACTGTATAATAATTGAGGTTACATATGAACGAATCAAATACAACAAGACATCGGCAAAAAAATAAAAAACAAACAAAAAAGGAAGACATTCGCTGTTCAAATTAGGTTGTACATTTCATCTTGATTCTTGGGGCTCAAGAAGGTTTTAGTTGACAGCAGTGCAAATCCTTCTGATCTCTCCAGCTGAACCGGTGAGAGGAGAAACGTCTCCCATCTTAATCATGGCGATTCCAAAATCAGACCTAAAAGTTGCGGGTTTCGAACTATACTCAGAGACAATGCTGTCTGTGGATCCTCCACTAAAGAGAACTTGATCTGATTCAAGAAGACCCTTCTTCTGGATTAAATTCTTGAAGTAATTGTAGTCGAATGAATTTGGTGTCACCAAATCAAGTGGTGCCAAATTTGCATCACCGTTGCCTGCAGCAGCTGGACAGCGGCGTCTGCGAGTAGTTGCAAAGTTAGAATCAATGTCACTTCCATTGCTGTAAATCCTGTCACGAAATGTGAAGCACTGAGCCTGCCCTATTGTATGTGCACCTGCATTCATACATATATAAGTTCATTAATTAGCATAAATTTTTAATTAATATAGCATTTTCTAAGCAAGGCAGGCATATATGATTCATTTAAATAGTTACCTGACAATGCAACCAGATCCCTGGGACTGAGGCCTCTGTCACCAAATCTGGAAATCAGGCGGTCAAGGGAGTCTGTGAAAAGTGGAAGGTCACCTTCAGCTTGAGCTTGGCTTGCTCTGGTCGCATCTCTTCTTCCAAGCTTCACAGTCCAAGATGGACCACTCACCTATATCATATGTATATGTATATTTAGTTAATTGCAATTATTAGTAGTTGTACAAGATTAAAGCCACGAGGTTGACATTAACATAATTCCAATTAATAAAAGAATCAAATTGAATTATTTATTCATGTACTCACAGCAACTGATGCATCCCGAGCTGCCACAGCAAGGATATCTGCGCAAGATACAACACCAGGGCAAATCTTCTCCACTTGAGCTTTTGCATCATCTATGACTTCGAAGCCTCTAGCAGAACCCCTGTTTTGAAATGCGTTCTTTTCGCTTACGATAGAAGCAGAATCATTAAGTAAGAGTGAGGCGTCACAACCCTGCAATCGATCATCAAAAACAAAAACCAAGAGTCAAAGACTGCTTATGATCAATCAGTGGCTGGCTTAATTAATGAGGGGGTAATTAGTACGTACCTGAACAAAGCAATCATGGAAATGGAGGCGCACTAGGGAGGCCGCCATCCGGCGTTCACGCGAAACTGCTCTGCTTATGGATGATTTGATAGTAGCAAGAGCGTTTGGGCAGGTTCGGTCATAGAATGTTGAAGATAGTTGCGCTTGGCTTGCTGTGCTCATGATGAAGAAAAGCAACAACATCGCGAATGCAACATTTGCATGGGACGTGAAAGAGAAAGACTTGGTCATGATTAAAACTCAAATCAAAACTCTCTCTCTCTCTCTCTCTCTCTCTCAACTTCGCAAGGTAATTAAGGGTTTAGGTAGAGTGGAAATGGAAACTGAAGAAATAATGAGAATGAATATTGAAGATGTTGATGAAGTAAGCTTGTAGCTCTCATCTATATATAGCATAGGGCAGTTTATGAGTAGCCAGCCAAGCTGGTTTGTCCAAGTCTCTGTTCAATTAATGTGCAAGCCCCTCAAGTAATTGCATGACTCATTCTGATTTGGTTGCCTTAAAAAGTCTTCGTTTTAAAACTATAAAAAAATGTATTGTCCTTTGAAATTTCTCAATTGGTAAAGTGTACGTATAGCTGGTCAAGCATGAAAACTAGTCGTTTAAATATACTATTTACAACTCGTTATCACCTTTTACTTGTTTGTGCGATGCATGCAATTGGGCATTATATATATGTAAAAAGTAGGTGCATTTTGTAGTTTTCGCGATTCGCCCGTTCTCTTTCATAGCAGCCCACGTTTCGTTGTTCCAATCCAAAAAAACAATCCAACATGGAAAACTTAATTAAGAAAAGACAAACTTAATTAAGGGCAAGATATATATGAGTAATCTTCTGTTTAAGAGTGGTTAACGCGTCGTCTTACCCTAAATTGTATGTAACTAAGGAAAAAAATGAACAAACATTTCTTGCTTAATAGTTGGAAGAGTTGTAATTAAACGTGTCCATAACTTTTGTAATTAATTTATAATCATCACTTTCACTGAACCAACCAAGTCTAGCTAACTGTGAGCTTAAAATTAAAAACTTATCATAGTAAGTTCACTTTAATGATAAATTATTAGGACTTGGTTTATATGCATGCCCTCCTTCTGAACTGATGGGCTTCTGGATATATTCTTGACCATGACTGGGTGTATGTGAGATGTGACCCACCCACCACAGCCTGCTTGTTATTACCGAAACAATATTATAACAAGGATATGGTCAACGTTAATACGTTACATATATATATATACGTGTCGCTTTTCTGACTTTGGATGTATTTCACAACAGTCGTCGTGCATGCTTCTTGTTTTTAACGCACCAAAACAAAACAAGAGAACCTAACTGGCTGCACATGCATCAACACTTATCGAGGTGACCAAAATTATATCATTTCTGGATGACCGATTCTGATTTGGCTGTCATCATTAGGCGGCGGTGTCTCATGTAGTCAAGGATGAACTTAATTCTCTTTCCTAATGTAAAAACAAAAACTAACAGCTGACATGCGATTTGTAAGTCACACATAAGCACAATGAAGATGATTCAACCCTTTTTTTTCTTTTTTTTTGGGGTTGGTTTGAACCAGAATAAAGTCAATTTATTAAATAGAAAAGTTCAATCACACGCAACAACGAGAGAAATCCATGGGAGTGGCGGCTCCTCCTCCTCTTCTAGCTAGCTAACTCACACCATAATTCACATATTAAAGTGCATTAAGATTAAAAGCGAAAGCAATTAAATTTTGGCAAAGCAGAAAAACTAGGAGGAAGAAGTGATCCATTTCATTCTTTCTCAGGTTGCTTCCCCTCCTTGCTCCCGTTTACACCATCCACAGGATGCAACGTCTGCACAAATTGCATAGGATTTATAAGCGCCTAATATTATTTTGATTCAATGACAAACACAATAATAGAGCAGGTAAGCCAAACATTTTATCGAACACCTCGCGTGCAATACGTCAGGGTCAAATACAGAACCTAAACCGCATATATTCTTTTTTTGGTAATTGATCAACAAGAAGGTATTACACTCCGTGAGTGTGTGTGTGCGCGCGCGCGAGAGAGAGAGAGAGAGAGAGAGAGAAAGCGCGCGTACGAGATCTGGCTTGTAGAGATTGTGGACAACGGAGGCCCCAGCGAGAAGCGAAACGACAACAACGACGGACGACCAAGCCAACGAAGGAGTGCCGGTGGGCAGCCTCCCTCCCCCGAATTTCTGATTCATCCCCAAAAGTAAACAACACCAACGGCGCCGACTGCAGGGGAGAAGAGATTCCGCTTGAATTCCCGCTTGCGGTTTTTGATTTCCCCTTCTGTAGTCTGGCGGGCTGTATTCTTAATGGGCTTCAAGGGAATTTCATTTTCCACGGTGTCACCAGGCCTTGAAAATTTTGCTTTAACACGTTCGTTTTGTTCTTATTGGGCATAGCCCATGTAACCCGAATTTTATTTTCATTTTTTTTTTATCCTTTCTGGCTCATAATCCTAAGACATAGATTAGATTAGTTGGTCAGGCCAATGAGTCCATCCTTTGCATCTAAGTTCAAGTTTCTCTTCTCGTAAATTAAATTAATTTAAAATACTTTATGTTGAAGGAAAATGTAATCCTCCCAACATAATTTCACCACCACTAATTAATTAATAGGGTTTTATTATTTTAGGTTCGACCCATTCGAGATATAATGTCTTTTAATTACAGTCTCTTCCTTCAAGAGAACACTCTTTGATTCCATCATAAAGAAACAGAACGTGTGTTTGGTTTTGTGATTGCCCCTAAGTAGAACCTCAAGGTGTCTACGTATCTCTTGCAGAAATCAAGCCACTCGTAGTTCAAATAATCGCAATGAATAAATGACTCATTGCGTGAGAATTTTGATTTGAATTGTGTTGAGGAGTGTTTGAGTGAATTTAGCTGAATAAACCAAGGATTCTATATGAAATTGTGTTTGAGATGGTTGCATCTAGATTGAATCTTTAGATTGCCTACGTACCCTTTCAAAGGAATCAAACCAACGTAGTTCATAATTGATTTGTGTAAAGGTAGATATTTGATTTGTGGGAATTTAGTTGATGTAACCAGTGATTCAAATTTGGTTGCGGTTGCGTTTATTAAGATGCTAGACTACCTACGTACTCTTGATGAGATCAAACCGGCGTAGTTCCAAAATTTGGTAATTAATTGGTAAGTGTGGCCACTAATTGAGAATTTGTGTCTTCGGGACAATTTGGAGATTCTTATAGATATATGACACATGGGAAAAATTGGGAATTAATGGGTAAGTGTGGCCCATTAATTAAGAATTTGTGTTTGAGATATTTGAATTTAATCCCGTTGGAATTTTCATAGGTAGATGACCCATGAAAAAATTTGGAAATTAATGGGTAAGTGTGGCCCACTAATTGAGAATTTGTATTTGAGAGATTTAAATTTAATCTCATTGAAATTTGCATGGGTAGATGACCCATAGAAAAAGTTGGATGGTTTTGCACCATTTTTCCTATTGTCAATGTCCAAGAAAAATAGTGAGAAATTTCAATTAAGCCACTAATTTTCTAAAATTGACATTTGCACTTGGAAAAGTATTCTGGCGAATTTGGTTATAATAAACCAAGGATTCAAATTTTGTTGCAGTTGCGTCTAGTGAGATGCTAAATTGCCTCGTCTGATTGATGGGATCAAACCGACGTAGTTCCAAAATTTTGAAATTAATAGGTAAATGTGGCCCACTAATTGAGAATTTGTATTTGAGATATTGAAATTTGTTGTCTTTGGAATTAATGGGCGCGGATTTGAGCCCACTAATCCATGATTTGTGAGTTTAAGAACTCGGCCAATTGTTTGCCGATTGGATTTCTTAATGTACAACTCCGTTGAGCTTGAGACTTGTAATGGAATAAGCCAATTGTACTTCACACTATCAAATCTTGAGATGCGGATTGAAGATGTTGGGTCTTGAGATATTTGCTTTCACTGACAGCCCAATATTTTAATAGGCAAAACTTAGACTTTGTGTTTTGGGCTCTTAGACTTGTTGCGTAATCTTCGTGACTTCGTACAGCAAACCCATGAAGCCCACCTCAATTGATTTGGCAGTCCCTGATTGACTCAGCTTTGAATTTGAGCGGAACTACCCTATCTCAAACGGACTTAAGATGGAGATCCTTGCAGGAGTGAAGCCTTGGTGTTTTGCTTTCCCGAACCTGCCTTGAGTACGCGGGCCTGTGAAATTTTGAGGCCTGCAAGTGTGAGAGAACTTGAATTGAAGGGCAACCATATATGTGGTTGGCCTTTTTTATTTGACTTCTTTTCTTTTGGTTTTTCGTGTGGCTCACTCTCTGTGCATGGAACGAGCAGCTTTTCTAAAGATATTATTTTTTGTTTCCCTCGTCGTGGGAGCCAAAGAGAAGGCGGCTTGTAACCACTGGTTGGGGTAATTACATGAAGCATTCTTTTATTCACATTCCAGCTACCATCCTCTTTGTAACAGAACTCAAATTTTCGATATGAGAGAAATAAGCTTTTGCCCATATTTTCTCTATACATCCAATCCAAACCAAAAGGAACACGCCAAATTTCTGAGATTTGTTCTTTGTAGTCTCTGTTAATGGCAGTGCATTCCTTTTTTGAGTTTTGACTGGAGCTTTTGCCATGTGAAATGCTGGCTCTTCTCTGAAACAAAGATGGGTTGAGATCACTCTTTCGCCTTCTTCCTTTTTTATTGGACGCCACTTTCTCTTTTTCTTTTCTTTTTTGTCTTCTTTGTTGACTTTTCTGAAGGAAGGCTTATTCCCCCATTGCCAATTGGTTTTGAGGTAGAATCTCAACTTCCTTCATTTTCTTCTTCGTTTTTTTCTCTGTTTTTGGTTTGCTGCCCAACAAGAAGTTGCCAACAGAAACGTGGCTATCCTTTTTCCCTTTTTTAAAGACCTCCATCCTTTGTTTTGATTGTTTGCAAACAATCCCCAGATGAGGAATTCAAGGAATGGGCTGCACTACGCGGTCTCCCTTTTCGAGATTTGTTTCTTCTTCTTTTTTTTTGTGCACACGGCTGATTTTTATTTGCTGTGAGATTAAACCCCTTCATGGTTTTGTTTGTGGGTTTTGTACCCAAATTGGATCTTCTTGAATTGAAACTGCCTGTTTCATTGATTTGGCTGTAGGAAGATAAGCCCAGAAAATTCTGGGAGTTTCTCCACGTTTGTTAATGGCACCACAAACCAACTCTAGTTTTGTGATGGTTAGCCCATCATGATAAGCAATCCTTACAGAGTGCTTGTGAATTGGATGTTGAGCACATCCTGAAAGCGTATGAGAGGAGCTGCACCTCGGAGCCGATCAGGACTTGATCTCATGATGATTACAATCATCTTGGCTGTCAATCCATAGCTGGATGTCCTGGAGGTATTTGAGAAGAGGTACGCCTTAGAGTAGTTTCTTGACTTAATATGTGATGATTTCAATCATCATATTCATAGCCAAGAATTCCCATGGGTTGAGTGCTTCCTTGGAAGTCTTTGAGCATAGCCTTGCCATAGAGAGATTCCTAACTTTTTTTATGATGATAGAAGTCACCATAGCCAGGAATCCTCTTATGTGCTTGCTATTCCTCTTTGTTCCTGCCTCCTCCCCTTTTTGCTCCTAGAAGTCATGCCTCTTATAGAGGCTATATTATGAAGAGTTTGAATTCAAGCTGATGACCACTTCTCAACTGAGATCTTATCTCTTGGTGTTTCATATCTAACAAAATACATCTCTTTTATTATTATTATTTTTTCTTGATAAGACTGCAAGGACAAAAATTTCTATTATATCCCAAGTCAAATTTCTGGCTGATTGCTTTTGTGAAAATTTCCCGTTCAACACTTTAGATTATCGTTTATGTTTTTTAAAAAATTTTAAGTGAGGTGAACACGCAACACAAGGAACAAAAACAAGAAATGACCCATGCAGGGTCATTTATTAGCAAAAGCAATTAACCCGGCATGCACAGCTGGGTCAATCAATCGATCTCATTACACAAGCACGCTCACAGCTCTCTCCCACACAGATGGATCATGGATCCATTATAATCAATTAACATGCTTTGGAGCAGAAGCATCTACGGCGGAAGCCACGGCATTGGCCTCCATTGAAGCCCTCTGTTTTGCAACTCGTGGCACAGTTGCTCGTCAAGAAGCAAATTCCCTTGAATTTTTGGCTCTGACTCTCGCAGGTCCTCTTCTTTGGCCCAACCTTAGTAGCGCTCCTTCCCTCGACAGCCATTGGTCCCATCTCTGTCAAAGTAACACCCATGGATGCATCCGTAAGTTAATTATGTTCATCTATATAATTAATTAATGTGCTCATCAAACTAAGTAAAGAAGAGAGAACTAAAGACATACCGGTAGCCACCAAAAGCAGGGCAAGAACCAAGGCAGCGGAAACAAGACGCATTGAACGTTCCATTTTGATCTGTGTGTATTTGTGCGTGTGTGTGCTTGTGTATGAAGCAGAGATCTCAGATGCTAATGTGAAGAACAGTAAGCATGCACGGGTGTTTATATAGGGTCGAAGAGCAGATTCAAGAGGATCCATCTCCGTAAAGGTATGTTACCCCCATAGCCAAAAAAAGGAGTTGAAAAATTCCAGCTTCAAGAGGCACCATAGACAACTTCCTATTTTCACGGACAAACTTTTGGCCCTTGTAATAATAACTCAACATATATATACAAAATAGACGGTTTGGATTAGTGAAATACAATCCGGAGTACTACAAGGAGTGTCCTCAAATAAACTTATTTAAGAGATTCCTCAATAGAAGCTCAGCAGCATTAAAAATGAGAAGAGGAAAAATAATTGTGGGAGATGCTGATTCTTTGGAATAGGAAATGGCCAGGTTATATTAGCTAGCTTTATCTCATTTCCATGTTTGATTTACAAGTATGTCTTCTGAAGATATAGGAAAAAGACTTTGTGTTGCCTTAATTTTGATCTAGTTTAAGACGTTGATGAGTTCCAATAATCACAAAGATCAGACAAAAATGATGGAGCAACACAATACAGGCCTTGCTTGATTGGAGCACATAACATTTGTGTTTAAAATCATTATTATTGTAAGAGATTGATCAAGAAAACTATGTGTATTATTGAAATATTTTGTTATTTATTTCTTAAAGAAAGTTTTTGTTAGATGTCGCCATCTCCAGATTTTTATGATTTGTGCGACACCAGGGGTAAAGTTGAATTTCAAGGTTTGTTTTGCACTATACTAGTGAGCACTTTTGGGCCATATTTATAGGGGTTGCATGTTCGGTTTAACACAAGAGAAATAGGTCAATTTAATTAATTTTCAAATGATTTTGATATCTTTGTCATGCATGTATGGTTTGATTTACTTCGTAAATTTGTCAAATGAATAAATGTGATTCTTGATTTTGTATAATTAACGAATAAATTATTTGTTCAGATTAATAAATGAGATTTCTTATTTGGTATATTCAATAAGAAAATATTTAAATATAGAATGGAAAAAATATGAAATTCAATGTAACATATTTTGAATTTTAATTAGATAAAAAGCCGTTATCAAACGTGATGCTTCTGGACTCCGAGCTAAACGGGGCTGGATATGTTCTTAATGGGCTTCCAAACGATTTCATTTTCCTAGGTATATCACTAGGCCTTCAAAATTTTGTTTTTTACACTCATTTTGTTGTGCTTTGGGCTTAGCCCATGTTACCCAAAAAAAAAAAATTTGTGTCAACTGATTGCGAGATTTTTCTTTTTCATTTTTTGTTGTGCACATATCCTAATCGAAATTTTGAGCCTCTACATTTAGTTCTCATACATTTACCCGTATTTTGTTAAATTTAAGCCACTCAAACAATCTAACCATCCAATAGACGCCACATTATCAAATTATAAGTTATTTTTTCAATTAACCAAAATTAATGTTAACCTTAAAGTTATAACGCGTTTGAGTTGTTTTTATTATTTTTAGCCCAAAATTCAGAGGTTTGGGATCCTTTAATCGACTCATAATCTTCGAGAGGAGGGAGGAGATTAAGAATATTTTTAAGTAAATAAAAAACTATAGGAGATTAAAAAAAGGAGGACAACACAAGAAACAATAAAAGAAATTATCCATGCAGTCATTTAGTTTATTAGGTAGCAAAAGCAATTAACCCAGCACAGCTGAGTCAATCAATAGATCTCATTACACAAGCACGCTCCGGTTCCACAGATTGTTTTTCTCCCACACATATACACTTTTATGATAAAGTGATTCATCAACAATTTTTGGAGCAGAAGCATCTGCGGCGGAAACCGCGGCATTGGCCTCCGGTGAAGCCCTCTGATTTGCACGATTGCACACAGCTACTTGTCAAAAAGCACATCCCCTTGAATTTTTGGCTCTGAGAATCACATGTCCTCTTATTTGGCTCAACCTTCTTAGCGCCCCTTCCCTCCACAGCCATTGGTCCCATCTCTGTCAAATCAACATCCATGCATGCATCCGTAATTTGATTAATTAATCTACATACATAATTAATGTACTGATCAAATTAATTAAGGGAATTAAAAGATATACCGGTAGCCACCAAAAGCAGGACAAGAACGAAGGCAGCTGAAACAAGGCGGATGGAGCGATCCATCTTTATCTCTGTGTGTGTGTGTGTGTGTGCGTGCGAGCTTGATCTGTGTGTATGTGTGTGCTTGTGTATGCAGTAGAGATCAAATATTATTGTAAAGAACTACAGCCATGGAAGGGCTTTTTATACAGGGTCGTAGAGAAGATCCATCTCCGTAAAGGAAGCTAGCTCCTTTACCAAATTAAGGAGTTGAAAAATTCCAGCTCCTATTTTGGCCAGCAAACTTTTGATTTCGAATATTTGTGGTGAGGTTTTCTCTCCATATATTTATGGCCACCTTAAATTTGAAATATTGGAATTTAAATTGCTCCCCCGCCGCAAAATGACTACATGTGTGGTTGAGGCAATCAATAATATTGCATTATTACAAAACGTAGGGGTATTACAAAGACATCGTTGACAAAACAAGGCAAGGCAACTCACGAGGGTGGTACTGAATTAATAAACAAGAACAAGAACAAGAACATGAACAATAACAAGGATATAATAATAATAACCCAACTGTTAATTGGGTCATTATATAATTATTTATTTTAGTTGCACGTACGGCCACTGATATAAGTGAACATTCATAATCGTCTCCTCCCAGGCCCACATAGAAATGTGCATGCAGGAGTATCACGATCATCGGTAATTAACAATGTTTAGTGCAAAAGCATCTGCGGCGAAAGCCACGACAATGGCCACCAGGGAAGCCCTCAGTTTGGCAAACAGATGCACAGTTGCTTGTACTCACGCAAGTTCCCTTGAACCGATTACTCTGAGACTCACAGGTCCTAGCCTCAGCAACCATTGGCCCCATCATCCCTGCAAATCATTCCAAACATATACATTAGTTAATCCCAACAGTTTAATAAATATATATATATATATATATATATATATATAGTTTACAAGTTAACCAGAGGAAAGACGAGAGAAGAAGCCTAAATATTACCAGCAGCTGCCAGAAGCAGAAAGAAGACGAAGGCAGTTGAAAATAAACGCATGGAGCGCTCCATATCTTTATAATGTATATGTCTCTGGTGAGGTAGCTAGGCTAGCTTAGTTTGTATATCGATGTAAAAGATTACTAAGCTTGCAAGCCCTTATATAGATAGATAAGAGTTGTATGCCATTGAGAAGGAGATTCGAGAAATGAAAAAAAAAGTAATTAATAAAAAGAAAGAAAGAAGAAAAAGAGGAGCCACACGTACATCTCTGCGACTCTGTGTCGATACATAATACATTATTGGGACTAGTGCAGCAGCGGTGACTTGTCACTGCGTGATCTGTGCTTTCTGCCAACATTATATGACGACAATCCAAGCTCCATTGAGCTGTCAAACGTCTTTTTTTCTCTCTCTTGCTTCACTCATCATGGATATCCCTAGCTACCTCCCTCTGGATTTTGAAACCATTGTTTATGCCAAGTATATGCTTATAAGTTATATATGCAAATGCTAAGCCTAAAATAATTTTTTTATAAATTAATTATAACTGTACAACTTGTTATTTTAGATTTGGTTTCAATGTCCTATGTATATAATAAAAGTAATCAGGGCTTATGATGAAAAGATAACTTTACAAGATTAATTGAACAAAATTAGTTTCAAATATTGGAAAACAGCTTGGAAAGGACTCGTCCTACAAAAAAAAAATCAAGATTAGTGAATATCAGATTACTTTTTTGGCATGTGATATTTTTCTCCTTTATGTAAGGAGGGAGATCACTCCTACATTATTGACAGCATTAATCAAACATATTTGGTTTATTTTAGATTTTAAGTTTAACAACTATTATATAAGTTATTTTCTCATGCAGATGTCATTGTAAATATGAAGGAAAATATAAAGAATACAAAATACATGATGTTCACACGGTAATAACATTCGAATGTTTGCATAGGAGAATTTATATTTTATCCATATATATATATATGATCTATATTTAACTAATTTCCAGCAGTGGATAACTCAGAACATTTAGATGAACATGCATAGATCATGAAAAGACTGTTTCCACCAAATCTAGCTTTTGAAAAGAAAGATATTGTGGCCTTAATACAATATATAAAGTAACCAAAAGGAAATATCTTTGACACGAATACGAAAATGTCGTAGCTTTTGATCTCTTTGTTTTTCAATTGTCGGCATGTGCCGACAAGTGAAACTTTTCTAGTTACCCTCCCTTTCGTGAAACTTTTCTAGCTTTTGATCTCTTTGATTTAATCGAAGAGAATTCTGTCAAAAGTTAAAATGGTCTAAAAGTTAGGCCCATGTCTTGTCTAAAATGTTCTAGCATCCATCCCATCAAATTCCATCTCGGCTCGGGCTATATATTATTGAGCCATTTTTGGGGGGGGGGGAGTTAGGCTTAAAGTTCTTGGTCTACTATTTCGTCCTTTCTTCAAAAGATGTTGAGATACGATCCAAATCATAGAAAGAATCAAATTGTTAAAAGGTGGATAGAGCCCAAAATTCTAAAGTGAGATTTCGTGCCACGTGGCCCATCCATACAAAACTCTAATGAGAGAGAGAGAGAGAGAGAGAGAGAGAGCGCCAAATTTAGCATAAACAAGTGTAGATTCATGCGCCCTTTGCATGAGTATATACATAATAAATAGTACACTACAAAATCTGCATCCCCAATTCCCCATCCATTAAACGACACCTCCTAAGTCCTGAAACATGTATAAACAAAATTACAAAACCAAAAATTCCCTAACATGATTTTATTCATTCATTCATTCCCAAGTAACTGAGACCATAGAGTTGGCAAGCCCCGACTCTTCAAAAGTAGATTGACAATCATAATCCAGACTCTTTGAAGCTCCTGGGATTGCCTGAGTCAACCGAAACGGCCTTGTCTCAGCTTCCTTGAGTTGGGAATAGCAGAATGACCACAACATCTGCAAAACAGACAATTCAAATTTAGTGACAACCCTAGGAGGGGAGGGGAGTAGAATAGATCCTGCTAATAACAGCCTGTGCTCATCCTTTCGATGGTAGTGCAAGCCATATAAGTCTACTGTGCAAATTTTGTCAAACATATGCATGAACTCTCTGCAAGCATTTAACTTTGATAAAAATGATTTACACAGTCAAACTCTCTCGGTTTAGATGCAATTAATTGTTAAATGCTAATCACAATTCAAATCTTTTCCGTTATATACTAATACAAAAAAACTTCTTTCACTTCTTACCTGAATTGGATCAGTGCGAAGGAAATTCAGCTGCACCCTGCGTCCGTCTGGAAGACGGACTCCAACCCTGCAAAGGAGGTTCTTATCACCCTTGGGTTCTTCAGGCAAAGGTGGATATGCAGGCGCCTTAGCTGAGCATTTTTCCTCCTCCTTGTCAGTAATGATTTCATCTTTATCTTTGGATATCCCACCTGTCTCCTGCATGCCTTCCATTGAAGCTGCCAATGCGCGCTGCACTTCCTCGTCTTCTTCATTAGTTTCGTCTGCAACTGAAGCACCTTAAGTCATACATGCAGCTCATCTACCAAAAAAAATAAAAAAAGAAGAAAAAGGAAAGGAAAGAACAAATCCAAAACAAGTTTTCAAGAGCAGATCTAGAATGCATCATTCAGCTGCTAGCAAAGATGGATACAAATTCGGAGATGTCACGGCTTTACGAATTTGACGGTATGTACAAGCAATCACCCATCTGAGCCTCTTAGTAAACCACATACAACACGAATACACAAAGCACCATCGCAGATACTGACACAGGTATTTAATACAGAAGAAACCAAGCATATTTTCATGAGAACACAAGAAACCAAGCACATTAACCAAGAGATATGTCAATGTCAATACAAAACTATTCAGACAAAACTTCTATCTAATATCACTACAATCAAGCTGAAACAATCACTCATACAACAACATAAACAGCAACCCCATTTATGATATCAAAAGGAGCATCAAATAATGAAACAATATGTAAAATGGGAAAACAACTATAATTTCAGCTGCAGATTTTTCTTCTAAAGCATACTTCAATCATTCATTCAGTTAAGCATATTAATGTCATTTCACTTCATATTACACTTTACAAAAGATTTCTTTTTCCTTTTTTTCTACTACCCCGACCCCACTTTGTTGAGTTGGAACAAGGATTAGGATCAATCAGAGAGGTTTACCCATGCAATAATTTGAAAAATAATAAAAATTCAACAGATTCAAGAAGCAAAATGGTTCACTGCAATGTAATATAGCAGAAGATATTTGGAAGCCCACGCATACCTTTAGTTTTCTGTGGCTGAGGCAGAGAACTTTCTCTTGGGCGTTTATGGGACAAAGTTACATGATGGTCCCTGGGGCCACTATCCAAGAAGGGTAATAGATCCTACAGTGGCAAGGATGTTTTCATGCCAAAATTGAACTTCAAAGTAAAAGTTTGATCATTGTAGGAAAAGGTTTCTTAAGCTCTCTAACAAGAGAAAACTTTATACTCAACTGTGAAGATACAATGTACGCCATGGCATTTACCTCTAGCAAACATTCTGGCTGAACCATTCCATTCCATGAACGCATTCTTTGCCCAGTAATGGGGTCAATAATGAGAACTACAGGCATAGATTCCAACTTGTAGTATGTGCAAACCTTCCTGCCTTCAGTTGTATCATCATATGTCTATATTTGCAGACCAACATCAAACAGATGAAGCACAAACAAAAACGGTTGGTTAAATCAGAAGCATAAAGGTGATCCAAAAGATTCATGTCCACATATGCTGTCATACAAATTAGGAAGAAAATCCCACACAAAGATTAACACAATTAAACATAATCTTCACAATTCTGAAGTCCAAAAAGAGATTCTAAGAATCTTGGCAGCCTTGGATAAAAAAATCTCAACCTTTTAGAAACGTTTGGTTCATAGATTAGCATATACTATAATCCTAACAAAACGTCAAACCATCTATGGCAGCCTTGGATAAGATTTACTTGCTATTACACTCCTACCAAGGGAAAATGATAATGCATATGTAATTGCCAACCCAATTACGTATCATTTATCTCGAAGTATGTATATCTAGAGAGCAAATGTGCACATGCATATCACAAGCTTCACAAAATACCAAACAATAAAGTTCGTAAGGGAGGATAAGCCAATAACATGTAAAAGGAATTTATCAACAAATAAAACCCATCAGCAGCCTGCACTTGTATAACTAATAAAATAGCACAGCTAATTTAATTTAATAGAAAGAAATAGCAAGCATAAATATATAATAAATTGTCACTTAAACATGGTACTGACCTGCCAGAATACAAAATTAGTAATAATGGTTTGAGAGACAGCTTCATTGGCCCAGGTGTCTCGATTAAGCTTCACAAAGAAAGGTATTTATACACACACAAGTCTACATGTAGAAAAACAAAGAAACCAACAAACCAAAAATGAAATAGACCGCAGAGAAAATGCCTACCATATGAGAGCTGAACTCTTTAGTGGATTGCAAGTTCACCAGGAGCCATTTGTCCTGGACAGAAGCAGCACCTTTTGCCTGCATTAGTATAAAAAAATATTCAATTTTATTTGCTCAATGAGTATGAATAACTAAACAATGACTGTATCACTCTACATGTCCCTTGATCAACTAGTATTCTTTGATTTCCGCATCTCATATATTTTGAATCTATATGATTGATCTGGTATAACAAACCAGAAAGGTTTTATATGAGAGTCACAGCTGCAAGATTCATGATCAGATCTGATATATGTAATTTCTCCGACTAAGAATAAAAGCCCAAAACATGAGGGGTACCTCCACAAAGCCCTTCCTGGCAACCCATAACACCAATATACTGATTATAACCATTCAAGTTCTACATTACACAAACTATGAAGCCTGGAAGATAACAAATGACCATACCTTTTCAAAGGAACCCTGGAACAGTAGCTTAAAGGGAGGACGATATAAGGAAGCAAGATTATCTCGAGCCGTTTCTGCAGAGGATGTAGCACCTTGGCCTGATTCCCATACCCCAGGATGCTTCATTTCCTCTTCAAAGTTACGGAATGCAATTACAGAACCCGATTCATGTTGTGAAAATCTTGCTCTTGGTGAGCTAGATGAAATAGGCATAAAAGAAACCTCCATTTATTAAAATACGATGAGAAAAGAGGCCAAATACACCATATAAAATGACTTGTGAAAAGAAAAAAACGACATGCATATTGGCTTGCAACTACATGTTAGGGTGGGTTTAAATATTAAGATTGCACAAGACCAAAGTAAATACTGTGCATATAAAATGAAATCAACTAACTAATAAAAATCACACCATGTAGTCTTGTGTGCAATAAAAATCCACCATCTGACATGAAGCATGAATATTAATAACAAAGGAAAACAGATATAATACACCACCTATATTACTTTTATCAAAGAAATAGAAAGGAGACTTTTTGAAACTTTACAACATTCCAATTATCAAACTCCGTTCGTATTTTACACGAGGCATGCCAATCGCTATAGGAAAGAATGAAGGAATAATAATGAAATACCATGTGATTTCCCAATTCTCAAAATGCAATTTCTACAGACCTAGCACTATCCTACAATACTAATGCATTGTTATGTAAACGGAAAACCCAATTCAGAAGATCTTAACTCGAAGGAAGAAGAAAACATTTCCATGATCAAGTTAAGTATATCATATACTTAAGAAGAAACGGGGGAAAAAAGAAAGAAAGAAATTTTACAACACACCGAAATAGAATACAAAGCTATCTAGTCCAAGGACAAAGCTAAAGATGAACATACCCATAGAGCGCAGCATCATCATAAAGAACGTCCCTTATAACAGGCATAGGAGGGCGCACCTCATCTTCACCAAGTTGTCCAACATTCTCATTTATACCATGATGTACCACATTCTCATTTGCACTGCTACAAACCCAATGTCAAAAAAGGAAAAAAAACTGCCAACAAAGAAAAAGCACAACTGAACAATATGAAATACCCAGAAGTTTGATCCGCCAAATGATCAATATTTTCAGTCGGAGGCTGCGCCGCAGCTATTGACCCTGCTTCATTACCCACATAAAACAGCTGAATTGCCTCCTCAAGCTGCCAGCCCGTTGCCTGTTTATGTAAAAATTGGAATTTTCAATATCCATACATTATACTAGACTCAAGTAAGCACCTTGCAATCCAATGAACACCTGAATCTACTAATACAACTACTTTTCTTTACCCAAAGAGCAAAAAATACGAAAACAAAGAAGGAGATCAATGCGATGCGTTTTGGATACTAATTGTGAGATTCAGAGTAACCTGCAAAAACTGTCTGGCGGTGTCGGCAGTCTGCCCCACAGCGATCTCCAAAAACGAAGTGACCAGGCCCTGCTGGTCATTGGCTGATATCACACCATCCATCTTTCGCTTGCTCTACAACAACAAACAACATAAAAATTTCCATCTTTATTTGCTTCCAAAGCTACTGGATTTCATTTCATTTACCATCTACATAATCTAGGGTTTCCAAGGACAGTGGAACGTACCGATTTGGGAAGCCTTGGGATTTTGGCAACGGGTTTTTGTTCTTCTGAGATTTTACTCTCTTTTCTTTCTATTCAGTATTGGCAATTTTCGTTTTTTATGTATGGGGCAAATTATTAATACTGTAATTACGAATTTGACCTCGTGTATTGTTTTTTATTTTTTTGGAAGAAAAATAAATAAAATGAAATCCCGAGTTTGACCAAGAGATATATGGTAGGGGTATTTGTGTAGATTTGGCACAACTCGAAGGGTAAGGGTTTGGGTAGTCGAGGAGGATTTCAGGTGAATGATGCCGCAAGCATGCCAACAGTGTGGGCCTATCAATTTCGACGGTCACGACCTTGTGGATGAGCCCAATAAGAAGGATTGGCCACGCTCTACACAGGGCCCATATATGAAGGGTGGGCCATACTACCAATTTCCACTTCCCGAATTTACAATATGGGTCGTTCCTTTATTCTTTTTTTTTTTTTGGGTATTTCCTTAACAATCCATCCTTGCCTGTTTTCCATTTTCAGATAGGGAGAGTGGGAATTCAAACACAAAATCTCGCTAGCAAATGTAATTGATTTTAACCATGAGTTATAAGTTCCCTACGTAAGAAAAAATAGAAGTTTTTATCAAAATTAGCCAAAATTTACCCCCTTACTTTCGTAGACATTAGTTTTTATAAAAAGTTTCAAAAATAGCAAAAACTTCACCCAAAAATACTCAAACACCCTCATAAGTAAAAATCCACAAAAACCTAAAAAGAAAATCTGCAATCTCGGTTTTTAATTTGATTTTAAACATAAAAACAAAGGTTCGATCCCATGTTATATCATTGGAGGAGTTGAACCATGAATATGACTTGATTCCTAGCTAGTGCCTCCATTATTATTTATAAGTGGCATTGAGTTCTAGTGTACTACAAGTACTGCATCCACCCAACATTTAGTTGAAGCAAAGCTTTTGTTCTATGATCTCTTCATCTCCATTATCTAATCACTTAATTATCTCTAATAAGTCATATATTTGTATTATATATTTAATAAGACACTCATAGAGTTATTGATCCATCTCCGCAATGGTGAAGTTCATATTGGAATCTAGTTAGCAACTTTGAAGTCCATATATGGCTGACAAAGAGTTGTGCGTGGCCTCCAATGGTGATAGCATCAGCATGGCTGATGACAACAGATACTACCAAAGCTTCGAGCCCAATGACAGAGACAATAGATACTAACATAAGGGAGTTTTTATGTTTGAAATCAAGTAGAAATCAATATATATAGAAAACATATTGACACACGGGTGAGGTTTGTGTGGGTGAGGTGTGTGTGTGTGTGTGTATATATATATATATATATAGAAACATGTATTTTAAGAATTAGCGATAGATACATTGCATTGGGGAGGAGGCACTTATCCTGGGATTCAAATAGATGACCGGGGGGAAGGGGGAGGGACCTCACCACTGAGGTAAACCCCTCGGTTATATAAAGTAATATGTTTAAAACCCAATAAATGCTCTTACTTCGCCAAAATGTAAAATAAATATTTTTTATTAAGACAAAAGTGCATGTTTTTCTCACTCTGGCAACTCTTAAATAACAAAAGTAGGAAGGAAGGATGTAGTAGGTTGTAACCTTTAAGAGAAAAAAGATGTAACATGTTTTTCATTGGTTGGCCTGGGATGGGATGGGCGCTGTTGTATATTCCCTTCTTACACTGACAATTATGCGTTTGGTTTGGTGTGCTTGTCATGCCTAAATTCATCCTTTTTGCCTTTTAACCACAACCACTTGTTTCAATGTGCATTCTTTTCTTGCCACCCTTTTCTTTAATTAAGATAGTCAAAATTTTATAGACTCAGAGACTCATACACATGCCTGAGGAGAAATACAAAACACAAGTATTATATATATATATATTTGGCAACAATTACAAACCAATATTCTTCAGATGTATCTGTGTGTCTGGTGTAATAAAGTATATAACCAAAAGAGAAAGTTCAGATACGTAAACCAGGCAATCATCTCTCTACTCTCCTCTCGCAGAGCACTTCATCATGTGGTAATTGGAGGAGACCAAAGCCGTGCGCGAACCACACAATTATAGTTCCATTAATTACTTCAAAACCATATCTAATGGGAAAGTAAGAACTATAAAACACAGAGATTTTGATTTGAAATCAAAACAAATAGTTGACATTTGTGAAGTCACCATCAAAGGTTTTTTGTTTTTGTTTTAGGAGATGAGTTGGACTCGAATGACTCAGAGAGTTTGGAAATCTGACACCAAGTAAATAACTTTTAATAAATTAATAGAAAGTCGTGTCTAATCACTCCCTACCAAATTACTTAAATAGGTCAACATGTATTATACAATGCAATGGAAAATAATTGCTTTCTTTTATGAAAGTATTAACGCATATTTTCTTGATAGTCACATTTCGATATGTGTATTGAGATTTTTCTTTTTTAGTTTTTGATGAATTATTCTTACATATGCCTTAAACTTTGATTTGTAAGCAAGAGAGACGCAATGTCGTTATACAATTTCTTGGTAAAGGTTGATGTGGCTACATGTAAAGAAACGAAGGAGCACCACTAAACCAAATAATTAATATTTAACTACATATTATTCATTCCTTTGGTGCTTTACATGAATTGATTAATAAATCATTTGCTCCTTTTCCATTTCATTTGTTTAAAGGTGGCGTGCTATTGAACGAATTTAGTTTGTCCCGTCCAATCTATTTTTTTCAAAAGTAGGAGACTCGTGCTTTCCAATGACACGTGTCGAGCAACCCTTTCCATGGATGGAGCTTTCTCACGGGAAAGCAATTGAAACATGTCCAGGAAAGTTAGAAACGACAGTGGCTGCCACTATGCTTAATGGACCTCTTATCATATTTGGGTCTTAGGCACTCAAGCTCATGTGTTGTGTATCTAATTCACCCAACTTTTAACCGGGTTCACTTTAAGCATATTTATTTATATGCTTAATTAAGATTAGTTTAGTTGCTAACTGTAGTTACTGTGATGGCAATGGCATGATAATCCCAAACAAGATCTCTCCAACATGGGCGGAATCCTACGGTTGGAGTTGGTTGTTGTTGATATATTTCTAACAAAATCTTTCAAGGTTCAATCTCACTGGCTACCTCAATTTCCATCACCAACAGTGCATCGACCTAAGCTTACGCTTAATTATATGGATTTTATCGTATTAATTTATCTTAATTTCAAATAAGTGGCCATTTCTGTTTGGTTGGTTTTGGCATCGGGTATAAAGCCACCGAGGTTTTATCTATTCGTTACACACAAAAGTTAGCGGACTTTTTGTTTCCACTAAAGCAAAAATTAAAGGCTTAATTGCATGTAGCTTTTGAAGGGGAGATACCGCAGATTATACCAATGGAAAAGAATGTCGACGAGGAAATCTTGATTGGCTTTGAACTAGAAAGTCACTCTATTCCAATTCATTCACTTTACATGAAACAAGAGCTGGTTCATGATGAATACTTTTGGCCAAAACCTGGTTCTATATGGGGCTTTTATAGAAAAGATGTCTTTATTTTCCTTCGAATAAGACTATCTTGTTTTTAGACCGTAAACTAATTATGCTAACTGTGTTTTTAGGCTATCTTTCAAGAATTATCGATTCAAAAACCACTTATATACAAAACAAAGGAGGTCGGTTACTTAGTGATCAAGGCTATATAATATTGACGGTGGAATTTCAAATGCATATGCTCTTTTGCGCATGTATATACGCGCCCGTTTAATAATCATTTCAATTTTAAATTTTAGTTTTCATTTTTTTGCTATTGTAGAGAAAAAAGAGGAATAATGGAAGTGAGAATGAGAGTAAAGATGGAATCAGGGATGGAACCAGGATTTCAAATTGGGGTGGACTAAATTTACCTTATGCGCACATAGTTATTAAACTTGACAATACAAAGTGAAATTCATTGATAACAAAAGACTACACCTAATCATGATGACATAATGAGTTTTAGCCCTCAAAATGTATCTAGTATATAGTTCTTTTATATTTTCTACGTGCAGTGTGTGAAGTGAAGGGGAGTTATTTTTTTACCAAAAAAGTAAATAAGAGGGGTTTTTTTTACCAACAAAATAAAAGAAACAAGAGTTTTTTGTGTTTGGCCTTTGGCCCCCTTTGTACCAAAAAGAAAAAGAGAGAAAAAGAGGTGAAGGGGGATTAAGAGAGTGCAGTGCGGGGCTATTCATTGGGTGGAATGGGTGTATCAGTTTAGGTTTAAAAAGACAAAGTCACTTGGGCTATATAGCCCATGTTAGTCGAAGAGTAGGTCCGTTTTTTGATGAAATTGAGAAGGAAGATGAGAGGGAATGATGAGAGGAATAAGTAATAAAAGTGAAAACAAAAAGTAAAAACTGAAATATATTTGAAATTATTTTCACTTTAAAGTTTTTGTTACTCCTCCCTCTCATCTTATCCTCTAATCCTCTCTCTCAATATCATCCTCACACTCAATTTTCTCTATACTCTAGCACAAAAAATGAAAACTAAAAATGAAAATGAAAATAATTATCAAACGAGCCCATATATATAGGTTAATTTTTTCTTTTGATTTTTTAAAGTTAATATATCGATTAAGCATCCATCCACACGTGTGTATGTGTATATAAAATAAACCTTCACTGCACATATAAATAAGATACAAACTACATAATGGGAGTTAGCCTTATTCTTTCAAATCTTACCCATATCCTTCCTTAGTTGATAGAACTTGTCAAACGCAGCAAGCTTGATTCTCTCGTCCAAGTCATATCTTTTTACCAGAAAGATGCCTCGTCCTAGAAGATTTATCTTTGCACCATAATTAAATTAGAAAACAATTAATTGAGAATACTAAATTCTAAAAGAAAAGAATATGAACTTTTCAAAGTCATTATTGTTTAAATAGGAACAAAATTATTAAGTAAATATATATAACGCCGCCTAACCTATGGTATGTATTTGGTCCCCACCTAATCAAACTTTCCATTCCAAACCTAGAGACTAGAGAGAAGAAATAAAAGATACATTATTTGGGTGGATGATATTGAAAGCTAGAATTTAATTAACTTATAAAATTAACGTGACTAACTGCACACCGTCATTCGTGTTACAATGAAGAAACCAAAAAGCTCACTTCCTTGTGCAGCCAATGGGCCATTAATGGAGGAAGAAGAGGGAAATTAAAAAGGTTGGAAATTTCTCAAGTGGAACTTTGATGTAGAGTGCCACTTAATAAAAACACCCACCAACTAGACCATGTATGCAAAGGCCAAGAAACAACACCTTTCATTTTAAAGGATCGGATTTATTAATTACACAATAAAGTAAAAAGATACTAAATATATTAATTATTTATTATGCAAATTTCATATCATTTTATTGTCAAGGGCACCATTATTATACCCCCTTTGGGTGACCATGCTCTGAGACTCACACCCAAACATTGTACATTGATCAATACATTATTTAAAATTAAACTAGGTTTGCAATTAAAGCGTGATTGATGGGAGATATACAAAATAATATTATTCTCGTTTCACACATATACCAGCTTTGCTTGTCAAGGGCACCATTATTACACCCCTTTGGTTGTTAAAAGAAAGTAAGTAAAAATATGTTGGTACCATACTTATTTGAAAGAGAAAGACAACATATATATATATATATATCAATAACACCAGTAATTAGTATAAATTAGTGTGTTACAATAATCCCTATTGTTATTTAGTATTATCTAACAACAATTAAATAAAGCTTAATCAAAATTACAAGGTTATCAAACATATCCATGACACAGATGCTAAGAGAAGTCTCATTTGCAACCCATATATGGATTTGTATAACTAAAATTAATTGTTTGGAAATAAAATCATGGTTCCACCACCTACGAAAAATAAAGAATGTGGTACACATTTTGCTTACGAGTGAGTAGTGTCGTCGTGTCATGCTTCTTATCCATACGAAAAGAACGTGGTATTTTGCTTGCTAGTGAATAAAGAAATAAATAGAGAGATACATGCAAATGCAAATGCAATGCAGGCTTCCACCCTAATCCTAAACCAAACTCCTCCCCTTGTATTGTAATTTGTATGTATGAGTGAAGGGCATTAAGAAGAAACCCTAAACTAAACCAAACTCTGGGTCTGTCTGGGGTATTGGTGGCCCAGCTAGCTATGTCCGTATATAAATTAATAATTACCCACGAACGTTAGTGGAAATACTGAGGGTGCATATTTTATTGTCTCCCCTATAATTGATTTGATAAAACCTACAACCCTGTACGTCACCACCCAACGGATATTCATATTCATATATATCTCCATTCCAATCCCATGAGAAAAATTATTTCCAAACCCTCCACCACCAGCTGCTCAGAATTAAAGCAATACAAGACTAGCTCAATTAAAATCACCACCAACCATACACACAGCATCTCCAGTCCACCGCCATTAATTACTCACTTACAAACAGAAAAAGAACGACTGAAAGATTATTGAAGTTCAGAAAAATGGCCGAAGAATGCCGAGAAAGTACTTCTTGTGTTGCAATCTCTTCTTCCTCTCCACAGCTAGCACAACCAAACTGGTGGGATCTCCATGCAGCTGCAGGTACAGGGGCAGCAGGCTCTCAGCTCTCTTCATGGAGCAACTTGGGTATCAACCCATGGCAGCCGCAGCAGCCAAACCAGAAGTACTCCAACTCTTCTAATAATTGTGATGATGTTGACCAGGATGTTTCAATCTCCAGCACTTCCTTTACCAATGCCTCCAACCACTCAAGCCTCAGCGTCGACTCCTCTCGCAGACTGCAGGTTGCTGATCAGCGTTCTGCGTCTCCCAACAACGATATGATCAACGGAGAGCAGGTTTCTGACAATCATATTTGGAACCATGTTCTCTTGTAAGTAGCCAAATTTTCTGTGTGATATATACTTTCATATAATAAGGGCAGCTAGTAATTAAAAGGGTGATATTGATTTCATTTAAAAACTTAGGTTAACTTGTATATGTGATAATCGATTAATGTTTAAGGTTGAACCATGCATGCAGAAGCGTTAATGGAAACAATGATTTACACCACAATGATCATGATGTTGGAGAGAATTTTCTCGATGCGCTGTCGTCCAAGAGCTTGTCAACTGATCATGTCATGTATGAACCTGCTTGTGACTACTTGAAGAAACTGGACAACAGTACTTGGGAGTTCACAAAGTACGTCTCAGCTGCATCGAATAATTTCAACAGTTTCGAGAAGCAATTAAATGGAGGGTTTATGGAGAATAACAACATGAATAATAATGTTAATATTGAGAACGAAAGGTTAACCAAGCTGTCAAATCTGGTGAGCACCTGGTCCATTGCGCCCCCCGAACCACAGCTAGTTATGGATCATGATCACCATCACTACTTGAAGCCGCAAGCGTTCATCAATAACGATTCGACTTCATGTGATGCTCAGATGGGAAATAACAATATTACAAATAGAAACTCGGGATCCAGTTTATTTTCATGTTATGGTAGCAAGGTTGAGGCTGCATGTGTAGGAGGAGGAGGAGGAGGAGGAGGAGGAGGAGGAGGAGGAGCTTTACATGGAATAACGCCGTCGTTTGGTAATAATAATAATGGCATTGAATATCAGATTGGCCTCAACAACGTTAACGCAATGGTTGCAGATCACCATAACGGCAAGTACTTGTATGGAAATGGATCAATTTTGCCCGATTCTTATTCTTCATGCGGTGCTACGAGTGCCGATGCCAGAAATTTTGCAGATTTTATATCTTTTAGTAGCCGATTAGGCAACAAGTCGGCCATGGTTGATAGTCATGCACCCAAGCCCTGTTTCAAATCTTCCAACTTATCTGATCAATATTCTAAGAAGCAAGCTTCCTCGGTATGCTCAATTAATCAAGTGATTAATTTATTCTTAAAGTCAATTTACCTTTAATGATTTTCAATTTCTTTGCATAACACGCAGACAAGAGTGAGTAGCGGAAGAGGACAAGGGATTGCAAACGAAGGAAAGAAGAAAAGAACGGACGACACATCATCAGAAACAGTCTTGAAAAAGCCTAAGCAAGAAACTTCTACAGTTTCATCGTCTGTAAAGGTACTCTATACAGAAGAAAAAGGCAAAGGACAAAAGAAATCATGCTTCATCTTTGTTAATTAATTCGGATATAATAATATTAACTTTTGCCTTTTGAATTGTTAATTTACAAATTGAATCGACAGATGCAGGCACCAAAAGTCAAGCTCGGGGACAGGATCACTGCCCTTCAACAAATCGTGTCTCCATTTGGAAAGGTGAGTAGAAATCAGCCACACATGTACAACCTGCTAATTATTATTTTCATTTCAACTGGATTAATTCTTGTTTTTCACACTCTCTATCATCATATATATTCATTATATTTAGTTTAATTTTCAGACTGATACTGCATCTGTACTATATGAAGCGATTCAGTACATCAAGTTCCTGCAAGACCAAGTGCATGTGGTATATTATCATATATAATCTTTCTTTTTAATAATTTGTTTGGGATCTCTTGTTGCAATTTACGCTCGAAGAAAATAGTATTTCCAGATTGTTATATACATCCTCTAAGCTACATTTCCATGATTTTGCAGCTATTGAGTAGCCCTTATTTGAAGACAAATTCACACAAGGTTCGTACGTGCGTATGCATATACATACACACACACACATATATTTATCAAGCATGCTTATAATTTGTATATATGCTAATCAATTAGTGTTGCTGGTTTTAGGATCCATGGGCGACCGATAGAAAAGATCACAAGGGAGATGTAAAGGTTGACCTCAAGAACAAAGGACTTTGCTTGGTGCCTATTTCATGCACACCTCAGGTTTATCGTGAGAATACAGGATCAGACTATTGGACACCAACCTATAGAGGATGTTTGTATAGATAAACTATAAGAGTACTTTATATTTCATATTTTCTTGCTGTCAATGTGATAGTTATAGTGTAGAAGAAAATGAAAAAAAAAAGCCTCAGTGCATGCATGTTAAGTTTATATCTTCTCAAAAGAATGGGAAGCAACTATCTTGTATTATGGCTTTATTAGGCTTATGATTAAGATTCAGCTGTGGCCTAATTAATAGTTACTACTTCACATTTGCATAATGCATACATATTTGTGTTAATCAGCTGATGACCAAATGCATACAATACGATACGATGACTTAACTCATCTCTCGGAATTATTATCTAAGAATACTTTGGTGTGTTATTTGTATAGTTAGAAGATATATGAACTCCATGTAACATCAAATGTTAAGACCTTAATTGCTACAGAGCATCAAGATATGTATGTAATTATGGTGGGTTGTATTTTGGATAGTCAACGGTTCACTCTTTCTGATCTGACTATCTTCAGTTCTTGTAAAAGAACTGAAACCCATCCCAAAAGTCTAATCACATGCAAAAGAACAACCAGTTAAAGTTCCTAGCTGCTTCAAATTGTTCAACAGCTAATGAGCTAGTGTAACAAGGGGAACTATAGTTTTACCATAAATTTCCATTCGATCTCTTTCTTGGGTTGGGAGAAGGAATGTACGTGAAATAAATTTATCTCTCTCCTCTTATCACATAATCTATTGGAGAAGAGGCATATATGACTCTTTTATTTTATGTCAACCCCTATAAACCTCCCCTGCATATAGTGTATGGCCTAGATAAGGATCCAATTCGGGGCTTATACCACAATCTTCAGGGGTGAGATGTACCTCGTGGAAGATCTGCACACTAAGAGCAGTTTATCAGAACAGGAGTGAATTGGGGTTGAACCCAGTTCAGCGCACTCCGATGGTTAAGTAAGAAGTTATTTGGTGGTGGAGTAATTGGATATAGGGTTTATCAGGTGAGAATAATTTGTCCAGAGATAGGTGAGAAATATTTATAAGAGGAGGGGGGGGGGGGGTGAAGGAGGAACCAAGATATTTTATGGAAGAGATCTTTTTTCCTATCCCCCTGGGTTGAGTTACATTTAATGTTCTGTTTATGATCATCTTACTTCCTAATAGGGATCAGGTGGAGAAGTGACAGGTGGACAAGGATGGGAGGTGTATTAAATGATATCTCTCCATTGCCAACCTGTCCATTCGGAGATCGAAGGTCAGAGGGTAATGCGACACTTGGTTAAGGATGGGATGAGCAAAAACCGACCTTTCTTGCCTGCCAGGCTGTTCCATTTAATGCATCTCTAGTTGATCATGGTGCCATAGTGGTCGGGTCGGTTCCTGAACACTCGATCATTAGTCTCACCCTTAATTCGTCATATTCCTTCCGAGGGGCTTACTTGTTGAAGCGGAGGGTATTATTCCTGATCAGCTCGGTATAAAGGTGTTGGCATGTCGCGTCACATGGTATCTTTTGAGGGGCTCAGCTCACAGTGATAGTATGGGCCATCAAGAACCACCAACATTAAGCATACATATTATTTGTTGAAAAGTTAGGAAAATGTAATATCCTAAAATACAACCCAAAAAAAAAAAAAAAAAAGAAGTTTTCTTCCCCATGTATACCTAAGATATGTGACTTTTCTTATAGTTAAAAATTCTTTATGTACACGTTTTAGAATTTCACACATATTATATAAATGGGAAGTTGAAAAATAACCAGAGTACAGTCGGTAGCTAGAATGACTGAAAATCAACATGATTCATGACGTATGACTAAACTGTATATATTCTCCATTTCTCAAATGATCTATAGAATGATCACCAAATCGTTGAATGCGAAATATTGGTGGAGGAGTTAGCACTTGCAAGTTGGCCACCACTCATCACTTTGCTTTGTCCTCATCAGCTCATCGCATGAAAATACAAGATTATTTCTAGAACCTATCAAAGTTGACAAGGGGCAAAAGTGAATGCAAGGAAGCTATGGTCAAAGCGGAGATGAGCATAAAGTGCAAAACTTAGAGTGGTGGTGCACTTCAACATGTTATTGGTGCTCTTCTCAATGAAAGCTAGAGGAGACTCTTTCTACATTGCATTTTATTGATCCCACCCTCTAATTTTCAAATTATCTTGCTTCATAATTATCTCTACACAAAATTATAAATTTTTCAACCATTTGATTAGAAAATAATTATTTTAGTTTTTTTTTTATAATATTTATCTCTTTTTATCTTGTAAGAATAATTCATAAATGAATATCGAGAAAATGAATTGACGTTAGACATTGATTGTGACTAGGTGTAATAATTGAAAAATGAGTACCATTTTGTCTCAGCATCTGCGTCTAATTGTTTTTCAGCCACAAAAACATCGTGACCATGTATTTGGTGCCATAGATGTACAGTAATTGTGGCGATTACATCAGCAATGGCGACCATTTAGATGCGGTGGCTTCTACTCAATTTTCTAGTAGTGATCCCAGTGGCTGACCAAACCATTCAAAACCTCATTATATAATTATTAATTTTTTACTGGTAGTGCTATAACTATATCGAGTTTGACTAGTGCCTTTTTGATGGCCGAAGTAGAAGCAGGCCTGCAATCCCATGGTCGTTGAAGGATGATCACCGTCATCATGTCTCTAGCTATGAATTTAATTATATATTAAATTTTTCAAGGGAATCAACAGAAAAATTAAAGCATTTCAAATGCTTGAACAATGGTACTAGCTAGTAGATACCTTCCCCCTAATTTTATTTCCGGGTAATGAAGAAGATCTCACAGGATGCTTCATTTTCTTTATGGCCATTGGCATCGCTTAACATTTATTACCATGCGGAAAAAAATATGTATTACCCTCATTATAATCACCCCTTAAATATATAATTTAGATTAATTATAAATAATAATAAAAACTGAAAATAAGTGTCACAAGAATGATACACGGATGGGTTGGCAACAAATTGACTGCAAGAATTTGTTTGAATCCTCGTTATCTGTTGGTGGCCATTATCTTGTAGAAAAATTTGTGTGAAACGGGGATAATACTATTTTGCCTTTTCATCGAATAACAAACTACCATGTGGACAAGTTATAGTGCGCGACATGACGTGATTGACCGGGAATAGCAAAATAATGTTATTCTCATTTCACACAAGTGTTTTTCTTGCATCTTATTGTCAGCTAACGTTCTTAGAATTTTATTTCTTTATTTATTGGTCAAACGTTCTTAGAATGCGTTTCTCTCGCATCCTCATTTCATAAATTTATTTTGTTAGAGATATTTAGTCATATACCCATTCTTAGCACTAATAATATAGATAAACTCTACACAATTTAATTTCCATAAACAACCCAAAAAAGATTCAAAAAATGACAGCTGGCCCTATTGAATTTAATTTTGATTATTAAATTACTTTGATGCCTTCTTAAGTGTTTTGGGCCTTTATTTTTTTATTTTTTTTATAAGGTTTTGGGGTTGAGTTTGTTTTAAGAAATCAATTGCAATTTTATAATTTAAAAGAAGTTAAAAATCTTTTTATTATGTTGTAAATGAGCTTTGGGTGTGTTTCTAAAGTACATTATTGCCCTTTTCTTTGGATGATATGATGGTCAATTATTTATAATTTGAGCTCCTATATTTGGTATAATAGTGAATCTTCCTTTTTTTTAAGCATATATGAGTTTAGGTAAGTTGACTAGAGCCGATGTGCTCCTCACTTAAACTTTGTCCCCTAATAATTTAGATTAGACATACTAGCCCTTTGGCAAATGCGTTGATTTTATTTTTTATTTTTTATTTAAATTAAGAAAAGATAATATTGGTAGTTATGTTTCATAAAAGTAGAACCTATTATTTAATTTTGTTTTTAATTTTAATTTTTTAAATATAAAAAATGTGAATTTACTTATCCTCATTTAATTAATAGTTTCAATTTTTAATGTTGAATTAACCAATGATATTTTCTGGTATTTTGAATATTTCACTATTCTCTGCGTTTTACTTTATATATATAGATTAAAATATAATATTACTTGTATCAGATTTTTGTTGTTGTTGATTTTTTAATTAAAAAGCCCAAAGTCGATTTATTACATTAAAAATGAAAAGCCCAACCTCATGCTTTCAAAACAGCAGAGCAAGTGAAGAGGCCCATAAGCACTTTCTCGATCACGCTATAGATCCAACTACTTTTCCTGCAAACCCAAATGTTAGCCCAAAGGATTATAAATTTCGGCCTGAAGCTGGTCAATAAATTAGAAGCTGAGAATTTTTTTTATTTTAATTTTTGTAATGGGTAGTTTGGTCCAACAAAGTTTTAAAAAAAATTATACATCCGGAAATGCATTTCTGAGAAAATAAAATAAAGGCATTCTAGTTTAATTAATTAATAATAAAAAAATAGACGAAGCAAATGCAACAGAGAAGGGGGCAAGGCAAATATCCCGAAAGAAATGGCGGTCTTTGGCGTCCTTGGCACTTGCACTCCCGAAGTAGAGCACTAGAGAGAGAGAGAGAGAGAGAGCTCCCTCAAGATCCTTTTCCTTTCCTCTTCTCTTCTCTTCTCAGCACCCACTAACAGTACCATTAAAACCACAACTCACTCCTCCTTCTAATTAATTAGGGCTTCTTCTCATTTTTCACTTTGGGTTTTTTTGTTTTTGAAAACGATGATATGAAGCGCGGTCTCGACGATTTCGAAATCTCCGACGACGACTGGGAGGAGCATTCCTCCTCCTTCAAGCCCTCTCGAGTCCTCAAGAAACCTCGAACCCCAACGCCGCCTCCAATTGAGTCCTTCGCCTTCCGAGCGTCCTCCCCCAAGCCCCAACAACTCTCCGACGACGATGATGATTGCGTCGAAATTAAAAATGAGTTGGAGGACGACGACGTCGACGAGGTTCAGGTTATCAGGCCCGTCAAACCTGGCCGTCGGTTCGTCATCGAGGACGAGGAGAGCGATGGAGATTGGGTTAATATAGAGTCAACGAGTGAAGAAGAAGAAGAAGAAGAAGAAGAAGAAGAAGAGGAGGCAGAGGAGTTGGAGGAGGATGATGTGGTTGGCAAGGCTTTGCAGAAGTGTGCCAAAATATCGGCCGATTTGAGAAGGGAGCTCCACGGCTCGTCGGCTCCCGCTGTGTCTGATCGTTATGCTGAAGTGGAAGCTGCCTCTGTGAGGATTGTCACTCAGGTGCTTTCTATTTTTTATCTTCTTCTTTTTAGTATACTCTTCTTGTACGGTGCATGGAGTTGGAAAGCTCTTACCTTTAGTTATTTTGATTTGTGGAAAATGTGGTTCAAAATGTTGGCATTCCTTTGTTTCCTTGGGTTAGGAAATTGATGAACATTTACAGGGAAAGAGAATGTGGCTGTATAAGAAAGTAAAAAAAGCAAAACAAAATTTTTGAATTTAGGTTTCTGTGCGAAGGATTTTTTGTTTTCGTTGTGTATTGTGATTATTTTCATTTCTAGTTGTTATCAGCTTTCAATGGCGTTGGCAATTGATGGTGATTGATTTGTTGTTGCAGGATGATATTATCGCGGCATGTAGGTCTGACCATTCTGACTTTCAACCTATTCTCAAGCCATACCAGCTGGTTGGTGTTAACTTTCTTCTTCTGCTGTATCGAAAGGGTATCAGTGGAGGTACTTTTCTTTTGCTCTGTGCCAGGAAATAGGGCATTCATTAGGGACTCGATTTAGGGAAGAACTAGGAAACTGCTTGTAATTTGAATTAGCATAAGAAGCTCTGTATTTAAGTGATTTCGTTTAAATCGATGAAAGTTTATCAATCTTCCTTTGAGGCTGGGTTTATGATTGTATAAGCATATTACAGTCTGGGGCTAGGTTTAATCTCACTTCTCAAAGCATAGCAGTTTAACATCCTTTATTTTTCTGCAGCCATTTTGGCCGACGAGATGGGTCTCGGGAAGACCATTCAGGTACCTGGGGGTCCATTCTCCTTGCCTGTTTCAATAATAATTGTAACTTTAGTTTTCTAATATCTGTTCTTGTTGAACAGGCTATAACATATTTGATGTTATTGAAACATTTACACAACGACCAGGGTCCACATTTGATTGTCTGTCCTGCTTCGGTTTTGGAAAACTGGGAAAGGGAACTGAAGAAGTGGTGCCCGTCATTTTCTGTTCTCCAGTATCATGGGGCTGCGCGATCGGCATATTCAAAAGAATTGAGCTCTTTGGCCAAAGCTGGATTGCCGCCTCCTTTTAATGTTATTCTCGTGTGCTATTCACTATTTGAAAGACACAGGTTTGTTTCGGTGTTCCATATGGATAGTGGAAAGTGATTTTGATTCTATGGTATTTTAATTCCTTGAATTTATGGTCTTCCAGTGGACAGCAGAAAGATGATCGTAAAATTCTGAAACGTTGGCAATGGAGTTGTGTGCTTATGGACGAAGCTCATGCTTTGAAGGATAAAAATAGCTACAGGTGGAAAAACCTAATGTCTGTTGCACGAAGTGCAAACCAGCGTCTAATGCTGACAGGGACACCTCTACAAAATGATTTACATGTATTACTTTATACCCTTTGAAATCTTCTGGATTATTACTTAAATAGCCACATTATTCAATGAACAGAAAACTGGCATTTTTGCATTGCAATCTTACCAAGGAAGATTAGAATATGATGAAATTGATGAATCTGATTCCTATCGAGGGAAGACAAGGATATAATAAAGTGTTTTGGATGGTCGTGATCTAGTGTGATTGAATTATCTGAATTTTAGGATTACGTCTGAGGATGTGGGTTTGGACATTTGCTGAGGTGAGGTTAAATTATCCCTTGGGTTGGGGATACATTATCAAGAATGTTACTTACTTATTTCCTCTTTCATTTTGTAAACATGATATATCAATTTTTTTATTATAAAAAAAAATGAGTTTAGAAGATGTGGAATTGCATCAGTCAATAATGTTTACTATTGATTTTATATTGGAACTTGTATTTTAGTTCTTAGAAATTTCTTTGTTAATGAGTTATGGGTTTTTGCAGGAGCTCTGGTCTATGCTGGAGTTTATGATGCCAGATCTTTTCACTACTGAGGATGTTGACTTAAAAAAGCTATTAAGTGCTGAAGATAGAGATTTGATTGGCCGTATGAAATCCATATTGGGACCATTTATTTTGAGACGCCTAAAATCTGATGTTATGCAACAACTTGTTCCAAAAATACAGCGGGTATGGTATTAGTTTATGCGTAGGTTCTTATTTTTTCATATTGTGGAGTTTTTCATTACTCTTACTTATAGAAAATATAAGTCTATCTGTTGGTTATTTCTTTTGTATTTTAGAAAGAAGCTGAGAAATGCACTGCAGGTTGAGTATGTTGTCATGGAAAAGGAGCAAGCAGATGCCTATAAAGAAGCCATTGAGGAGTATCGTGCAGCTTCACAAGCTCGTATTGCAAAAACCTCAGAGGTTAACTCGAACAGTATCCTTGGAGTTCTTCCCCGGCGGCAGATCTCCAACTATTTTGTTCAGTTTCGTAAGGTGCTGCTGTCTCAATTTATCATGTGTTTGGTATCCCAGTTCTTTTGTTCTGATTACATATATCTTATTGTTGTTTTTTTTTTCCTTTCCCCGCTGTCTAGATTGCAAATCATCCTTTACTAGTAAGGCGTATTTACAGTGATGAGGATGTTGTTCGTTTTGCCAGAAAGTTACATCCAATGGGTGCATTTGGCTTTGAGTGTACTTTAGACAAAGTAATTGGGGAACTTAACAGTTATAGTGACTTCTCTATCCATCGGGTATTTTTTCAACTTCTTAAAAATGAATTTGTATTTCGAGCATTATATTATACTATTAATCCATTGGAATGATTGGATTATCTATTTTGTATATTATAAGTGTGTGTATATTTGTAAATATATGTACAGATATTGAAATGGTTCAGGTGTTCACGAGTCTGCACAAGGACTCCTCTTTTTTGTACTGCCATTCAAAACAAGCAGTATTCATGCCGCATAGGAATATGATATTTTCCTCCTCAGTGAATTTCCCAGTAATTAGTAGTTGTAGCAGATTGCATATTCTATCCTGATACGATGTAAGTTCTCTCTTTGTCTGCAGCTTTTACTGTATCATGGTGTCACTGATAAGAAAGGATTTCTTCCGGACAAATATGTTATGCTTGCAGCAAAGTCTCAGGTATGATGTTACTTCAATAAATTTTCTAACAAATTTGGATAGGAATGTTCGGTGATACTTTCTGCTCAAAATTGAGAAGGGTTTTCTTGTCAATGATATTAGGCATTGGCTGAACTTCTTCCTTCACTGAAGCAAGCTGGGCATCGAGTTCTTATTTTTAGCCAGTGGACGTCAATGCTTGATATTTTGGAGTGGACATTGGATGTGATAGGGGTTACATACAGACGACTTGATGGAAGGTACTGGCGTACTTATGTCACAGTTACAGATCGTTTGTATCTATATCTATTATATTATTTGACTTGCTCAGGTCCAATTGAATATATAGCTGTTGATTGTGGTTAATTTGAATTGCTATTTGTACTATAAGTTGTGTTTCTTGTCTCTATCTTCCAAATGACAGTACTCAGGTGACTGAAAGACAGACGATAGTTGATACATTCAATAGCGACACTTCTATATTTGCATGCTTGCTGTCTACAAGAGCTGGAGGCCAAGGATTGAACTTGACGGGAGCTGATACTGTAGTCATTCATGATATGGATTTCAACCCACAAATTGATCGACAGGCTGAAGATCGTTGTCATCGCATTGGCCAAGTGAAGCCTGTTACTATATACAGGTTGCTCCCCCTTCAATGTTCCACTCCTCACCTATTACCTGTCAGAAAAGCATCATCGCACACACAACCACAACCACAACACCCCAAAAAAAGAGCCATCTCTCTCCCTTCGTTCTGCGGTATTTGTCTGTGTTGTAAACTTGAATTGTGAATGGCAGATCTCTAACCTGCTTATGTGCTTTAACAGGCTAGTCACCAAGGGTACAGTTGATGAAAACGTTTATGAGATTGCAAAAAGAAAGTTAGTGCTAGATGCTGCGGTCCTGGAATCTGGCTTGGAGATGGATAATGAAGGCGAAACATCCGAGAAGACCATGGGAGAGATATTATCGAAACTTTTGCTCGGTTAAGATTTTAGAACATTTACAGAGAGTCCGCTGAAAGAGATACTGCAACAGAAGATCTTTGTAATTTATTTTCTATTCACCTTGTAGGAGAGGTCCATTGTATTAGTTAGGATTTTGAAGAAAAAACCATACATAGTTGTAGGTTGGTACGCTATACGGGTGTAAATTGGCCCAAATATTCTTGTAGCAATTAAAAGTCATCGTCACTAGGCAACGATGATGAATTTGGAGGAATTGTATTGAGCAAGTTTCGCTCGGAGTTCAATGTGAGTTTATTGATCTGGTCCAAATATGTAATTTGGGTTATTGGGGTCGGTTTTTGGATCAAACATCCTAGCCCAATTGACTTTTGGTTTTCGCTGGCTTAGGGCATCGGGCTGAAGCTTAAATGGGTTTTAGATTATAAGCATCAGGGAACGATTTGGCCTTGGATTTAGAGCATCTACAATCATATTTCCTATTTTTTAGTTATTTTAGGAGCTCCATCTAAAATTTGAACTCCAATCACTTTCTAGTTTAGGGAGTCATAAATGCAATAGTTATTTTTTAAATCAATATGATTGGTCCAACTCCATAAAAAATAAAATAATTAAAAGTTTAAACTATGCATAAAACAAATCAGGATTAAATTATAGGGAGTCACTATGAATCTTTTCTCTCTCCTTAGATTAGGAGCTCCTAGAGGTCTTCCTATTTTAGGAGGTGGATAGGGAGCATGGTTGGAGTTGTATTTTTTCAATTTTTCCCTAAAATTTGTTTAGATAGTGGTTTAGACAGCCTATTGTGGATGCTCTTAGTATTCCTTATGGTGGCGAAATTCTATAGTGAGGGTGCCATATATAGATCCTTCATGTGGACCTTCATATTAGTCACATGATCATTTCATTAAACTTAAGTGAAGTTACTATTCACATGTATCTTGTGGCTAATATGAAAGTTCACATTTATGATCCATATATGGCACCCTTACCATAGAACGAATTCATTGTGATAAATGTAAATGTTGGTTTTAGTTAAATTCATAACTTGAGCCAATCCAACTGTACATGTCCAAACTCAAATTATTCTAATCTCATTTGTAATCGAGAAGAGTTGGGACTTTAGTTTAACATGATCATTGAGTTGAACCAGCTGCATGAATGAATGAATGAATGAATGACAGTAATCAGGCAAGCAGGCAGGCAGGCGGACATGACATATGAACACTCCACTGCATCTGCATGTCACACTTATCACCCTAATTAACTTAATTAAAATGACCTCCTCCTCCTCTAAAGGTTAAATAGATATTAATGAGTTATGATAAGTTAATTACAAAGAAAGAGAGAGAGTATGTTAAATTATTGGGTAAAATGAAAGTAATGAAGAAAAACATACAGTACATTAAGCAATGTGACAAATTAAGTTGGTTGGTTGTAAATTAAGGACTAGACGAAGAGTAGTACTATTAGTGGATTATGTTAAAAGTTAGAAGACATGTATAATATTTGTATAATTGAGAGTGTGGACAATGAAAGGAAAGTAAGAGGAAGGCAGCAAAAGTTGTTAGTTGGTATGTCATTTTGATATGAAAATTCCTTTACGAGATACTAATTGTTGCATTGCATCCATAAAAAAAACACACACACTGCTCTCTCTCTCTCTCTCTCCCTCCCTTTCTGCGCAGGTGAATCTTTGCTTTGGTCCCTTCCCTTTCGCAAGTGGCAGTTGTAGCCCGTGAATTCCCCTTTTCTAGCTCCAGGGAAGTTTACCACCACGGCACTGCTTGCTGGCTGTACTCCTTCCAGCCCTACAAAGAATGAATTAGATTTTTGTTATCTTGCCCTTTACAGTATTAATACTATTTAAACGTGCATGTTACATTACAACTTACAAGCAAGCACCCCGGCTACCTACCTTTAATTTATATATATATATAGAGAGAGAGAGAGGTAGCCAGGGCATGCAGTGCAGTGCAGGTCCCTCTCCCTCCCTCCACCCCTTTGTAAATTGTTGTACTACTAGTAGCAGTCACAGCATGTCTCTACTTTATGCTCCATCCAAAAGAAAGCCACAAAGGAATAGGACCCACACATGACCCCTCACCACGTGTCCTCCCCCTTGTCACCATCACTCACATGCATCAACCAGGCAAATCACATGTTCCTCTGTCTTGTCCATCTCGATCGCCCCACTTTCTCGCCTCGCTATTTTAATTTTCACGCCTTTTGCCAATTTGGATTTGCCATGCATATGTTTCTGTATATACAACAAATAAACTTGTAATTTTTTACGCTACGTTACCTACAGACACAGTGGTCATACATATATAGATTCAAAGACACATAATTAGGTCAAATCCTCATATACAGAAAGCTTCTATTGAGAGATTTCACAAATAAGCTTATTTTAGAGATACTTTTTGCATGCTTCACTCCGGATTGTATTTTACTATTTCAAACCATATATTTTGTAGATACTTATTCAAAGATCATTTTTACAAAAAATTACTTGAATCTGATATCATTTGACCACTCATTTGAGTTATTGAAATTTTAAGCATCATGTTCATTGATTTTATAAGACACAATTGGATGTCGAAAATGTTTCCGATTTGTCTAATTTTTGGTAAGGATGATCTATGAATGAAGATCTAAAAAATAGATGGTTTTGATTATTGAGAAAAAAATTGTAGAATACCATAAAGGACATCCTCAATAGAAGGAGTATATAAATATATATATATATATATATACATACACGAGCCTTGGCACACATGCATGTGTCAATTGGTTTTATTTTTTATTTTATTTGTAGAATTAAAATAATATAACATGGGTAGTTATGTTTCATAAAAGTATGACCTATTATCTGATTTTTGTTTTTAATTTTATTTTATTATATAAAAAAAATGAATTTACCATATTATCCTCATTTAATTAATAATTTCAATTCTTAATGTTTGAATTAGCCAAGGGTATTTTTTGGTATTTTGAATATTTCACTATTTTATGTCTTTTGCTTTATATATACTAGCCTCTCTTTTTTTTTTTTTAATTTAAATTTATTTTAGAATTAAAAAAGATAATGGGTAGTTGTGTTCCATAAAAATAGGATATATTATCTGAATTTTCTTTTAATTTTAATTTGTTTAAATATGAAAAGTGTGAATTTAGCATATTATCCTCATTTAATTAATAATTTCAATTCTTAATGTTTGCATATCAATGGTATTTTATGATATTTTGAATGTTTCACAATTCTCTGCCTTTTCCATTATCACACACCCTATTAACCTAATTTCACTTAGGACTCGTTTGAGAGTGTTTCTGGAAGGGTTAAAAGCGCAATTTGACAATCAAAACACTGATGGCGTTGGGTAGAAAGTTTAAGATTTCTAACCATAAAAGCTCTTTATGGAGAAGCACGTGTCATGTGCTTCTTCAGGAAGCACGTAAATTTTTTATGAAAATTTCAACAACTATATAATAAAAACGCTTTTGTTAGAAGCGGTTATGAGCAAAAATGCTTCTTAAAGAAGTAGTCCCAAGCTTAATTACCATGCATGATGCATATGGTCAATTGATGATCAGATTCAGATCAATCTCTCAACGTTTTATATTAATTGCTTGCAGTAAATGTTTCAAATTTACTACCAAGTTAATTAAGAAGAAAGAAAAAAGGACTTGTATTATAATATAATTTAGGAAACAATTCAAGCAGCTTTTTCATCATATTTATTATTATTAAATAACAGTAACACATGTTAAGATGAGGAGTTGTGATACCCTAGTAGGAGAAGAATATTGATTGGATTTGGAAAGGAGGGAGGAGGGAGGAGGGAGGAGGGCATCGGCATGGGGAGGCGAGGGGCCTGTCTTATATGCTGTCCATATACATGATATATATGCCGGCAACGATTCCTCACGGTACGGCTGGGACCCACCACAGCTCCTTCCAAGAAGAAGACTTGCAAACCAAAGCAGTAACAAGAAAGAGGAGGAGGAGAAGAAGGGCCGTGGTTTTCTGTGGGCCCGTGGGTGGGCCTGTTTCCCTGTGGCCCACTGGCCCTACGGAGTTTGTCAACTTCATCACTTTCATGTCACTCCACCGCCGTAGGCCACCGGCAATCCCCACAAACCGCAAAAATTCCTTCTTTAAAGATAGACATGACCCACCACGATTCATTAATTTGTTCCCTCTCTCTATCCATTTATTTTTGCTACAATCATGCTCCTTATTTTTAAATTAAAATTTAACTAAAAACACACAAAAATTATTTTAAGGGGTCATAAATACTATAATTATTTTTAATTCAATATGATTGGTTCATCTCTATATATATATATATATATATTGTTAACATTAATTTAAAATTTAAAATATGCATTAAACAAAGCAACATTAAATTATATGGAGCCACTATGAGTCATTTCTCTCTCTTGATTTATGAGCTCCTAGAGGGTTCCCTATTTTAAGAGGTGGATAAAGAACATAATTGAAGTATCCTAAAATTTGTCTAAGGATGTGATTTATGGAGCCTATTGTAGATTCTATTAATAACATGAAATTTCAATTAGCTCCCACGTTTTACAAATTTTCGATTATTATGTTTATCCATTATAAGCATTAATCGAGAGATGTTTGGAGTGGTGGAGTGCATCCATACGAACTCAAGAAGATTATGCAGAATTTGGACCCCATAGAGAATTGACATGGAAAATTGAATATTAATTTTTCCAATACATATATAATTGAATATTAATTTTGAGTGAAGAAGAATATTCATTATGAGTCATGACAATCAAAGGAAAATCTTGTTTAGCTTTATTTTATTGCAAGTATATACTTTTTTAAACATGACTATGTACTTATATATATATAGCATACACTGCTTATGACATTGAAAGCTGGATTTTATATTAATAATTTGGAATGTGGGTTGTTGTCATTATGTTGATTATTCAGAATTTGTTGTGGACTGTTGTCCTTTTTTTAAGTTGTAACAAATTGTATGATCATATGTGAATACAGCAATATATAATATCCTAAATGAAGTTGCTACCGACACATATTATTTCTTTAAGAGCACTTCCACTAAGTCTAATGCAAGAAGTGCCACTATTCACGTGAATAGTGTCACCTTGCCATTAATGTTCTACCCATGAGATTAAGTCTAGGACAAGTCCAAGGCAATTACTATTCATTTAAATTTATTTTTTAATTTTTTATACTTAAAACATTGATTTTGATAAGCTTTTCGGATAAAATTTTCAATTCCCAAGTGTTAATAGTTATTGTAAAATCCTCACCTAAAAATCAAGATAACATTTTCGGATAAAATTTTGAAATTAAATTGGTGTGGAAAGTGAACAATATTGGTAGGTATGTATAGAAAAAATTTCAAGAATTTTTTGATATTTTTTTCAATTTTTTTTAGCCAAAAATTGGACAACCGTTGGATTGTGCAAGATTTTTTGATCGGAGGCTCTAGGAGAAACCACATGGCTTGTAACCATTGGGCAATGTGGACTGGTGGGTCCAAAAGTTAAAAAAAGTTTGAAAATCAGCTACTTACGTCAGCAGCTTGAGGTTTGGTGTCCAGGCAAGATTAGCCCGTGGGCTTGCTAGGGCTGGTGGGTCCCACGCCTTGCCCGGGCTGGATTTGCTGCGCTGGAGGTCTCTTGGACTCGCCAGGGCTGCCTTTCCCCTAGTTTGGGTTTGGCGCTAGAGATGCTCTAAGAAGAACAAAATAGGTACAAAAGACGTAATCTGAAACTTGCCAAGATGCTAACGTAGAGAATGCGTCTCACGGGACTTGGTTTGAAAAAGCAAGCCAAAACCGTGTGGAAAGTATTTGATTTTAAATTCACTGAGGAAAAGGATTTTTCCTTTATAAAGGAAACTCAAACCGTGTGGAAAATTTTGAAAATGTCGCATGCAGTTTTGTTTTTTTATCGGAAAATAAAATAAGATTGATATCCCAAAGTCAGAGTAGAACTAGAACAAAACCTGGAACCCATCAGGCAGCCATTGGTACCGTATATATGCCAAACATGGAGCTCATCAGGCAGCCATTGGGTAAGTGATCTTCACTGTCGAATTTTCAATGGAATTTTTGTTGTTTTTTACCTTTATTTTTCTGTCAAGTGGAGGCAAAGCCAAAGGAGGAGCCAAACCTCAAGGGAGTTGATAATTCCAATTTCCATCCACGTGAATGGAATAGAATTCATACAATGAGTAATCAGTTCGAGATGACATGTATGTGTCTCTGTCTGTGTATCGATCATTTATAAAATTATTTTGTTTGAGACTTCAACTGCTTCTTCTGGGGTTTGATCCATTTGGGGTGATGACTTTAATATAAGACACAGTCAAACCAAGCGCTGCAGGCTGCAGCAAAACCCTGGAAATTGGAGTACATCACAAGCTCAAACCTTAAAATCAGTTCAATCAACGAATAATTGTTAAGTAAAATTCTCTCTCCACCATAAGCATAATGCATATATACGTATATATGGTTCTATGTCCATAATTGCCCATACCAGACAAGGCATCAGCTACATATGTATTTTTATTTTTATTATTATGTGTATAATAATTAGGTGGTGACAAATTATCAGCGGCCACTAGTGCTAGTCTTTTATTTATTCATGGATGGGGGAGTCCACAAATATATATAGCTGGATTTAGTTGTTACACAAGAATCAATTTGACCAGAAATGACCTGGGACGATCCCTCCTAACTTGACCAAGAATGGCAAATTTTTTGACCCGAGCAAATCATGTCCCTTCCTTCCAATTTCATGGTGGCCCACCATGTCTAAGAGATGTGGGTCCTACTGTGCGATGCTATGCTATGCATCCTAAAAGGGCCTCTTAAGGACAGCAGCAGCACCCCTCCCCTGACTCACTCCTCCTGAGGAAGTTCGCTTTTTTCTTACCTTCATCAATTTTTAGAAAATATTGTGTTGGTGGATGTATTCTTCTGGTCCTATGCATGTGTATTGTTCAACATGTACATTATTGCATAAAGGGAATAAAGAGGTCTGATATTATATATTACATGACTAAAGCTAGCAAAGTCATGCACTGAAGTTGACAGAGGAAATAACCAAAGAATTTGGCTCTCTATAGCTCCACAACCCAACAAAGATTGTCTATTTCCCCCAGAAACATGTTGTCAAGGAGGAAAAAGGAAAAAAGACGGCCACCTTTTGTAGCTGGGTAAGGCAACTGAATGAAGCTTCCTCTGCATGCAGGTACCAACAATTCTACTCTCAAATCAAAATGCAAGCGACCAAACTAAGAGAAAAGCGTTCGTTGAAGCATTTCTGCAGCTTTAACCTTTTCCCCCATATTCCCCAATTTCAATTCAAACACATGTACGTAAGTGTGTTAAATTTTGAAACCCAACAAGAGTGCTAGCCAGTTATACATGCATTAATTATGTATGTTTCCTCTTTTATAAGAAAAGGGGGAAAAGGCTTTTTATAGAGGCTATGGATATCCAAATCTGTCCTTAACAATATTCAATAAACAACTAGTAGAATATCATTAGACTATCTCAGATCAATGAAAAAGAGCCTTAATTTACTTGCAATTCAGTGAAAAAATGGCCTTAACTTACTTATTACAAATCAGATAGTGATCTTGTGTTCGAAACCCCATGACACCGTGGTAATGTATGTGTGTGAGAAACTCACATCCTCTTCTAGTTTATACTATCGCTTCTATTAAAAAAAAAAAAATTAATGAGTGGAATATATTTGTTAGAACACAACAAAGTAGAGTCACAAGAGTTCCACTTTTGAGTGACTGCTTTGCTAGTTCAAGTATATTTCTTCACGTTTTAAGATAGTGGGGGAAGATATTATTCAGTATTATTCAATTATTTGCAGAGATGGATCGATCACCTTCCTCTACGGAAGAAATTCTTTTCATGGTATAAATTAATTAAAATCGGTCGTGACAGACATAGACACATGCAACTTGCAAGTACTTCATTAATCCGTGTGGAACGTCACTTAATAATCAAGAAAATTCCCTAGACTGACCTAGGTCCGTACATCTCTGTAAGAATCCGCCTCATAAAGTGTCCTCTTCCAGCTATACTTTTATTGCTGCTTAGCCAGATGTAATACTGTTCTTTCTTTTTCCTAGCTATTCAAATTTCTCTAACAAAGAAAATAGTTCTAACCTAACAAATTTAACAGGACGTTCACATAATTTTACACGTTCTTAATTACCCTAAATATTAATAAGAAACAATATTAAGATGAGTCCTGAGTACATAGTCTGTTTAAAAACGATGTGGAGAGAGGGTTTAGGACATGTACTATGATTAAAGTATGCTAGCTAGGACACACATAATATTAATATAATCATGTTGACCGTCTGATCAACCATATGAAGAAACATGGCATCAATGTTGAAAGGTGTCAAGCATTTGTATTGCACAGTTACAACGTAGAGAGAGAGAGAGAGAGAGAGCATATATGATGGGCGCAGAGTGACGAAAGGGAGGGTTGTCGGGATGCGAAGGTAGAAGATACGAAATAAGAGAAGGAGAGATATGGGGAGAGGGTAAGACCTACACCCTACACTCTTCACCCTTCAGCCTTGAGAGTGAGCAAAGCTGGCCCCACTTACAATCGCCGCATAACGACACACATTAGGCTGCGTGAGCTGCATGAACAGCGACCCCAGCTTCCCTCCTCTCTCTCTCTCTCTCTCTCTCTCCATTCGATATTTTTCTTTTCTTTTTTAATATCTGTAATTATTTTAATTTACAGTGAGAAAAGGACGAGCAAAATCAAAACACAAAAAACAAGGGAGAGAGAGAGAGAGAGAGATGCGTAGCTAGCTAGCTAGGACATGTATGTATGTGTGTTGTGTATGTACATGACATGAAATGATTGAGAGAGGAACAATAAGAGCGTTTTAGCAGATCCGTTTTTATTCATTTTAAAAACAAGATAGATTGATAGATAGAGAGCTAAGAGAGCAAGAAGAAGCTGGCCTGCACATATATTCCGGATTGACTCTGGTTCTTCTCTCTATCTTCATCATTTCCGGATTTTAGCTGTCGCCACCTCCCTTTCCCCCCACCCTCAGATACTTATTAATTTCTTTCCTCCCTTGATTTGTATTTGTGGGTCGTATTTCTCAAGCTACCTACCTGCCTAGCAATTAAGGGACCTTGGACTCACAACTTTTATTTTACTTAGCTTGCTAGGTTTGTATGTCTAGAGTGTTCTACTTTATTGTAGCTATCACTTCACAAATTTTCTTTGAGTTGCTCGAAACAAGATCGGTGTTGAATTAAGAATATTACTTGTTTTCTTCACCGTATATACATGGCGGCTGCTTCTTCGTCAATACCGTTTTTCGGAAGCACTGGTAGCAGAGAAGAAACCCAAGGCCAGATGACGTCCACGCTGCAACAGCATTCCTCCGCAACGCCTTCCTCTAATACTACAGCCGCAGCCGCAGCCCCACCCCCTCAAAAGAAAAGGAGAAATCAACCTGGAAATCCAAGTAAGTATCTCTTTATATAATTACATCAATTCTTTTGTATCTACTTTTTTTTTATCAGTTGACAAATTTCAGAAAAGAAACCCTAAATTTATGTACTGATTCTTCGGTGTGATAAAATGGATTTGTGTTTCCTCCGTTTGGCTCTTAATTATTAATTTTAGTCCTTAGAAATCATTGTCTTCCAGCTCTTTTCTTTCCTTAATTCTGGTGTTGAACCGAAACAAGTTAAAAGAAAAATTGTTAATTTGGTTTTGGCATTAATTTTGATAACAGATCCAGATGCAGAGGTCATCGCACTATCTCCCAAGACGCTAATGGCAACAAACAGGTTCATATGTGAGGTGTGCAACAAAGGGTTCCAAAGGGAGCAAAACCTACAGCTCCACAGAAGAGGACACAACCTGCCTTGGAAGCTCAAGCAGAAGACCACAAAAGAACCCAGACGCAAGGTCTACCTGTGCCCCGAACCCACATGCGTCCACCATGACCCCTCTCGAGCTCTCGGCGACCTCACCGGCATCAAAAAACATTTCTCTAGAAAACATGGCGAGAAGAAATGGAAGTGCGAGAAGTGCTCCAAGAGGTACGCCGTGCAATCGGATTGGAAGGCCCATTCTAAGACTTGCGGCACTAGGGAATACAGATGCGATTGTGGCACTCTCTTCTCAAGGTATTTTCATTCATTCATCCATTAATTCGTTCATAAATTTGAGAGATGTTCTCAAAAATTGAAAAATTAAATAAAAGGAAAATGATGAAGTTAAACAAATTAACTTTTTCTTTTTTGGGTCTTTCTGCGAGAGAGTGAGTGTGTCCGTGTCTGAATTAATATAGCAGGACTGTTTACACGTGAGTAATCTGTGTGAAACTGGCAATGTCTACTCTACCATATATATACGGGTTTCAAAATGAAAATCAAATTTTATGAGAGAGAGAGAGAGAGAGAGAGAGAGAGAGAGAAAAACAAGAAATTTAGCTTATCTTGATTATGTATGGATGGATCCTCGAAAACAACGCCCTTGGGTGGCCTTGGCACCATGTATATATATATGTTTTGCCCCACTCACGTGTGGATATACAGTAGCAGTGAGTCTGATTATACACACACAAGATACATATGGAAGGGAAGGGAAGCATAATATTAATGGTTACTGCACTGGACTAGTGGAGCTAGAGCTTGCTTTAGCTTTCTTGTCTTATAATGATTTGGAGATATACATATGTCACTCATGAGTTTTTGTTCTCTTCTGGGCTGGCTTCATCTATTCAGATCAGAGCTACAGCTCTGCTCTGCTCCTCTTCCTGGTACTCCTTCCCAAGAATTTAAAACGTATACTCTCATCTCTCATGGAACCAAAGATGCACTCTCTCTCTCTCTCTCTGGGTACTGGTCCAACACCACATTTTTCTACCTAGCAAAAAGCTTGACAGTTTTTGAAAATTTAGAAGTCAGAGTGGTAGAGTGTTCAATGATTAGGGTGATGAGGTTTGTGAATTTGGGTCTGTCTATCTTGGTTATGGAAATATTCTCTGTGGAAATTAATAAAACAAATGAAAGTTCAAGGGTTTCGCATTTATTGGAGGAGAAAAAAAATTCAACTAACACAGTGTCGTACTTCTTTCCTATTTCTTGATTGAAGAGAGAAACCATTATGACTAATAGGAATCTCATTGGTTTTTCCTTTTCCGGTTCTAGTGAAATTTTGTTTGCTCTTTTCCTTTCTTTATAAGCAAAATTTAGTATTACATGACATGCAGCGTTTACGGTCTGAATTATTTTCATGTACGTAGTAGTTCAGGATTTTATTTTTTTGGTACTATTGATCTCGTGTGTAAGCATTGTTTTGTTTTCATGGGGGGAAGATCAATTAAGTTGACTTTCGAACACACTAGGTTGAAAAATAGCAATTAAAATATTTTAAAAAGAACAGAAATTCAACTTCCTTTTGCCGTTTATGCATCCATCACAATTTTAACTAAAACGGGTAAGAATGATTATTATTCTTCAAGTATTGTTTTTAACCCCACATAATACGATGTCTTGTTCTTCCCTTGTAAACATCTTACTTCATATATATGTACACACATGAGATGAGGATGATGCACTGGCTCAGCCTTTCTTTTCATTTCTTTGTGATATATAGGCGCGACAGCTTTATCACTCATAGGGCATTCTGCGATGCACTGGCTCAGGAGAGTGCAAGGCATCCTTCAAGCTTAAACACCATGGGTGGTCAACTATATGGAAACAACCACATGAGCTTAGGCCTATCCCAAATTCCCTCACTTCAAAATCAGACCCACCTGCCCAACAACATGTTGAGGTTAGGAAATGCTGGTGGTGCAAAATATGAGCATCTAATCACACCATCAAATCCTTCTTCCTTCGGATCACAAGCCATGCCTAATTCCTCCAATTTCTTCATGAGGGATATTGCTAACCAGCAAGGCTTTCAGGATCAGCACCAATTTCCCAGCAAGGCAGCATTGCATGGGCTAATGCAACTTCCTGATCTCCACAGCAACGGTAACAACAACCACTCTCCCTCATCAACTAGTGCTGCAAATCTCTTCAACCTGAGCTTCTTCTCTAACAACAGTACCAGCAGCAGCTTGACTCCACCTGATCATCAGTTTAGTGATGGCAATGGCGGTGGCCAAGGGTTTAGCATGGGTGCTGCTGATCATCACAATATGGGGTCGGCTACTCTACCATCTCTCTATGGGAATTCTATGCAACATGAAAGCAACATTGCTTCACATATGTCTGCCACTGCTTTGCTTCAGAAAGCTGCCCAAATGGGTTCAACTACAAGCACCGAAAGCTCGTCTCTCCTACGAGGATTAGGCAATTCATCAACAAGAGCAGCTAAATCCGGTAGGCAACTAGTTTCGGCACCCTCTACCGTTGGTGTCAGTTTTAGTGGCGATCATCACTGTAGTGGTGGCGAACAGCAACACTTAAGATCATCACAGCAGGTGGACAATGAAAACCATCTTCAAGGTTTGATGAACTCTCTTGCCAGTGGGGGCTCTTCTGTTTTTGGAGGTGGAGGAGTGCATGGACAGGATCATAACAGCTTTGGTGGGTTTAGTAGTGGCAATACTGGTACTAGGGTTAATGCAATGGATCAACAGCATAATAACACAAATTACGATGAGGCTAAGTTGCATCAAAATTTGGGTGTAAGTTTTGGAGGGTCTGATAAATTGACCTTGGATTTTCTGGGAGTTGGAGGGATGGTACGAAACATGAGTGGTGGCCATGGCTACTCACAACGAGATCACCATCAGCAACATCATGGCATAAATATGATCGGCACTTTAGACCCAGAGTTGAAGTCAGCGCAGGCAAGTCAACCCTTTGGAGGCACTGCAATGCAATGAGCATGCGTACAGTTGCGATGATGAGGTGAAAGCTAGCTAGATCGAAGGATTCCAATTAAGTTCATATGGATGACAGTTCCTGTTTAATATATGTATGGAAAAAAGGGCGTTTAATTATGAACTAGTTGTCTTGACCCCCACGCATTAGGGTTTCATTGATTTAATTTCTACATGTGCATGCCTTAAGGCTTACACTAATTGATATATCCAGTACTTTCAGCTATTTATATATCTCCCTGTACGAGTACCACATGTGTGGTATCTTTCTTGCGTTGCGTAGATATTTGAAGATAAAGGATAAATATCATATATCTCTCTCTCTCTCTCTCTCTCTCTCTCTCTCTCTCTCCTGATGGTACTTAATTTTGAAATAATCAAATGAAAAATATCTAAATTAATATTAGTAATGAGATCGATGTCCCATAATTAAACTTTGAATTAACTAATGTGTGAGGTAAGCCATGTTGAGTATACACACACACACATATATATATATACACAGAATCAGAATGTCACAGCAGCAGACATGGGCGCTAGCAGCTGAGCCAGTACTGTTTGTGCAGAATCTTAAAAATGGATACATTCCAACATAATGGACAAGTGAGAATTTATTTTCTTATTTGTCTGGTTACGAGATATCCGTAATCAATAATTTAGAATTGCCATGCATCAAGAACAAAGAAATCATATCAACTATTTTAATTCATAAGCACGAGAGAGAGAGAGAGAGAGAGAGAGAGAGAGAGAGGGTCCGGCCGGGGGACGAATTATCTACGCCCAACCCCGAACCCAGAACCCCACATCATAAAAGTAAGCACAAGAATTTGTTCGGCTACCTAATACCTAACCCTACTGGCCACTGCTAAAACTAAGTACAAAACAATGCTTGGTTTGACAATATTTAATTAGTTTAATGAATTAATTGTCCCGCTCTCCCTGGCGCTTTCCAACAATTCTTTTTCATTCTAATTCCTTACCAAGGTCCACGGTCGCATATAATAATATTCAACTTTCTTCACTGATGCTACTGATGATATAGATAGATATTTTACTTTACACTGGATTAATTTATAATTTTAATTTAGAGGAGCGTCATATGCATAATGCATGTGTGTTGCCATTGGGTTTAGGGCCGGACTGAAGAGTACCTGCTGGCCGTAACCAATTGGGTTTAGCATATACTCTCTCTCTCTCTCTCTCTCTCTCTCTCTCTCTCTCTCTCTCTCTATATATATATATATATATAATTTTTCAACTTTTCTTTTCTCCATCTCTTTTAAAAGTGTAAGTAAACAAAAGATGAATGTAAACGTACAATTTCCAGCAAAGAAAATGAAAATAGACAAAACAAGAGTGGAAAAATTAGTTCCTATATATATAGTAGTATGTACTACCGTCTACTAGGGCAAAACAAAAATTGATATATAGGAAATATGCAAGTGTAGTATATAGCTGCCGTTAACCTTATTGTAATTATTAGGAAATTGATCGATGATGATGGGGCTGTCTACTATTGTCCTAATTGTTGTCTCTTCTATCTTCAAAAGGAATCGTACACATCAGCCCGTGACTCCAACAGTGGATGGTATTTTTGTTTTTTTTTTCTTCACTTCAAAATTTGAATTTCAGTCCTATTTTAACCAAACATAATTGTGTTTGAGAAAAGAAAAAAAAAATTGGTTCATCAATTGTCATTAAATTATTTAATAAATGATTAAATTGAACCGTGAAAATGGTAGCTAGCAAAAGGAAAAATAATAATATATGTATAGGGAGCATGAAATAAAAAATAAATAGCGAAGAGAAGTCTGTCTTGTACAATCTCTTCAAAATCCTCAATTCCAAATGGTGGCCCCTTGATGGATAGAAAGATGTGTCTAAAACGTGGGACCATAGGCCATACTAACCACTTGTAGACATCCTACCCGAAAGCAAAAATAAAAAATAAAAGACCACTTGTAGACATCAAACTTGAAGAGTACAATCACAGACTCTCGGAGAGAGACTTTTTTAAAGATGGCTCGTGACTTCTTCCTCTCTTGTTTATATCACACCAAACAGGCCAACAGTAATCCTTTAAATAAATTAAATGAATGTAAGAATTTCCATGGGATTGCTTGAAGAAAAAAAAAAGCAAATTTGTACATTCATCATAATCATATGAGAGGTAGAAATCAAGGGAGAAATTATTATTCCCGGCCCTTTCCCAACTTTGGGCGTCTAGAACCTATATATATATATATATTAAGACTTGAAAGAGTCAACCTAATGAGAATGGCATAAGACGAGATGTCAACAAAGTTCCGTGGAATATGTGTGTGTTGTAAATAAATTCCAAAGTCGTAGTAGAATACAAAAAGAAATAATACAGTCTTGTCTCTATATTTCTTTTGACCCGTACGTTGAGGCCTTGAGAGGGTGGGGTTTAGGCTTCAAAACTTGTCTCTTTATTAGTACAAACAGATTGACTGCATCTCTCTCTCTCTCTCTCTCTCTCTCTCTCTCTCTCTATATATATATATATATATGTACATACGTCTATTATATATGTAGTAGCATATTAAATGGAATTTTGCGTTAGTACTAAATGCCCACACATTCACTCTTTATACATATATACATAGTTGGTGGTATCTATTAATCTATACAAATAATTAAGAGGGTAAACGTTATCTGCAACTAATCTAGATTAGTGAATAACATTTATATATAATAAAAAATCTGTATGTATAATGTTTCTTCCTAACGATCAGTACGTATACCACCCCTCACAAGTCACACGTCCAACCCACTAATATGAACAATATGTTGATCTTTGGTTACTACCAAGGCAATGTTCTAGACTTTTCCAGCTACTCATCTACTCTTACACTCCAAGAGGCACGAAAATTACGAACAATATTATTGTCGTCTTTTCAGTTTAACTTGTGCAGTAATAATGTTGGCCAAGGCAAATGCACATATACTTTTTAATACGATCATGCATAGTGTCCATGGAATGCAACTAATGGCCAGTTCACGAAGGGATCTATATCTATATCGATATGGAAATTTTCTTAACTGAGCATGTTATTTCCGAAAGAAAGATTCGTAAAAATCCAACTATAGCAAAACAAAATCAATGCAAACGATAAAAATATATATTTTATTTATGAAAATAAAAATTCAATAAAGGATTATTTTGAAGTGCCAAACCAATCATCTTCGGGATAATTTCTGAGTCATTAAGTTTTTTTATTCATCCTCGTAAGTTACTTGGTAACGGCTGTTTGAAACATTGATTATGGCATGGTTGCATGCATGTGTGGTCAAAATAATTACGAAAGTTCCTATGGATTTCCATAAAAGGGAACATCAGTTCAACATGAAAGAGAGAGTCCACTAGTCATTTAATTTAAACTAGGAAAAAGTTGTAGCCTTGATTGACTTTGAAAATTAACCCCCGGGCCTCCCAAAACACTTTTTGAGGTCTCAACCAAAAACAAAAAAAGAAAAACGGAAAATATACAGGTTGAAGAAACCTTAATTAATCTGCACTAATTCTCTTGGTGTGACATCGCGAAAACTTCATGGCGTTCAGGATTTGCTTAGCCAGAACTTGATGCATAACTTATGGTACGAGGGAAAGTTGAACTCCCTGCAAACGAACCCAAAATTAGTAATTGAGTGATTTTTCCAAGAAAACATTCAACGGATACATGAGAAAGAAGTCAATCTCATCATCACATAAAAGATGTTGGAGATGTAAAAAGGTGAGCTATGATGAAATGGTTAAAGTAAATAAATAATTCATGCATGTGAGTATGTGTGTGTGGTGTGTGTAATGTAATCCAAGACAAGTCGGACATGCATCTTTTATTGAGAGAAGACGTTTATCTCATCAGACTCACTCACTTTTACAAGTCCAGCAGCACTCGTGACTCTGCCAGCCAAAATAAAAGTTAAGAAAGTATCATGTTTATATAAAAACAAAAAGACGAGACACCCAATTGTACTCCAGGTCATCGATCATGACTGCCTCAATTTTGTGATGTAACCATGCAACACATTGTGTCAGAATTTCCTTTTCTTATTGTTTTTGTTTTTTCAACCCAAAAGAAAAGAAAAAGAAAAGTACTGAAAGCCAGTGAACTTAGGACACATTTACCAAAGAAAACTAACTCCTTTAATCATATATAATCATTTTTAATCTACAAAAGTCGTCACTAATTTTCACGTACCTCTCTCATCTCTGTACTTTTTCCAGCTCATGTTGTTCTCACTGAAAATTCCCACCTCCTCCAAAAGATTGGCTTGACGGCGCAGCTGCAGCTGCAGCATTGCTTTCTGAATCCAATGAGCTCATGTCCATTCCATGCTGCTGTTCACTATGATGCTCTGATCTCTGATGAGAAAATCCCCCGCTCATGCTCCTCACCACCTGTCCAACCCCAAGAAAGTCCCTTGTTAACCTATCAGCCCCTCCAATGTTGCTCACCCCCAGACTGTTCTGCTGCTGCAACTTTGTCTCCTCCATGTTAATAGCCCTATTTGCTGCTGCAGCATCGTAGCCACCAAACGACGCATTTGCAAAAATGGATGAGCCACCAGTATTAGCAAACGAGTTCATTAGGTCTTGCAGGTGGCTCTGGTCGTGTTGATCACTTCCGAACATGCCACCTAAGCTGGAAGGAACCAGCGCCCCGGGCCTGTCGGATTTAGCAGTGGCTGAGGAGGAGCTGCCGAAGCTCCGAAGCAGCGAGGCAGTGGTGTTGTTGCTTGAATTGGTGGAGCCCATTTGAGCAGCCTTCTGAAGCAGTGCGGTTGCTGACATGTGCGCCATAGATGCATGCTGCTGCTGCTGCTGATTATTATTATTAATATTACTATTAGTGCTGTAGAGAGAAGGTATCCCGGTGCTAATATGATCACCGCCCACTATGTGACCGGAGAAGAGATTATGTGAACCTTCACTGCCTCCGGCAGCGGTGGTAGTGCCATTTACATTGGTGTTGAAATGGTCAGGACTAATTAGTAAATTGTTATTGGTGGCACTGTTGTTATTATTAGTAGTATTGGTGGTGTTGTTGGAAAGGAAAGGTAGGCTGAATAGATTGGCTCCTGCTGAGTGATGATGAGGTGGGTTGTTTGAGTTGTTGTTGTTGTTCTGGTGAAGATGATGATGATGATGATGATGATTATCAGAGAATTGCATGAGGCCCTGGAATGACTTGTCCTGATCATGATCATGGTATTGTTGTTGGGTGGACTGATCAGCGGCAGTCAAGAAGAAAGATGCTGAGGACTGTGCAGCTGGTCGAAAAGATGAGCCCAGGAGATGATCGAATTGTCCGGTCCGAGCAGCGCCAGCAGCACCCGCACCACCAAGTCTTAAGATGTCAGCAGCTGTACTGGATTGACTGTGGTCTTGCTGGAGTGAGGAAATTTGAGGTGGGCCCACAACTTGATGAGATAAGCCGAGGCCAGTGTTGCTGAGGCTGCCCCCATATAAGCTGCTGCCAATGGTGCTCAAACTGGGCGGATGCCTTGCACTTTCCTGAGCCAGTGCATCGCAGAAGGCCCTGTGCGTGATAAAACTGTCCCGCCTACAGCACGCACCAAATATTATTACAATTGGATAGAGTTCACATTAGATTCATTTCGTGGGTAATACACTAGCTAGCTAGGTTAGAATATATATTTTCTGGAGAGAAAGTGTTCATGTTTATCACAGACGCATCAACTTGGAAAATGTACGGAAATATACTAAAGTGAATGAAAGTAAAATGAAATGACTTCCATATATAGATGGAATTGGGCCCCACTTGTGTTGATAAAATCCAAAATCTATACAATTAATTCTATCTTAAGAATGGAAGCATTATCCACTCAGTGAGTTCCCCCATTTTCAGTAGTATATAGGTATTTCAATGTTTCAGCATTAGGGCAGTGCAATTAGCAGCGTTAGATATTGTTCTAAATCACACCGACAAGCAGTGCAATTCCAAAAATGGATAAAAATGAAAATATATAGATATATCAAAACCCTAATGTGAACAAAAATTAATTATGCAATAATTTCGACGGTTAACACGCACTATATAATCTGCCACACGGAAACTAATAGCAAAGACAAGCAAGAAATACCATTTCAAGAAAATATAGAGAAGTAAAATGTGTGTGAAGAAAATAAGCGTTGAATGAACAACCAAGAAAGAAATACCATTTCAAGAACTGGCAGATCAATAAATGCGACATGAGAATGTATTCCAAGTGATGAAAGGTAATCCATCGATAAACCCATTTGGGGAGTTATGCTCAGTTTATACAAAACCCATGATGAATTGTCTGTTTTTTCCACTTGAGAATTATTCCCAATTTCCCCCAATTACTGGTCCTCTCCTCTCAAGTCTCAACCCAATAAATTAATGACCCCAATTGCGTGCCATTATGTAAACCCTTAATTTCGACCACAGCTTTCAAACTGCAAGGTCATGATGAAGTAAAGCCAAACTGAAAACCAGTTTAGAGAGAGGGAGAGGGAGAGGAAGAGAAGATGGTCAATTGGGAAGAGAGCGCCCTAGAAAGCAAAGCGTTATGATGAGATTGGGGCAGCTCATAATAGGAGAGCAACACCCTCTCTTTCTCTTCTTTCTTACATGGCAGCATAGCGACACGTGAATACGGAAAGGTTAAACTAAAGACCGAAGCGGGGCGTTGTTTCCGAGGTGAAACAAAGAAAAAGAAATTCAAGCACCAGTACCACCATGGGGCAACCTTTCTCTCTCTCTTTTTTTTTTCTTTTAGTTGGTTTTGGGTGCCCCGACTGGAGTGGGGATATATATATATCCAGAGAACTGAAACCACTACGACCATGGCAGTTTCTCACAGATTATTCACGTGGGAGCATGTTTTCTGCCATTTCCTTCCCCCAAAGAAATTTTAAAATCAAAACATTGACAGGAGAAAAACAAAAAGAAAAAAGAGAAAGAGAAGAAGAATTACAATAGGACAAGGGTGAAAATGAAACGCATACTAAAAGAGTGAAAACCTTTTCTTCTCTTGTCACCGATGACTTGAGGAAGCTATAATATAATAGCCTAAACCAAACCATATCTCTCTCATGAAATGAAGTAGCCTGGCTTGGCTAAGGATATGATGTTTGCTTAATGAGAAAACGAGTGAAAGAAAAAAAAAAAAAATTAATTTAATTACCTTGAGAAGAGAGTGCCACAGTCACATCTGTATTCTCTAGTTCCACAAGTCTTAGAATGGGCCTTCCAATCGGACTGCACGGCGTAGCGCTTGGAGCACTTCTCGCACTTCCATTTCTTCTCGCCGTGCTTTCTAGAGAAGTGCTTTTTGATGCCGGTGAGGTCACCGAGAGCTCGGGAGGGGTCGTGGTGGACGCATGTGGGCTCGGGGCACAGGTAGACTTTGCGTTTGGGTTCTTTTGTAGTCTTCTGCTTGAGCTTCCAAGGCAGGTTGTGTCCTCTTCTGTGGAGCTGTAGGTTCTGCTCCCTTTGGAAGCCTTTGTTGCATACCTCACATATGAACCTGTTTGTTGCCATTAGGGTCTTGGGAGATAGTGCTATCACTTCTGCTTCTGGATCTGTTCTCATGAAAAATGCCAAACCACAACAAATTAGAAATTTCATATCTTTATTAATCACAACAACAAATCATACATATATGCTACAAGACAATCTTTATTTATAAACTTATGTGCCCATTTCAATCCAACTAAATCATAAACTTTTATACATATCTATATATATATATATATGTATATGTATGTGTCTCTGTATTTTTCCCATTTCAATTGATTCCTCTCCCAATTTAGGGTTCCTTATCTGTGACGAGGGGAAAAAAAAAAGGAGCACTTGTGAATGAATTCAGAAATTAATTTAATTTCTTTTGTGTTAGATCTTTGCTAGCTACAAAAGAAAACAAAATTTTAATTAATTGTTGGATACTTGCTTGGTGTTCCAGGTTGGTTTCTCTTTTTCTTCTGAGGTGGAGCAGCTGCTGCAGCTGTGGACGAGGTTGGCGGTGTAGAGGAATGTTGCTGCTTCATCTGCTGGTTTTGATCCTCTTCTCTAATTCCGAAAAGCGGTGTAACCGACGAAGAAGACGCAGCCATCTATCTAATTTATATCTTCTTCTTCTCTAATTCTCCGACCCTTTCCTGCTTTTCCCTGCTTCTCTTTCTTCCCTTTACCTCACAAAGCAATCTGAAACCACCACAACCCCACAACCAATTTGAGTCCTCCTGAAATCTTATCTCAAAACCAATGATGTATATATATATAGAGGAGAGGTTTTGGAGTATTGATTAATATAATCAGAAACAAAGAAAGAAAAATACTTGAAAAGTAGGAAAGCTGGCTGCGAGCTACTAGATTAACCAAGCGGAGCTGAAGAGAAAGAAAAAGGAATCAACTCCATAGCTAAGCATTTGATGCTTCTCTCTTCTGCCTTTTTTTTTCCTCTTGTTTTAAATGAAAATTTCTGAGCAAAGTGATATGTTGCTATGGTTTTATGATTTGGTGTCATGCACATACAGTAACACATATACACATATTTTCTTTTATTTTAAATTTTATTGGCATCTTTTCCACAGTTTCCTTTTTTTTTTCTCCAGATTTTCTATGAATTTTTTCATCCCTTAAATAAAATACAAAATGAAAATAATCAATCGATAGAGAGAAGAGAGAGAAGAGAGAGACAGAGAGAAAGAGGAGGTGAGGCCTACAGGTCGGTGGACCCAATCCATAGCCACATAACGACATGGTATGGTGCGTGGGAGGAGCATGAAGCAGCTACTCTCTCTCTCTCTCTCTCTCTCTCTCTCGTCTTCGTATCTTCTTACTCACATCCAGACAAACTATCCTCCATCACCCCTGTCCCAAGTGGACCTCACTGTAAAAATAAAACATTTCAGCAAAATAGAAAACTAAACTAAACCTAACACTAAAGGATGAATATATATAAATTTCTTTTTCTAAAAATGATCAATTAATTGAATAATAAATAATATTTGACACGCAGAAGAAAACAATCCCAGAAAGAAAATAATTACGAAGAAATTATAAAGAAATAATATATATACAGAGTCAGTTTCGTGTATATTAGAGCTCTGATATAAGGTAGTTTGAGATGAGGCTGTTTTGCTGAAATCCAGCTTAAGCTGTAGCAGAATGCGGTTGCCATTAATTTGAGAGCTCTCTCTGCCCACTGACATGTAAAGAGCAGCGCCTCCTAGGTCCGCTTCAGTTACATGCAAATTGATTCTCCTACTGGCAGACGCATCTGGGGCTGGGGGGCCAGTATGAAAGGCCATTTTAGTCTTTTTATAATTACATAATTAAAAGACCTAAGAATTATTAAGAAAGGACCTAATCCAACCAACCACTATCGATAAATTACACGGCAAAATTTATTTTAGATTTTACATCACTAATTATTAATTGCTATATCATCACCAACCCTATCAAACTGTTACTCTGATTGTGTCACAGCTTACTTTCAGCCACAGATATTGTACAGTTTAAAAAAAAAAAAAAAGACAAGGTAATTATAAATTAAAGTGATTTATTTAATTTAGTAAGTTGTCTGATTTTGAAGGTGATATAATAGAATGAAACTTTGCTGTTTTGTGGAATGAGAATACTTGATTGGGACAGTTTTTCTTTTTCTTCTTTCCCCTCTCAAATATTTGGAAATTGGAATGACAGTTTTTGTTCCATGCCAGCTAAAGACTTTTCCTTATACAAGAACGCTTGCTGCAGATCTGTCATTCTTTGATACAATGACAGCTTAACTATAACTACGCATATCACTGTCAACTGTGTCATTTTGATAATATGATGAGGGTCTAAAAATATATTCTTCATTTCTTTTGGGTGGATGACATTGAAATTTGGACCTGAGAAGACTTATAGCACTGCTGTATATATTAATTAAGTTGTAAATTCTAATGGGAGTTTCTGCTTGGTGGATATACAGTGTCTCAATTTCTGAATGGAAAAAACAATATGCCTAAATTGAGAAAACAAATACCAAATCTGATTACTATGTAGGCATCTCTTATTTGAATAAATGTGGTTTATTAATTAATATATTGCTTATTAAACATGCAAATTACAACTATAACTCTTGTAGTGTGGCAATACGCTCTGACTCTATTTAGAGATGAAAGCTTGTCTGTCACGAGGCATATGCATTCTTTGTTTCTATCTCTCTAAGGAAAACTTATCCATGTATCCTTTATTTATGTCTCTCTCATAAAAAATGTGTCGCGTGAAGAAAGAGATGGAAATAAATGGTACATGCGTGCAAGAGTTCCAACTACGTACCTCTTGTTTCCATCTAACTGAGTATTTGTGCTGTTAAGGAAGGTCTTGGTTGTAGTAACTCTCATTAATTGCTACAGGAGTTTAGGACAGACTGTTTAGAATGTATTTGAAAATATCGAAATGACTAATAAGATATATATATATATATATATATATATATGCATACGTCAATAATATAATATAACAGCAAGTTTCGGTTACACTCAGATGATTTGTCAAAAGACACATCCAAAAAGCAGCAAGAATTTGAAGAAAACCAAACACAGCATGCAGGATTTAATTAATATATATAAAGACGAGATATGCAGAGACCATTAAGTGACAACACAACACAGCAGTATGTTGCAACGCGAGGACGATGGTTCTTTTACAAGATGGAGATTTTCAACAACGGCGGCGTTTTCAATTCATATCTAACACTCAATTTATTCTCTAATTTGCCCTGTGTCTGTCTGTATGTCTGTCTGTCATCTGCCCTAACATTCAACCAAACATGTCATATACGGTATACGGATTGCTTTTGCTCTTTTTCTTTTAGACTTTTCTTTTTACGTTCCCATGCATTTCTTTCTTTACAAATCATTTTCTAGTTCCTAGTCAGTCAGACCGTTAAGGGCTCTTTATTGCCTATTGGGAATTTGGAAGGGAGACCCCTATATTATGGCTTTATGGGTTTAAATCATTAGGCCCAAAATCTTTTTATTTTTCAGTTTCTTTGGGTCCATGTGACGTGTCTCTTAATTTCTTTTTTATTTTAAAAAACCTTTTTTGGTTTTTCTTTTTTTATAAAGAAAAAGGGGAAGAAATTCTAAGGCAAACACTATTTGGGCTGAAAAAGAGAATCAAACTGTGAAGTGAAAGAGAAATGTGGTCCAAAATATTAGCAATAACTTCGGGGAAGCCTCGAGTGTGTTATTACTTACTACTAAGTCAAGTCAGTAGAATTAATGTTTGAATGTCGCTTTGAAGAGGGTTTCTTTGATATTTACGTTTGTAGTATTATTAATTTAGCATATATATATATATAGTAGGGTGGCTATGCTGCTATGCTATGGGCCGGCATTGCATTTGTATATTGTATATCCCCACCCATCACAGAGCTCCAAGTCGACTGTGTGATCATCATGACGTACGCATATATTATGACGAAGGTGGTCGTGAAATTCATACAGATCACTGGAAGGGGATATTTAAAGTGGGGGGAAAAATATCAAATGTGAGTTAGGTCAGTTCCGTCCTTTGAAAGGTTAAGAGCATTAACTTTTGTATCTGAGCTTTTAGGCCATCTTCAATTATGGGTTATAGGCCAAATGTAGCCCTAAATTGATGCAAAACTCTCAATCCATGAGTTAAAAAAAATTGGTCGCATTTAGCTCTTTAACTAGCCCAATTATAGCCCATGTCAATTTCTTTTGTGGGCCTAATCACGCGTGGGTGTGAGCATAGAATGTCTAGTAGAACTCCATATCCAAAGGCTGATATTAAAAGCACGATGACGTTAGCTAGCCGTTACTTTTTTCCTTTCTCTTTTTACATTTTAAATGTATAGAAAATTATTGGAAAAAAAAAGGTTTTGCCATTGTTGACTTTCTTTTCTTTAATTTTTATATTTTAAAAACCTAAAATATGTTTATAAATACCTCAAAATTTCTTCAAAAAAATTCTCACTCATTTCATTCTACATTTCCTACAAATTCTATCACATTCTATACTTATTAATAACTTTCCACTCCTTTTTTTTTGGTCAAATACTATCCACTCATTTCATTCAAAAATGTTATCAAAATCTTGTTAAATGTATCTACGTACACGTGTCATATATGAAATATTGTCTTTAAATAATAGTTTAATTAAATTAAACAATGCATAGTAGTGAAATGTATGAGTGTTGTACCATATTTTTTTTTTCAAAATAATAAAATATGGAGGGCACTAAAATATAGCCATACATGTTTGGATATGGAAAAATATAGTCCTACACTATTTTTTAAAAAATTATATTTTGGAGGGCTAAAATTATAGTCATGAGCTACATTTAGCCCTATTATAGGAGATGGCCTTACGTTCGATTTGTCCATCTCCAATATCTCTTGTATAAAAAATATTAAAAAACACATTAGAGAGTAGTTAAAATATCAAAATTCAAAATTGTGGATTGAGGTGTGTTATTTTTAATTTATTTTTTGTTACAAGTGGGTTGAAACCAAGACGAAACAAGGAGAAAAAAATAACAGATCACAGCTCTCACAAAGGGCACCTTCTACAGTGCACCAGGTGCACCCATGCACCATTTGTCCTTTATGATGCTCCTAGATTTTTTTAAAAATTGGTTACTGGTTATACAAGTTATCAAGTTTCCATTTTGTGAAAATGCAATTGCATAAGGGTCATGCAATTATGCCTTTCCTGTTTGGCAATTGACATATGATTGGATAGTGATTTGCAGTAGTTTGGATATGAGAGTACCATAACATTGTAAGAGGATCCTAAAACTTATAAGTTACAAGATTTGGGTAACGATTTACAAGTTTTTGAACAAGGATTATAATATTAGGGTTCACCTAATCCATAATGTTGTAAATACCCATTTACAAGGATATAGATCCACATTACAAGGAATTGGTAACTCCAGACCATGAGGATGTAAATTTGGTCCTTATTCTAGTAAAATGAGGGTTTACAAGACTAATGGCCGATTTTACAATTTTGGGATATGAGGGTACCATAACCTTGTAAGTAGGATCCAAAAATATGTAACTTACACGATTTGGGTAGTGATTTACAAGTTTTTGTACCACGATTACAACATTAAGGTTCTCATAATCCTTAATGTTGTAAATCCTTATTTTACAAGGATATGGATCCACATTACAAGGAATTGGTAACTCCGGACCATGATGATGTAAATTGGGTCCTTATTCTAGTAAAATGAGGGTTTACAAGACTAAGGACCGATTTTACAATTTTGTGATACAAGGGTACCATAACCTTGTAAGGAGGATCCAAAAACATATAAGTTACACAATTTGAGTAGTGATTTACAAGTTTTTGTACCACGATTACAACGTTGGGGTTCTCATAATCCTTAATGTTGTAAATTTTTATTTTACAAGGATATGAATCCACATTACAAGGAATTGGTAAGTGCGGACCATGAGAATATAAATTAGGTTCTTATTCTAGTAAAATAAGGGCTTTACAAGATTAAGGGCCGATTTTATAATCTTGGGATACAACGGTACCATAATGTTGCAAAGATGATCCATAAACATGTAGGTTACACAATTTGGGTAGTGATTTACAGGTTTTTGCACCATGATTACAACATTAGGGTTCTCATAATCCTTAACGTTGTAAATCCTTATTTTACAAGGATATGGATCCAAATTATAAAGAATAGGTAAGTTCGGACCATGAGGATGTAAATTAGGTCCTTATTCTAGTAAAATAAGAGTTTACAAGATTAAGGGCCGATCTTACAATTTTGGGATACGAGGGTACCAAAACGTTGTAAAATGGATCCATAAACATGTAAGTTACACGATTTAGGTAGTAATTTACAGGGTTTTGTATCATGATTACAACGTTAGGGTTCTCATAATCCTTAACTTTGTAAATCCTTATTTTACAAGGATATGGATCCAAATTACAAAGAATAGGTAAGTCCGGACCATGAGGATGTAAATTGGGATCCTTATTCTAGTAAAATGAGGGTTTACAATATTAAAGTCGATTTTACAATTTTGGGATACGAGGGTACCTTAACGTCGTAAGGAGAAACCCTAAACTTGTAACTTACAAATTTTTGGTAGCAATTTACAAGGTTTTGCTCCTAGATTACAATGTTAAGGTTCACCGAATCCATGATGTTATAAATCAGCCTTTTATAATGATATAGATCCATATTACAAGGAATTGGTAATGGTGGACCATAGGGATGTAAAATGGGTCCTTATTCTAGTAAACAATGGTTTACAAGATTAAGAACCAATAGTACCTTAACGTCGTAAAGGACAATCCCTAAACTCGTAATTTACAAGTTTTTAGTAACAATTTACAAGGTTTTGCTCTTGGATTACAACGTTAAGGTTCACCGAATCCATAATGTTGTAAATCAGCCTTTTATAAGGATATAGATTCATATTACAATGAATTGGTAATTGTGGACCTTAGGGATGTAAAATGGGTCCTTATTCTAGTAAACAATGGTTTACAAGATTAAGGACTGATGATACCTTAACGTTGTAAAGAGAATCCCTAAACTCGTAACTTACAATTTTTTGGTAACAATTTACAAGGTTTTACTCTTGGATTACAACATTAGAGTTCACCGAATCCATAATGTTGTAAATCAGCCTTTTACAATAATATGGATCCACATTACAATGAATTGGTAATGGTGGACCTTTGGGATGTAAAATGGGTCATTATTATAGTAAACAATGGTTTACAAGCTTTTTACAAGGATATGTATCCACATTACAAGAAATGTGTAAATATGGACCTTGGATATGTAAAATGGGCTCCTTAAGCTAGTAAATATGAAGGTTTACAAGCTTAAGGACATGCGCTACAATGCTTTGTATATGAGGCTACCATACCTTTATAAATAGGATCCTTAAACATGTAAGTTACAAAATTTGGGTAGCAGTTTAATTTTTGGATTTTTAATTTATATATTATGATTTTTATAAGTTAAATCATAGAAAAATAATATTAAATAGTATATGGCGCCATGTGGCAAAAGGTTAATGGGGCGTCATCTGTGTTTCGGCCAAATGTCCTTCTATGAATGCGCCACGTGTCTTTTTTGTTTTTGTTTTTGTGTTTTTATCTTATCCAATTCATAAAAAAAATTAATTAAACATCTAAAAGTATAGCTAAAATTATTACAAATTCTCATGACACTATTTACATTCTCAAGATACGAGGGTACCATAATCTTGTAAGGGGATCCCAAAATTTATAAGTTACAAGATTTAGATAGTGATTTACAAGTTTTTGCATCAAGATTACAATATTAGGGTTCATCAAATCCATAAAGTTATCCTTATTTTTACAAGGATATGAATCTACGTTACAAAGAATTGATAAGGTTAGACCTTTGTGATCTAAAAAGTGGCCTTTATTCTAGTAAACACAAAAATTTATAAGACTGAGAACCAATGTTACAATGTTTTGGTTATAATAATACTATAACGTCGTAAATAGAATCCCTAAACTTGTAAGTTATAAGATTGTACTTCAAATGCAATTGCATATTGGTATGTAATTGGATGCTTCATGGTTGTCAATTACTCAAATCGTCATAAATATTGATAATACTAACTAGAAGTAGTTACTTAAAATAAAAGTTCATAAATGATTAAACTAATGTTTTCTATTTGTTACTTATTTATGTCGATCCGTATAACATAATACTTTCTATTTGTTATAACTTGTTACATAAGCTAACAGTTAACATCTACCAAGTTACATAAGCAAACAATTAACATCTACAACAAAAGATATAATCTCACTTATTCTTTTTCAATTTCCAACTCACTGTTTGTCAATTGCATTATTCTTTTTCAATTTCCAACTTACTGTTTGTCAATTGCATTATTTCCTTTTCATCTTATGTGAGTCAATCTATCAGTGCCCTTTCCATCTTATGGTCACTTCCTTTGAAATTAACTCATTCAACCTATTTATAGAGAACAATAGACGATTATATTTGACATCATTATATAATAAATTTGCCAATAACATAAAGAAAACAAATCAATAGTTTTTATAATTATTTATATTTCTCATAAGCATGAGTTAAATGAAATATCATACTAAGTACACATAATGGCAATGGATAAGTTGTCCATCAAAAGAAATACATTGAAACTAAATGCCAAGTATTTCATGCAAAAAAAAAAAAAAAAAACTAACTAAATGCCAAGTACAAGAAGGGAAAAAAACTGAACTACAATCAAGATATGAAGCCTAAATAACAACAATAGAAATAGAAAAAAATTGAACTACAATCTACTACACTCCCATCTTCAATTCAGCCCATGCCTTACGTCACCAAGCTCATACAAAATTCCTTTATTTTGTTACAGCATAGCCACGTCATGTTGGCAATTGACAAATAGGCACCATATAATTGCCATTCTAATTTGCCTGAATGGTAATTGCCAAACGACCTCTGTCATTTCATTTTTCTTCTCTTTCATGATTTAAGTACCTAAAAGTAAAAACAATAGAATTTTAGTGCTTTTAACCATTTTAATGCATTGATGAAAAACTATGTCGACAATCAATTAAACGCATCCTACTCCTAATAAACAATCTAAGAAATCATATTCATCTCAGGAATTTGTGTATTTCTTATGCAGCTAACTTGACATGACATACTCACTCAAACTACTATTCACTATTAAACACACACCAACAACTCATGAGCCACAAAATATATGAATCACTACATTATTCTGCCTCTGTGACTCCTTCTTGTACTGTCAAATCTTTGTAGCATTATATGTATCTTACTAGTGAAGTCCTCACCTTCACGAGTTGAATAAAATGAGATTAATAAAATGAAGATAATTACTCCCGCTGCAAAAGAAGAGGAAATAAATTATATAGCAATATTTTACTATACATTGAACGAAACAAAAAGCAAATCAAAACACTCATGATGAAAAATGGCTCACGAGAACCATTGGATAAGGGAAACACAAAGTGCAAATTCATCTCCACGTCTCTATGTTCCCAAACAACTAGCAAGGATAGGACTGCCAACTTTGGATGATAGAACAAGTCACCAAGACAAAATCAACCATGAGCCAATAGCAACCTCCACTATATTTTTTCTACTATGACCATGATTAAAAGTTTATATAAGTTGTTGAGCTTTCAATTACAAAAACAAAATTAAATGCAACAGAAACAACAACACTTAAATCAAGAAAATTTACCTAAGAACAGAAATCAAAGTACACACATTTCAAATCCAAATTACATAGTCTTTACTTTGAGGCCAGAGGAAACAAAATTCCCTACAATACAGGGGAAATACTAATGGTATTTTAGTGGAAAGAACTGAGGAATCAAAATTCCCTAACATACAAAAGCAAATATGATAAAATAGTACTGTAATCATTGTCGAACTTTCAATTTGGCAAATACTAGTTTAGATCATAACTCCATCGCATGAAGTAGCTTAGAAGCTTTTTCAATGAAAACCATCGTTAAAGTTTTTTGAAAATTTAGTAACATGTCAACTAAAACCATAAAAATGAAACATATAAATAAAAAAACCAAGAACTAGCAGCAGTTATAAATCTGGAGGGATGGACGATGAAGATTACCCAAGAAGAAGCAGCTGTTGTAAATCCACACATAAACTAATGGATTGCAGAGAAACATAAATTTGTTTAAAAAATCAACCCAAAGCAGAATCATAATGCCTATCCACCAACAAAGTAAACCAGAAAACAAAACACACTAAGGAATTTAACCCAATTTCCTTTTGTTTTTTCAAATAGAACCTAATATAGAGAAAAAGTAGTCTTACGTGCACGAGACAAAACATACTAAGGAAATGAACCCAATATATATATAAGAAAAATAAGAGCAATACATTCCAATAAATGAGGAAAGACCAATACACTGTAATTAACTTGTCAAGGCAGTTAAAGCACGATTAAAAAAAAGCTTTGAAGACCAATATATTTCAATAAATGAGCTCCAAACTTATCAATATTCAAAGATTAACAAATCAAATAAATTAGACCCATCAAATATCCAGAAAATAAAAAACTATCAATCCATCACAGTCTCAACCACCTTGATAGCCTTAATTTAATAGAAAAAAAAAATGGGGGTTTCACTAAAACACCCAAAATGGGGGCTGAAATTATAAAAAAACTCAACACCCAAAACACTTTATAAACACACCCAAAACCCATCATTACACACACTCAAAACCCATTTATAAACACACCCAAAAAATATACAATTGTTGATTTTGGGGTTGATTTTGGGTGTGTTTCTATGTTTAAATAGTGTTAGAGTTTTTTTTATAAATACATGTCTAGGATTGGGTTTATTTATAAATTTGTAAAAAAAAATCTACCTCAACCCTCAATTCAATTTAGAAGCCCTAATTCAACAAGCGTAATTTAACATAAAAAACCCTAAATTCAAAGAAAGAGGATGCTTACCTTAAACTGATATGAGAGAGGAATTGAAGAAAGGATATGACGCCGCCGACCCTGTCTTGTCGATGTCGTCACAGAAGGAGGAGCGCCTGTGGAAGAAATCAAAATCAAACAGAGTGAGAAAAGAAGAGGCACGACTCTGTTCATAGAGAGATGTAAGGAGATAGAAGAATGAGAATAAGGAAACTGACTTACTTGAGAGGAGAGGAGATGTGGTCGTTGGTGCTGTGTCGTTGTCACATGAGGAGGAAATGAGCGGTTGTAGAAGGAATCAAACTCAAAGGGAAAGAAAAATTAGAGGAGCGGTTCTGAAATGTCTTTGACTGTAGGAGAGAGCAATTGTTTTTGTTTTATCTACAGCAACAAGTTAACCGATAACCAACAAGCAACGGTGTGGATTACTTCACATGCCCAAACTACTCATCCGACGATCATAAGAAGTGGCGCATCCATGCACCAAGTGCACCGTAGAATATTCGCTCTCGAGGCCCCTTCTAGCACAACATCCAATAAAATGTTCGAAATAGAATCCGGAGTTGACTCAAAACTACGAAGCCCCAAAAGTAATTCATACCCCGAATTAGTAAGGTGGTCAACAATTCTATTTTGCTCCCTGTTAACATGAGAAATCTTGCAATTCCAATCACGGTTTAGTAGCAAAGTGCAATCTTCAATTAGACGTTGAGGTGGGTTATTGGGTTGTGGGTTTAATTATAGTGGGCTGGGATATTTTTCCTGCGGGCTTGGCCTAAGCGGAAGTAACCAATTTTATTTTAATTTTATATTTGCGAGAACAGTCTGAACTCGCTACACTCCATCGATAATCAAACAACTAGTGTCATTCTTTGAGGTTCTAGTTCTCCGTCCTCAAAACCCTCCCGCCCAATCTGCCATTGAACCCACCAACTCCTGTGGAGGGAGTTTTGTAGGCATCACATTTCTTTTAAGCAGCAATGGAGCTTTCCGCATTCATAAGTTTCCGATCATCTTATGCTGTTCCACTATGCCCTTATTCTTCAAACCGTGGATTTATCTTCAAGAAAAGCTCCCTCAGTTACAGAAGAAAGCACTATATAAGCTGCAGTAGTTGCAGCCGGAAGCCGTCTTCACTTCGAATAGCGGCCAGTTCGGCCGTCAATGGACCTGTCGATGTGGACTGTGAAGTGAATTGGGACGATTTTTGGGGAAATTCCGAGTTCGTTGAAGTGGTCGGTATTGGCAGTCGCAAGGACGCCGTTCTCGATTTTTGTCTCGAATCGCCGTTCCAGTTTTCGTCTCTGCGATTTTGGTGAGCTCACTATTGTTTTTTTTGCTACGGTGAATGCTTTTATGTTGCTAATTTCGTAGTACAATTTGCCGCAATGCAATGCTTTAAGCTGAAGCAAGTCTAGTATATTGATTTTTATGTATGCCGATTATCCGTTGTAAATATGTATGTGTGCGAGATAATCATAAGAAATTTAGTTATATACAATGGACTTTTTTTGCAGGCAAATTCTCATCAAAGATCCATTGATTGTGCAGTTACAACGACGGATCTTTGGAAAAGGTTCAGCGCTTATCCTTTCAGATAGTTATCCATAATTGTTACTAGAAATTATTTTCTTAAGTTGCTCTGTATTGTGGTGTAACTGTCTCACTTTATTGCAAAGTATATTTAAATCTTCATGATATGTGCTTTTGCTAGTGTGTTTTCTGTTAATTTGTAGCAAACATGTACAAAAACGCGCTTACTTTTCCTAAGTCAAGTATAGACTCTTTATATGATATATTGTTTCTCTTTTTGGTTATTGTTGCAGATGTGACTCCGATGAATTTTGAAGCTCCATTGTCTTTAAAGTCATGTTCAAAGGCTATTATCCTTGTTTGTACATTTCTTACCTATTACTTGTTTTTTGGCTTCCTCTCGTATATCTTTATGTCTAGCATTGTCTTTCTCAGCCCTTTCAGGTCTCTTCATTGTTCTATGGAAGTTATTGGTGCCACTTAATTTGATGAATATTTTCTTTGATAAGAAGGGTTATGATTCAAAACGTTGCGGAACATACTTTATATTCCCCTACAATATAGGTTACTCTGTTTCCTATATGAAACTGATTGGCATCCAATTTTTCTGTTACTTTTATTTCTAGGTGGCAAGTGCAGGATATGGCTTGGACCTCATGATAGCGATTGATATTCTGAGAAAAATAAGATCTGCAAATGGATTTGTGGTCACTATTATTATGAAGCCTTTCAGCTTTGAAGGACAGAGGCGCCAAGCTGAGGTACTGTGTGATTAGGAGAAGCCAATAAATATCAAATATGTAGCATGTTTTACAAAATGAATTATTTTGCTATGCATCTTACGGGAAAAGTTTAAACTATAAAAGTCATATAAACTTGGAAGTATCATAATTTGCTCTCTTGAGAACCCATTGTCAAAGTCTCTCTGTGGTATAATGTCCTCCTGTAAGCATTAGCAGATGTCTGTTTATCTTGTTTAATTACTGTGTTTCAAATTTTTGTTGCAATATCCATTCACCTGAGGTATAATATTCATTGAAGTTTTCCTATGATGTATCTAAACTTAGAGTTTCACGATAGGCCTTCCTGATTGAATCCATGCCTAATCTTGCAACTTTTAATCTAATTTTCAGGTGAAAGATCTAATGGAAAAACTTCAGGATCATACAAATTTATTTATTTGTAAGTTATATTTTCTGTTAGATGAAGATTTGAAGTCCCCCACATTACAGCAATGCCTAAACCAGTTTTCTAGTCAATGCTTTTCCCCATCAACCATAAAGTTGCACATTATGTGGTTTCTTTTCAAATGCAGGCATTGACACTGACATGTTACTGAAAAAGGACTTGGTAACTTTAGATGAAGCTGTCAAGACTGCAAATAATGCTGTTTTATTGGCAGTAACTGCTGTATCTGTTTTAACATCTGTAAGTTTAGTTCTTTAATGTTTGTTTGGTTGTCTAAGTTAACAGTAGCCTGGTTGTGACGTGTTTATTGCTGGTGCACTTATAGGATATACACAGAAAACTTATTGATGCATCCCATGATGATGTGAAAATGATCGAAGTTTCAGAAGTAATTAAAGTAAGTGTTCATGAATCATACCATACACCTTTGTGCAAGTTATTATGTGCTTTATTAAATAGTTTTTGTTTGCACAGTTTTTTTTTTGTTTTGTGTCTCCTCTTGCCCAAGTTTTAAAAGTGCATTTTCTTTATTTCTGTCTCTTACCAATGCTGGTCCTATCGTGAGGCTAATGCAACTATGTACAGATTCTGGAAGGATATAAAGAAGCAAAAATTGGATTTGGTGCTGGCTACAATATTGAAACTTCAATATTACGATCTATGTATGACTGCCCTTTCCTTAGTGTGGGTGTAAAGGTATGACCTTATTGAGCTAAATGGATATGGTGTGGTTATAAATTTATGACACTTTTCTGATCTTTTGCTGCTTTCTGATTTTTTTTTTTTTTTTTTTCTCTGTTGCATAGGACTGGGATGGTATGATTATATGCATCCTTGCAAGTTCGGGCATTATCGATAACAGTGATGTACAAACAATTTTGCGAACTTTTCGTCAAAGTACGGAATATGAGGGGGAAATCTTAATTTCTACAATTCATGAACCTAGTCTAGAGCCCAACCTGGTAGTCACAACGGTTCTTATTGTAGGGTAACTTTTTTACTTCATGCCTTATATTAAGTATTTAACAGTAGTATTTGCAACTTGCTTTCTGCCTATCCTGATGCATGATGGATCTTGTTTTTAGCTTTCTAATGTACATTTTATGCGATTACCAGTTTTGCTCGGAAACAGGCTTCTCAGAAAAGTAGCATATTCTCTGGAATAGCCCAGCATTTTCCTTTCATTTTTGATCTTTTCAATAGACACCAATGGCAATCAAATAACACTCAGAAAAACCCATCACCTGAAAACGCACGCTTTTCTGAAGAGATAGATTCACCAGATTCTAGTGAAATGGGAAATAGAAATGCTGTTGATGTTGTAGCCGAAGGTTTTGATAAGTACTCTGAAGGACCCCAGGCAGACGACTTCCAATTTTCAAGGTTTGTTGGTTTCTCTATTTTAATTTAGTTCTCCTAAAGATTTGTCTGCTATGCATAATCTTAAAAGTTTGCATAAATTTTTTGTTTTTGGAGGAATTATAGGGGGTCTGAACAAAATGATGATGGAATGTTCGAGGCTACCGACTCTTCTAGTTTATATGATCCAATCACTGAAGGTAGCACTACTATTACTTCTTTTTTTTCTCCTTAAAATTTAAATTACTAGTTTCCAGTTTGATAGAGTAGTCTGTGCCTGGTATCCTAGTAATCCTTCAAAGCATTCGGCATTACTTTTCATTCCTGAAGTTCAACATGTTCTTACATTTGACTAATCATAGTTAAAACTTAAAATGCATTACCAAGAACTTCCTGCCTTTCAAAGACAGCCACTTGTTAGTTGGAACTTGGGACCAGGATATCAGCTTGCAAAGGATTGGGCAAAAGAGAGGGCAGCTGAAGATGGAGCTAATGTGATACTAGATAACCTGAGCACCTTCTGCCTTCCAGTCGGTGTAAGGCCTCCAGAAGAGTTGAAAGATAGTGTCAATATCTCATTTCCAACACAAAACCCAGAGACAAAAACTGAGAATGATGTGAAAGCGCAACCAGCTGTCAATTTAAGCATGTCTTCTTGGAGTTCATTTACTGACACAGGGCTTAAAGCAGTCAAAGAATTTTATAACACAGCATCAACACTTGTAAAAGGAAAAGATGCTGATAATCCTAAGAAGCAAGGAAATCTCTCTGTTCGTGCTGCATCTATGCTGGTAATCAGCTGCTTGTGAAAAACAAAGCTTAGTAATATTCACATTAAAGATGTTCATTCTTATTGTAATAAAAAAGATGCTCATGCTTAGTCATAAATTATGTAATATAAGGGCCTGTTTGACAATCATTTCAATTTTAGTTTTTAGTTTCCATTTTTTGTGCTAGAGTACAGAGGAAAAAGAGGGAGAATGGAAGTGAGAATGAGAGTGAAGATGGGATTGAGAGGGAAGATGAGAGGGAATGATGGGAGGGAGGAGTAAAAAAAGTGAAAACAAAAAGTAAAAACTGAAATCTATTTGAAATTGTTTTCACTTTTGTTACTTATCCCTCCCATCCTCCTCTCTCAATCTCATCCTAACTCTCATTCTCACTCTCATTTTCCTCTGTACTCTAGCACAAAAAATGAAAACTAAAAACTAAATGGTTATCAAAAGGGCCCTAAGTTTATTCTCTATATTGTATTTGACCACTTCTTATAATTGCCAGAACATGAGGATTTAGTTTTTGTTACCTATTCTACATACAGGAAGCAGAACGAGATTCACCAAAAAAGTGGAGTCCTGTAGTGGAGATGCAATACAGAGGGGGAATCTACGAAGGACGTTGCCAAGGAGGACTTCCTGAAGGAAAGGTATTGTTCCATGAGACTAAAAAAGTAGCTGAAAATCAAAATTCTTGAGGATGTCATGATTTGATCTGTACAAAAGGATTTAAATTCTAATCCTGAAAAGAATTCTACAGGGTCGTTTGCTTCTTGGAGATGGAAGCATATATGATGGTATGTGGCGCTACGGCAAAAGATCAGGTCTTGGTACATTCTACTTTAGTAATGGGGATGTGTTCCAGGGATCATGGAGGGATGATGTCATGCATGGCAAGGTAATTTATTTCATGTAATATCTGTTTTATTTATCTTGACAGTAAAACTCCATAAGTAGGTGCTGTCCTGTAGATGATGTCATTCTGAAAGAGGTTGTTTCTATGGTCATATATAGGGTTGGTTGTATTTTCACACTGGGGACCGATGGTTTGCAAACTTCTGGAAAGGAAAGGCCAATGGTGAAGGTCGTTTTTATTCAAAAGCCGGTGATGTATTTTTTGGCCATTTCCAAGATGGTTGGCGACATGGCCACTTCATTTGCATCGATGTTGATGGAACAAGGTTTGTGTTTTCCTATGACTTATTTTCTCCCCTCTTCGACTACAAAACAGGGCTCCCCTCTCCCTCTGCAAATGTTCCATTCTTACTAGAGAATGTGAGTTTTCACCTTAAAGTAAGGTTGCAAACAAACTGAGTAGCTCGAAAACAAAGCTTGTTAAGCCTACAAGCTGTGTCCGAGGCAGCTTGTTTAAATGTTGTGTAATTTAATAACTAGTACTGTTGATTGTATCTACTGATCTTGATCTCATGTTATATGATTTATGGCCATGATCTCTATATTTACAGGTGTTTTGAGAATTGGGATCGAGGCGTGCTTGTAAGCCAGAAATTGGACTCTGATATTGGTGAAGGATAAAGAGTCGACTTGTAATTGTTTGTAAATTAGTTTTTGTTCTTTCTATTTATGCGTTTAATTTTGTGTGTATAATAATTGTTTAGTATAAGGGGGAAGTATTTCAAAAGAAAAACAATGGAGTCCATGATGATTCATGGTCCTATCGTATCGTATGCATTTTTTCCATGTTTGGACAAAATGATATTCTAAAACTATTCCTACTTACGTAAAGGAAACTCCAACTAGAATGTAACAAAGTGGCTAACTAAAAATAGGTTTTACGCTTACTGCTGGTGCAAAGAGCTCTAAAACTGGAAGAACAGAAACACCAAAGAAAAGAGACTGGAGAAAAAGGTAGATGTATACCTAATTTCCTTCTGTTAGTCGTACTACCTGACATTGGAGAATTGCCTTGTAAACGTTATGCGGAGACAAATCCTTCTCGACTTGGGTTAAAATGAAAAAAAAAAATCAAAATCAAAATCAAATCACACGGTATAAATTAGAGAATGAAATGCAGTTTGGAGGAATTAGAAAATATTTTTCTCAAAAGCCAAGTTTGCAAGTCCTTTTGAGAATACCATTACGTGAAGCCATACTGAACTTCCTTTTTACTATTTATTTACTGAATTTGCTCCAACAGTTGACATTGAAAAGAGGCATACTGAAGTCACGACTATGCTTATCAAGATCCTCACAAACACTTGCCGGCCGTTTGCATAGTATAAATTGGAACATCCAGAAAATGCTACCAGTTGGATAACAAGATTGACTAAACCTAAACCTTCGATATTTTTTGAACAAAAACATTGACCAATAGACATGAAAATTGGTCTAAATGATACCTACAAATTCTTTGCGAATCCTAGCAGTGCTAAGGGACCTAATGCGAGGTTCTGTTCTCTTTATAAGTATTTCCAACCCCCACCATGTCTGGTTTATGATCACTTCCCCCCTTGGGGCTCTCTCTGGTCCTTTACCACAAACCAATACAATTTTCTGTCATCGAAGAAGGTTTATCCCCACGAATGTCCTTGGCATTCAAACCTGGAAACCACCTGTGTGGCAGAGGCTTCAGAACTTGTACAGCTCCATTCAGTCTTGCAAATCATGTGGATTATTTCTCTCCGGTGCATCATAGCGATGGAGAGAATCAAGGCTGGAGTGAAATTCACAAAAATTAAGAACCGTATTAGAAAACAATGGTTAAACACTGAACAAGTGACGGCAATTATAGATGTATGCTACTGTATTAAGAAACAATCAATTCAGATTTAAAAAAAAAAAAAAAAAAATTCAAGGCATCCAATATCTTTATGTGCTTGCTTTCCTTACCTGCAATTCTGCGGAACCCCCCATGGTAAGATCAAATATTTCTTCAAATTTGGTCGCAGGGACATAAACTGCTTCCAATTCTGAACCATGATTCGAAGGTCATGAAGCTTGCTATCTAGACCATAGCAACAATTTGCATGCATTGTACAAACTTGATTCAAATCTTTACTAGGTTCACAAAATCCACCAAAGTAAGCAGTATCCAAAAATTTCATTCTCAGTCCAATGGTTAAGGTGGAAGGATGAAACTTGATTATATTGAGGACATCCTGATCATGAAATCCAGGGTAGGTTTCCCGTGAGGAATACCAAAATTTGTAGAACTCTATTGACCTGTTATTGGACTTTACATAGTTAAACCCTCCGTTGGGTTTGTTCTCTAAATCATCTGAGCTGCCTAGGAAATGGTCACATGCGATCTGGAAATCAGCATCCATATAAAACTGTGGAAATGGATCCCTAAACCACATAACATCAGCATCCTGGAGGAGGAAAGACCAACGACAAAGGAATTGAAGAAGAAAAAAAAAACCAAGGTTGATGAGATTTCAATCAATACGAAACATATCAAAGTGCAACAAAATGTCCCAAATCAGTATGAAATACAGACGGGTATGCATTACTGAGTCTTGCAGATGTATTTTGCAATAAATACTTGAATCCCTTAATCAAGAGGTTGTGTAATGAGATAAATAAATAATGTATCAACACAGTCACAGAAGATCTGGCAAACATACCTTCGAGTAAAGTAATTCAAGTCTAAGAGATTATCATCAGGTTATGTCACAAATTATAACCAAAAAGAAGGTTGCGACATAAATAATTTTCAAAGTTGGTAATTCATGTCTAAAAGTTTCTCATCAGGTTGTATTGTATCATATAAATAATTTTCAAATTGACAAAATCAAGTTTAAGTGCCAATGGGTTTTGTAATAGTAGCAGAAGAGATTACCGTGAATACAAAATTGTAGCCCATCTCAAGAACAGAGCGCAGAAAATCAATCCTTGCCCACATCATCTTCAAGTAGTGAGGGGTCATAAAATAAGCCTCTCGACGAAAATCAACCCCTTGAGTGATAAGAGCAAAACAATGGGTATGCAGCTCCAAACAACGCTGAAATGCCTTTTGATCCAAGGCAATGATCACCAAATGGTTCAGGAGCCTGTGGGTGCCAACTCCAATCTTAAAGCTCTCGAGGAAGAGATCGATGATTGAATTGGGAGCTGCCCATGCTTCATTCAAAGTTGTTAAAATCACAGTTCCGTCTTCCATGGCAGCATCCTTTAAAACCTTTTGAAGCCGATGTTCCCCGCTAACCTACACAAGTTTCAAGCTTTCAATAGGTACAACGCAATTCATCTGAATTGTATACTCTTTTCATTCAACAAGTAGGAAATGCACAAGAATTGAGAACAACACAAAAGACCCATTTTCAATTGCTGAAGGAAATGAAGAACAAAATTCGAAAGCAGCGCAATACACAAATTGAAATTAGAAAGAAGTAGAGATGAGAGTCAGTGTACACTCACGAGAGGGGAATTGTCGGCGGAGAAGAGAACAGAGGGAGACGAAGAGAAGCGAGGGAGAAAGCGCAGGGCATTGGAGTCGTTGTAGAGGAGCAAGCACGAGAGGCAAACCGCGACAAACAAGAGGAACCGGCGGATGAGTACCACGGATTCCGGAACCATGGCGGCGGCGGTGGAGTCAATGGTGAGTGTACGGAGCGTCGTCGGCGGCAGACGCCTCCGGTGCGGATGCATCAAAGGCGATGGTTTGGCATTGGGGCATGTTATCGTTGGCAAGTAGCTGAAGATAATTAATTTAACTAATTAAATTCATCAATGTCAAGGCCTCAGTCGAGAGAGCCGACGCGGTAAGTAGAGCAGATAAATGCCAATGTTAAAAAAATTGGGAAACCGTTCTTTTTCTTTTTCCTTTTTAGGTGTGGAAAAAACACCGTTACGACTTGGGTTTTGGGCTAACCCAACCATTTCCTAATTTAGAAGGAAAAAATTGCCAAATGGATTTTACCAAACTCTGAAGATGGAAGTGCAATCCGGCCGGCCGTCAACATTATTATCCCTTATCTCTCACACCCAACACTTTGTTTCTCCTACAAGCCATAAATTCTGTTTTGAATTTGATCTTTTCCTCCTAATCTTCTCTCTCTTTCTTCGCTTGTAAAGACATTTCGAATTAACGGTAAAAAAAATCAAGCCCGAATCATCGCCAGAGATTCTTTTCAGTCCAAGGTTTTTTCTCACTAGCCCTAAAGCTCCATTCTTTCCGGTTAAGTTTACTGAATTTTCAAACTTGGTTGGTATAGTTCATACAATGAAGATTGACGAAGAATCCATAAAAGAAAAATAAAAAGAAGGAAAAGGGAAGAGAAGAGATCGTAAGAGTTTTGAATTTCGTCTAAATGGCAGCTCCTGTGCCTCCAGGGCCACCTAGACCCGGTGATCATCCACCACCCCCTAATTACAATCACAATCCTAGTCATAGCGTTCTTTCCCCAAATTCCGATTCTTTGTTGCAGAATTTGCAAAATTTGAATCTCAATCGACCGCCTTCGATGCCCACCTCGGCCCCTAGACCTTCCCCTCCTCCTCCATCAGCACCGTCTCCGAGTCCATTGGCTCGGCCTGAGCAGCGAAGACCTTTGTCGGGGCCTCCTCCAGCGGGACCCTCCTCACAGTCCTCATTTCCACCCTATGTGGGTCCACCAAGGCCTTCAGGGCCGCCTGCTACTTCACCACTTGGTTACAGACCACCTCCTCCTACCAATGCTTTCCCGCCGGCACCGCCCCCGGGTGTTTTGCCCCGTTTTCCTCTACCTGGTAGTGGACCTTCAACAACAATGGCGGCAGCTCTTGCTCCACCGCCTCCTCCTGCTCAGCCTCAGCCTCCGCAAACCATGCATTCCGTATTGGGCAGTTCAGTGGGGAGAGTGTCCCCAGGTCCTGCAGTGCAACAGCCACCGCCATTTTCAGTAGCATCCCAAGGTCTACAACAACCTCGTCCTCCACAAACTTGGTCCATGCAACCGAACCAAGTAAGCTATTCCAGTCATATTTCATTCACCATAAAAGTATAACAGGTTAAATGCGTTATTTATGAACTACAATTCTAGCTTATCATACATTGTATGCATTTCTTGTTTTTTTCACTCAATATTCTGACTGAAAAATATTTTGAATTGTTTTAGGCGCCTCAACTTGCACCAACTTCCCTGCAACAACAAAGAATGTTTGGAACGCCACCACCATTGCCAAATCGATCTATGACTTCCATATCACATGCTGTGGGCCAAACTGGAGCCCCAGTGGCAGGACCCTCGAAGATTGATCCGAATCAAATACCACGACCCATTCCAAATTCCTCAGTGATTGTGCATGAAACTCGCCAGTGCAATCAGGCCAACCCTCCTCCGGTATTTATTTAGTTAAATCTTATTGCCCTTCATTTTCTTTTTCTTCCTATAATTTATCTTCAGCAATCATTCTGTACATGCATGCTGCTATAGTGTCTAGTGATCTTTTACCTCTAACTAAATGTAACTTTTCTCAAGCCTACTACAAGTGATTACATTGTCAGAGACACTGGCAACTGCAGTCCACGTAATATGAGGTGCACCATCAATCAGGTCACAATCAATTACAAACAAGCATTTTATCTTTTATATTCATAATTGTTATCCTTTGGATCCTGTGAGGAAAATCAATTATTCTCAGCTTTTTTTAATTTTATTTTATTTTATAATTTTATACATATTTCCTTTCTATTTCAACAGATTCCATGCACTGCTGACCTTTTGGCGACATCAGGGATGCAGTTGGCTTTGTTGCTCCAACCCTTGGCCCTTCCTCAACCGTCTGAAGAGCCAATACCAGTAATGCATCAATACCCTTTAGTCTATTTTGTCTATATGCTTGTCATGGTAAACTTAACAGCTTACTTATCCGTTGGTCTATAAGTCAAAATTCATATTTGGCGGTTCACACAAAGTTTGGAATTGCCCCCTCTCTTTGCTAGTTTTTGTGATTTCTGTGTAAATGTTATCTGTCTTGGTGTTGTTGGATAAACTTTTCTTGATATAGGTCGTGGATTTTGGTGAAAGTGGTCCTCTTCGTTGTTCTCGGTGCAAAGGCTACATAAATCCTTTCATGAAGTTCATTGATCAGGGAAGGCAGTTCATATGTAACTTGTGTGGTTAGTACAACTTATCATTGTATTTTTTTGTTATCTATTTCTATCTTTCTTTGCAACTCTATGTGTTTGCTTTCTTTTACATCATCTTATGTGGAATATACTGTCAGGTTTGTGTATCATCTTCACTTCTCCCTTCTCCCAAAGTTTACATGTAGGTTTAGTCTTTTGACAAGATTTCTTGTTGGCTCTTGTTTGTTCTTCAATTTAGGACGACTGTCCTTGTTGTTACTCTGTAAAATTTTATTACAATTGTTTTATAAAATTACAATTTACATTGTTATATGCACCAAGATCTTAGAAATCAGTTTTTAAGAATATATGCATTCTCTCATGAAGTCATGAGAGTTGCTACAAGTTACTGGTATCCAGAATGCTCATGTGTCTTTTTATTCATTGGCATCTGGACTTGACTGTTTATTGCATCACAAACATGGCCAACAGTGGATAGGGTGGTGATTTTATGACATGTGCTAGTTTAATTTGCAGGATTCACTGATGAGACTCCCCGTGACTACCACTGCAATCTTGGTCCAGATGGTAGGCGTAGAGATGCTGACGATAGGCCTGAGCTTTGTAGAGGAATGGTTGAATTTGTTGCTTCCAAAGAATACATGGTTAGTTGTTTCATGAGATTTGCCAGCTTTATGCAGATTCATGTTTGGTTTCCACATTTATTTCGCTAGTTTAATTATGATTTGAGATTAAGGACAGTTTCAGACTCCCAGCCAATGTACAGTATATTGCTTTGGACACTTACAATAGAGGATTTAAATTTTAACTGAGGATTTAAGTTTTAACTAAGAGTCTGCCTTTATAGTTGCCAAATGTCAATAAGAAAATGCATCATGCCCCCTTGAGAATGCATCCTTTATGACCTACTGTTTGCTTTAGTCATGGGAATGGCTGCCTTCAATTTGTTTCTCCTTTTATTTTTCGATTAGACTACCTGCAATTTCTTCCTTTTCAAACTAAATTATCATGTTCCAGGTGCGTGATCCAATGCTGGCTGTGTATTTCTTCCTTATTGATGTATCTATGAATGCTATGCAAACTGGAGCAACTGCAGCGGCATGCAGTGCAATCCGTCAAGTTATTTCTGATCTTCCTGTAAGTTTTATGCCTATTTGCAGAATGCTGAAGCTTTTAATTGCACCTGCTTATGGAAAATTAGAAACGTACTTTTCACCTTGGTTTTGGAGCATGTCAACCTTTTTAAGTTTCTACAAGAACCTTCGTATTGGGTTAGCTTCTTTAGCAACTGATATATTGATGATTCTACTATTTCAGGAAGGACCTAGGACGATGGTGGGGATTGCAACATTTGACACTACAATTCATTTTTACAATCTGAAACGTTCATTACAGCAGGTCAATATATAACTTTGTTAGATTTAAAATTTTGTTGTAGAGCTGAATTGTTTTGTATTTCTGAGTATTTAACATTTGCTTACATAGTAATGTTCATGTGAATTTATTTAGCATTAATGTCCCGTCAATTTGTGAAAGGGAAAGGAAAATGCGTACTTACATAATACCATTCTTGTTGTGTTTCACAATCAACTTTGTCACTCATTCTCTCTTCTGCAATGCAATATAATGTAACATTTGCTTCATTATCTTATCCAAATAGGTGGTTACCCTATGTTGTAATTGAAGATTGCTTACTTGTTTATTTTTGATATGTTTTGCAGCCATTGATGCTCGTTGTCCCTGATGTGCAAGATGTTTATACTCCTCTGCAGACTGATGTAATTGTTCAGCTTTCTGAGGTTAGCTTCAGAGTTCAGTTTTGTTGTGTTTTCTAGTACAGCTGTTGATATGTGTAAGGCAGTATCTTTGCCACCCAGATAAATCAAATGATTTTTTTTATTAAGTCTTCGGTTGTTTCTGACATGGATCCAGTGCCGTCAACTTTTAGACCTACTTTTGGAAAGCATCCCATCCATGTTTCAAGATACTAAAACAGCTGACTCAGCCTTTGCTGCCGCAGTCAAGGTATGGTATTTATTGTCATATTTGGGAGAGTAAAAAAGATTGTAAAATTGGTTCTTGTTACATAGGGCTTTCTGGTTTTCATTTTATATTTTTAAATCATTGGCTTATGCACATTTTATAATCACATTAATTAATGTCTAAGAAATTATAGAATGCCTTTTCTAATGTTGTTAACATCTTCTTTATACTTTTTAGGCTGCATTCTTAGCAATGAAAAGTAATGGTGGAAAACTTTTGGCATTTCAGTCAGGCAAGTTCAAACAGATGTGATTTTAGTTTTATGGACCTAGTTTAAGTCATCCAAATACTTGTTACAGCAATCCTGTATTTATCTTGATCATTTTTGTAAGGGATCTTTTTATTTCCCTTTTGAATTATAGGAATTAAATCTTTTATAAAACCAACCTTTGAGTATATTCTAATAATTATCCAATGTGGTCTACAGTCTTGCCATCAATTGGAACTGGGGCCCTTTCAGCTAGAGAGGCTGAAGGAAGAACTAATACTTCTGCGGGTGAGAAGGTATCAATAGATGATATACTGGTTTTCTTCAACTGCATGTTCTTCCATCCCTTTGCTTTACCTATGAAATCCTGCATTCTTGAAAACTATATTGTTTTAGTATTCTCGAATTGCCGACACATTTGCTAGATGCCATAATGCGTGTCCAGGATATCAATTTTTAATTATTAATTGATAGTATGTATGAAATATGGATCCTTTAGATCTTTGCACTACAATGTTTTGCATTTTATAAAGAGCAGAATGTATGGAAAGTTTTTTTAAGCTAGTGTTCTTGTGCAGTGCATGCCTTCTAAACACTCCCTTTGATATTTATGTACTTTACAATGAGAGTGCTTGCCTTTTGGGCACTCCCATTGGAAGTGTAAGAATGTGAGATCTTCTTTACAGGCACCAAGATTTTATATTGTTCCTTTACCTGCTGTCTTCCATGTTGACATTAGTCTAGTGGTAGTGCCATTTGTTCTGGCAGAAGATTATCCTCGTGTTTAGGAACGTCTCTTTTTCACCAGGAGGTCCATAAATTACTTCAACCAGCTGAAAAGATTTTAAAAACAATGGCAGTGGAAGTTGCTGAGTATCAGGTAAAACGTTAAGTGTTCTGTTTGCATTTTATTTGAGTTGGATATAATTCTGAATTTTGTTCATGGTTATTGGTTGGCATTCGTAGATATAGATGCTGATGGGCATAATTTATTTGGGCTAATTGTCTCTGTCTTGACATGTTACAGGTCTGTGTTGATATTTTTATCACTACCCAGACTTACATGGACATAGCTTCTATGTCTGTCATCCCAAGAATTACTGGTGGCCAGGTACCAAAAACGTCTATTCTTGCATTACATCATAGAATATATTGGTTTGATTTTACATTCTTGTTCCAGATCTATTTTTATTATTATAGAATGTCAGGTTTCAACTTTGTTTCTTTTCCTCTTTGTTCCAGGTCTATTATTATTACCCTTTCTCCGCTGTTGCCGACTCTGCAAAGATCTACAATGACCTTAGATGGAATGTCACAAGGCCTCAAGGTTTTGAGGCAGTGATGCGTGTGAGATGCAGCCAGGTAACCTTTTTGGAGCACTGCTGTTCACTTTCTCATCCTTGCCTTTAGCGTATGGCAAATAGTTACTTATAATTTTCTCTGTACTGTTAAGTAAACTTTACTTCCTGATCTACTGTAGGGTCTCCAAGTTCAGGAGTACCATGGGAACTTCTGCAAACGCATTCCTACTGACGTTGACCTACCTGGGGTATGTTATACAACACAAATGCACGTACTTATATACATTAATACATCAATATACGCATGTGCTACATCTTTGAATCTTTCTTCTCCACCATGGATATGGAATGAGAAATCCATTGTGTTGACCCACCCATACTAGCATTAAAATGTTGATTGAATTAATTTAAAGTTAATGTAAGTGTCATTAGCACTGCATGTATTATCATTGAAATCAAAATTACTATGGCTATGGCACACATTACCTCATACCCAAAAAAAAAAAAAAAAGTAGTAGTGACTAGTAATGACGCCCAAAACCTCTTGTGTACTACAAACCAATGAGATGAAATTAATTACTTCATTCTTCTATATTTGCCATAACTATTCCATCTTGATTACTGGTTGTTTTTGGTTTTCATTCATTTATTTGAGTGGTACTTTAGATTATGTTGTCAGCTTTGTAATGAATACGAGCTGTGGCTAATACATGAGGCCAGTAATTTGCGAAACCCTAACTCATCCTTATATTGTGCAGATTGACTGTGACAAAACTATAATGGTAACCATAAAACATGATGATAAATTGCAGGATGGCTCAGAATGTGCATTTCAGGTACTAACTGGTTTTACCTTCTAGGAGTATCTTGTCCGTATATCTCAGCAAGCTTCCCATAATCACAGTTAATGTTAAAGAAAATGATTGTTATGTTACTTCTAATGACATTGTTCTTTCCATTGTCCAGTGTGCACTTCTGTACACCACTTTGTATGGCCAAAGAAGAATTCGAGTTACAACATTATCTCTTCCATGCACAAGTATGCTGAATAATATTTTCCGTACAGCTGACTTAGATACACAGTTTGCTTGTATCTTGAAGCAAGGTATTTGGTTGTACCATTTTCTTTACAATCTTGTTTTACAGCCTTTGTACCATGGATCTCTCTCTTTCTTTTTGAACTGACTTGTACCAGAACTGCCCTCTTTTTAAACTCTTACATGGCCGTATAGCTATTATTTGATTTCTGGGAAATGATACAATTTACTTTGTAATTTTCTTTATGTAGCGGCAATTGAAATCCCTTCTTGCCCACTCATGCAAGTCCGTGAACGACTGACTGATCGTTGCATCAGGATTCTGTGTTCTTATAGGAAATTTTGTGCTACAGTATCATCGTCTGGACAACTTGTTCTTCCAGAGACACTTAAGCTTCTACCTTTATACATCCTTGGTATTTTCTTTTATTCTTCCTTGGTGTCTTCTATACAACTATACTAGATGTATTTTGTTGAAGCTGCATCTTTTATTTAACACTTCTGTGAAGCTAACTGGTTTTTTTTCTTCCTCCAAAATGAAATAAACTTAGGATTTTCATTTATTTCCTTCATGTTTTATAACGTATCTTGTTATTTCGAATGCATGGACTATGCTATGCAAGACTCTTGTATTAATCATGTTAGCAGTAATTGAAGTATAAGTCAGCTTGTCTAGAAGTTTGTACATGTTTTGATAACTGTGTTTCTTTTTTTTTTATATATAATTCTTTTCAGCATTAACTAAAAGCACAGGATTGCGAGCTGCCGGGAAATTAGATGAACGGTCTTTTTGGATCAATTATGTTTCTTCTGTTTCTACTCCTTTAGCAATATCACTTGTGTATCCACGGATGGTGGCAATCCATGACCTTCTTTCTAAGGTCTGAAATTCTGAATGGTTCCGCATTACTTAAAGTTTCATATTTTCCCCTTTGTTATGGTCTCTTCTCCCCCCCCAAAATATAAAACAACTGGTAACTTTTTTGTTGATTGACAGACAGATGAATCTCCTTTTCCTCCTGCAATTCCACTTTCTAGTGAGCATATCAGTGATGAGGGAATTTATCTTCTTGAGAACGGAGAGGATTGTTTAATATATATTGGGAACTCAGTTGATCCAGATATGTTGACTAAGCTGTTTGGAATTTCCTCAGTTGATGAAATTCCTACTCAGGTACATCTTAAGCCAAGTCGTTCTATACGTAATGTCTGCCCAATATTGTTAGTCATGGCTGGCAAGAACTTGCCTCTGACTCTTGGATCCAAGGAGTTGAGCACCTCATTGACGACCCAAACTTCATTCCTCTGATGTAATTCCGTCTAGCATCTGCTATCAATTTGACAAATTAGGAATCTGCTTAAAATCTTGAAGACAGGATTAAGTTGTATATTATACGAAACAAATTAACAGGCATAAAATTAGTTGGCCCAGTAATTAAGAATGGATACTCGTCCGGGTGTAAATATTTCATTCATCGGTTGTGATGCCTGTTAAACATGAGGACTGAGTTGTATAATTGCAAACTGCATTCTCAGATATACTTCCTGATGGAAGAATTTTCATCTGATGGCTATTATTTTTGTCATACACAGTTTGTGCTGCAGCAGCATGACAATCCATTCTCAAAGAAGCTAAATGACTTGATAAATGAGATTCGACGCCAAAGATGTTCATACCTCCGGTATGCTTCTTTCTGTTACCTTGTATTTTGGCTTCTTTAGACCCTGTTTTTCTCTTTTTAATGGGGAAGGGAAGATTCGAACTTGGTATCTCTTCCAACACTGGGAAGAGAAGTACCACCAGAATAAGAGCTAGTTGGTGCTTCTTTAGACCCCTTGGACCACCCAGGTGGTAATCACGCTCATTTTAGCTGGGATGACCCTTGTTCTAGCCAGGGCAACCTTCTGGTCTATATGCCTAACAAAAGAAAAAAGTTTCTCATGGTAAAAAAATGTTTGTAATTCGATGATGTGTCAATCTTATGTAAGTCTAATATAATCCTCATTATTTTCTTACAGCTTGAAATTATGCAAGAAAGGAGATCCATCAGGTCAGTGCATTACAACTTAGAACATCCCTTTAATATAAACTAGACTACATCTGCTACTTCACAGCCACTATGCATAAAAATTTGATTCAAAACAGCATCCACATTATTCAATTCCCCTTTGATAAACTTTATTCCTTTTTATTTGTTCATGTTAATGAGACCATTTCCCCTTTTTCCTTTGTATGTATCACCCCTTGCCCAAATCCCTCTTTTATTCTGCGATAGTAAATACTATGAAACTTTGATGTAAGCTATGAACAAACAGGTCAAGTATAACTTACAGTATTTTTGGCCTAATTGTTGCACACCGTCAATCATTCTTTGTGCTAGCCGCATCGTTTTCCCTTATTTACTGTAGTATGAGAAGCAGAGATGTTGTGCTTCAATTTTTTCAGTCAGTGTTGTCAGAGGGGATATGACAAAACAATAATTCTGATGTAAAAATATTATGGTATTAGATAAATGTTTTTGGTTGATGTGAATTAAATCTTCTGTTCTTGTTTCGCAGGGATGCTCTTCTTCTCATATATCGTAGAAGACAAGAGTTTGAATGGCCTCTCTTATATTGAGTTTCTAATACATATCCATCGGCAAATTCAAATGAAGATGTGATTATTTAGCTTCCTGTGTTTGTTACAAGTTTTGGTACCTTCCTGCTAGGGCAATCGTGGAATTCGAAGAAGAGAAGCAAATTGACCGGGTGTAAAAGAAAAGGGCTATTTGAGGGCTTTCAAAAGCTTTTCATCGAAAAGAGGAAAAAAGGTCAGCTTCTTGCTATGCAAATGCACCCTTTGCCCATCACATAATTTATGAGTGCAGAATGCAGACAAAAACGGAGCCAAGATTTGGTGTGAGGATTTGTTTTAGTTTATATCCAATTGTAAATGTTAAAATAGAAGTAAATCCTACACATCCCGTGTGTTTAAATTGTTGTATAAGCCTCTTTCACTTGTACTAATAGATCCATCCCCTCAAACTTAAAAGCGGGAAAATAGTGAATTGATAAATTGTAGAAGATCAAGTCTGTTGCTAACGCTGGTGCAATGCAATTTTACATCAACCATTTTGTTTAGCAATCTCAGTCAGAGACTCACAGGATAACATAACGTGGCACACCGTTAAGCTAACAGAAAAGCATTAAAGTGTGTGAGGTTTTAATATCACTTGCTCGCTTTACTTAATATCAGTGATTTAATGGATTCAATTAGCAAGGCCCAACCTTTCAAATTTGTTCTGTTAGTATCTGTTTCTGTTTGTACCATGCCTTGCAGATTGAGCTGCCATTTGAATTACAAAAAATATATATGCAAAGTCTTACAGATGTTTTTTACATTCCACAAGCAGTCAGATGTTACGTCTTTTCTTCCAAAAAAGCGAAGAAAAAAAAGAGAGAGGAAAATAAGAAAACAGAAATGCACAAAATTAGTTTAAAATAATTCTCTCGGTATGTTGATACAATCTTTGCATTTTATAGAAATGAAAAAAAAAAATCTGAATATTAATAGACATGAAAGAAATTGGTTAGAAAAATAATAAACAAATTTTGTAACAATAACATAAAAAAGAGTCCAATTATTAGGAATTAGGGCACACATACATACACTGGAGAAAATAAAAAGTTGAAGTTAGTTCGAACAGAGACTGGGTATCGGTCTCCGAAGTCAGAACAGAAGAAGGGCAATGGCGGAAGAAGAAAGAGAGAAGGAGAAGGAGAGGGAGCTGAGTAAGAAAGAGGAGATGGCACCATGGGAGCAACACTCTACTGTAATCAGCATCCCTCGCTTCGACTACAACGCCCCTTCTTCTCTTCTCCAACACTCCCACTCTGGCTTCCTCATCACCTGCCCCATTAGTCTGTCACTCTCTTTCTCTTTCTCTTTCTAATTTCTATCTCCCTAATTTAACCCCACAAACCCACTGATTCTGAAATGAAGTTTCTTTTTTATTTCTGCTATAATCATCAATTTATCAGAGAGGGAAAAAAGCGCCACAAAAGAAGCAATCTCCCTCCTTGCAAAGGTAAACTCGCACTAAAGCCTTGAAGTGATGATATATAGTATAATACATGATTGATTATTTTCTTTATATGTGGATTTGAATTAAGTTTACAATTTGTTTCTATGTCTATGTTTTCAGTATGTTCAGTGCTTTAATAGATGCAGTTCAGAAGAAGAAGCCGTTTCTAAAAGAAGGAAGCTTTCCAAAGAGAATACAGATGGCGAGGAGGCTACTGCTAACTCTGGGGACGCGCATGGTATCGCTTTTACTTTTACTTCGTATACAATTAGATGCTGAGCTTCTGTTTTGTGATATGACTTGTTTGTAATCATAATGGCTATGGCAGATGATGTTCAAGAGGGTCCTCCTTTGCTTCCTGCGAAGGTGGATGCGGAAGGAGACACAAGCCCTCTTCTTTCGCTGGTTAAGCTTACAAAGAGTGGTTTGCTTCTCTTTACCTTCCCGAAAAACACTTCTCCTGACGTTGTTGATACTGTATCCAAAATTATGCGTTCTGTGGAATCTGGGAGTTGTGGTTCACCCCTGTGAGTAGATAATTTGCCTGTTTCTCACGTATCATATTCTCTCTTAGAAACAACAGTTAATACAAGTTGTGCTTAATTTGTTTGAAACTTTTATCTGTGTCTTTTTTCGAAATAATTTCTCCAAATAATGGAATCTTAGATGTTTTCACCAGTTGTTACCAAGTATTAAGCTTCGTATATGTTGTATTTTCTATGCGATGCTTTACCTACTAAAAGAAACTAAACTTACCCAGTATTTCTCTGTCATTTGAAATGTTGACATTATAATTTTTTTATTTGTTTTTACTTTGAGACTTTTTTGACCTATAACCCACTTTGAGGTTGTGCCTCAGCTCTTCAATGGTTTTGCACTCAGTATTCATGTATGAAATTTAAATTTTTTGACATCCTCCTATGAAGGATCCAGTAATACAGTGATCATTTTTCCCTTTCTAGCCAAAAATTGGTGCTTGCCTAAGAATTGGAAGTTCTTTGGTGCAGTTGGTGTCATCGCATTTTCCCTATCCAAGCTACTTGTAGTTTGAATGAGGAGGAACTGCATGAAGTTGTATCAAAGCTTGTTCTTCAATTTTTGAACAATAATCAGAAACTTGCACGGCCCATAAAGGTTGTTATATCCTCTATCACTGCATCAACGTTAGTAATTCATCAAATGAGATACTGATTTAATTATTCTATGCGGGTTATATTATTTTCCGTAAGATGAAATTTTTACGTGATTCTGTAGTTTGCAGTTGGGTATAACAGAAGAGGGGTAGAAACAGAACTGAGTACTTCCAAAGAAGCTTCAAATGCGGTTGTTTTGTTGGACCGTGACAAATGCTTTGAAATAGTGGCTTCTGCAGTCACAGGTGTTGTATCAGATTCAGTGGTGGACCTCAAATCTCCAGAGGTGAGAATTCCTTCCGCTTTGTCTCAAATTCATAAGCAAATTATTAGTTTGGCATGTCATTTTATGGTTGTTCTAACTATTAGAGTAAATTTACAGCTTGCTGTCCTAATTGAGCTACTACCCCTCTCTCGTGTACCCAAAGATTCCTTAGTGGTTGCTGTTTCAGTTCTTCCTCAAAACATCGTAAGCGTGAAGCCACGACTATGCATCAAGGCACTGGTTTCTGATACCAAAACAAAGGGCAAAAAGAATTAAGAAGGATTAAAGAGTCTTATAACATCCGCCATGACCTTATTTTTGGGGAAGACGTTGGAAGATCAAGAAAAGGAAGAGTGTATCGACTGACTTTGTAGCTGGTGTTAGATGTGCTATAAAATTTGCTCCAACTAATTGGACCCCAACAGCAGCAACAGCTATCCAGTTTTGTAGTTGGTTTTTCTTTTCTTTTTTTTCTGTAGTGTTTACTGCTACTACTTGTTTTGGGCATGTCTGCGCTGAAGAAACGGGCAAATGCAATGAACCAATATATCGCTCCTAAACTTTGCCATGAAATTGTCATTATTAGATTTGAGATTACACAGAAGATTTCCACGACATTGCGAGCATGGCGACGACCAAAAGTAGGTTCGTATCGTAGCTTGTTGAGCCGGCCCATAATGCTCTACAAATCCAACCCACAATTACCTCCGTACAAATGGGCATGGGCTTCAAGCTCACAGTAGAATTCTTTGACTAATTAGATACATAATTAAGGTTTATAACTCTACGGCTTTTCTGTCGTACATAGATTGGCTGAACTCTGGCTTGATGAAGGTTCCAAATGCCGGTCTTATTATGTCGTAGAAGTTGCATCAGATTACCGTGAAGACTGATAATCTTGTAAGAAATTTGAAACTAAAAGAGTTCTTTCATAAAGATATACTCTTTGCTGTTCTAGAAGAATCAAAAGTGGAACTCACTTAACTAATGAGCTACGTAGCTCGATGAGAAGAAGTAATGATAAATTAACTAAGAACAAAGAACAAAGAACAAAGAACAAAGAACAGAAAGAACCAACAAATGCGGTGAGGGCATGAAATAATCTACTACTTGGCCAAAACAGATGACTCCTTTTTACAGTGACATCATTTACCAGAGGGCAATGGAAAGACTTAAGTTAATACTGCGATGGTTCCCAGAAGAAGAGGTGGAGCAATCTTTATAGTTGGACCTCGGGGAGTATGATGAGATGGCACCACTGAACTCACTTGAAGAAGCATTACTCTTACTCTTGTGGGAAGAAGGATGATGTAACGAGAGAGACAGTGATAGTTGACAATCACCGTCTTCATTGTCTTGATCAGCATCTGCTCTTGCCTCTGGTTTGGTAACCTGTCACAACCCCAAAAAAATAAAAATAAAAATTTAACATTCTTATTGAATTTGCTGTTTGGGCACACCCTCATAAGGTGGTCTGGAGGGAGAGAAGGAGGGGGGGGAGGGGTCCCCTACTTATATACGAATCAGAATTGGACCACAGAATGTAAGAGTTTTCAGCAACAACCAAAGACCTCTGTGCAACAATTTTTCTATACAAAATAGAAAATACAATGCAACTCATGTAAACGACAAATCAACAGTAGCTAGGTAGACCTTGAAATTAAATAGAGTAGACGATTACTTGCAAGCCAAAAGCAGTCTGTCTCCTGTTTCAAAATGAAATGATGCACCCAACTACTTTTTGCAGAGAAATCATTATGGGGTGAAGAAAACAAAAAATCGGGTCATTAGAAAATGAATTTGAACTTTAATTAATAAAATTGTGAAGGGAAGAACCAAATGGCGGGAGAGGAAACAATGTGACATTATATGATTGAAGAATTATATAGCTAGTTTTGGAAACTTTTCCACTCTTGTCTAAAGGCCAGGACCCAGGAGGAGGAAAAAAAACAGGAGAAACAAGGAAGGATATTATAAAGAAGAGGTTTTTACCCATTTAAAATAATACAGAAAATATATTATTGAACACTACGCAAAAGTAGTGAACTACTGTTTAGGCAATAGAGGTGACGCAGGTTGACTTCAAAAGAAAAGGTAATGGACATTCCATCCATGCCATCGCTGGTCATACTCAGAAGGACATGTCTGGATTCGTGCAAAGAAAATTTGGTTGAAACTTGAAAAGCAAAAACCAACTTTACACTCAACAACTCTACATTTAAATTTTTTAAAGAAGTTGGAGAGAGAGAGAGAGAGAGAGAAGTGTTAGGTACCTTGAAGAAGTCAGATTCTTGCAGAGAAAATTGGGAGGAGGGGTGGTTTAAGTTGTAATGAAGATGAGGTTGTGGCAGAGACAAGGCTGAGGGGTTAGGCTCCTTTATTCCCCCATGCTGTTGTTGAGCCATTGCCAGCACATTATCATCAAAAGAGTACGGATTTGAGACCGTCTCATATATTCCTTGGCTGCATTGCTGCTGCAGGCCCTCTGAGATTGAACTCCTCGTCTCGGCTCTAGCTCTGATCCACCGAAGGAGACAAATCAGACAAAAAGCAGAATATATATATATATATATATATATTATGAAAGAAAAGAACCCTATATTATATTATATATATATATATATATATATATCTAGAACAAGAAAGCAGAGTTCAGAAAAAGCAAAGATATCATGCAATGCAATGCCATTCCTTTTTGTTTGTTTCTGATCTCACCATCTTTATTACTTACTTTGTTGACATTTGATCAGAAGCCTGAAACATCTGAGCACCTTCACCCACCACCCCTTCCCCCAAAAACAAAAGAAAGAAAGAAAAAGAAAGAGTGCCTGCAGAGTACATGTATGTAGGTGCAGGCTAACCTTTTTGAACGGCGGGGAGCACTGTAGATGAGCTGAGAATCTGATTCTCTGATAGATTTGGAAGATGGGTAAAAACTCACACCATTTACTTCATCAAGACACCCATCATCATGCTCTTCAAACGATTGTTTTCTTGGTTGCGTGCAACTCCTATCTGTCACTAGAGCACCAGAAAAATCATCAGACAGAATGCCAGAAATAGATAAGTAAAAAAAAAAAAGCAGTAGGCAAACTAAGTCCCAAGTGACTTTTTGAGAATTTTATGGCAGAGTTTGGGACTGAGAGGTGTTTGTATTTTCACTTTCATGACAAGTGCCAATACGAGAAGACCGGAAGGAATAATGGTGCACTTTCTCTATCACCCATTTGGGGCATCAACTAAGCAATAAATATTACAAGGATTTACACATATTAAATGAGGTGATGCTGCATCCGTAGAGCCTCATTTCATAAATTTATACTATCACGGGTGTTTATACTGGCCCTGAGAACAGGCCATTAGAGGAAACAAATGGATAGTCTACCAGAACTGCATATTAGACGACAGGACAGGAGTAGTAGAGGATAAAATACAAACATGAAAATGTAAAAAGATGAAGGCTTTTACAAGAAATCAGCCAAAATAAAACAAATTCGATAATGGGCTGTGAAGAAGTAGGATAAATACCTTGTTGTCTAGTACCCAGGTCGCTCCTCATGCTTCTGTACATCTGATCAAAAGAAGGAGAAGGCAAACAGATAAAGAAAAGTGTGAAAGAAAATGAACATTTTAACGTATAGCTTACAAGAACAGAAGCAGTTAAAAGACTAGACAAACCATCAGAAGAGAAAGAAAGGCAAACACAATACCTGGAGATGGCTTTTGACATGAGAAATGGTGAGCCCTTTGACATCCATCAACTGAAGAACAAGTTTTGGTGTAGCCTCTGAGAGAGAGAGAGAGAGAGAGAGAGAGAGAGAGAGAGAGAGAAGAACATATAAGAAACGTTTCATTTCTATTTTCAAAATAAGACGAAGAAACAAAAGTTAAGACAAGATGGTTATGATATTACTCACTTTTATGGCCTCCGAGCCTCTCAATGGCATGAAGAAAGCAGTGATGAAGCTCAGGGGTCCATCTCAGACGAGGCACCTTTGATCTTACATACTGCCTCACAGCACCGTTCCTTGCACTACAACTAGTCATTTTTCCTCCCTAACAAAATTTGTTTTTCCTTTCAAAACCCCCTCTTAATCCAAATAGGGATCCTCCAAACCTAGTTCTCTCCTTAATTACTTGTTGCTGTTAACAAACTGTCAGAGCCACTGGGTCTAAATCCCCTGATAAAAAAACTCTTGCAATCTTCAGACCCCCAAGACTTGGGTTGGTATTGTTCTACTTGTAGAAAACATATATCCTTTTTCTTCTTCCTCTAAAGTTGAAAGTTTCAAACCCTTTGGAAGTGTGTCGGTTTGTAGGCACAGCAGGGATTTCAAAGAAAGAGGAGGAATTTAAGGCCAGTATGAGAGAGAGAGATCACGAGAAAAGGATAAGACGAGCTGAGAAGGTCTGTAAATTCCTTAAAGAGTCTGATAATACCTCTTTGCTATTGCTACTATTTTTACTAGCTGCCCCTGCTCCCTGCTCCCTGCTCCCTGCTGCTTGTACGAGTGGGGTACTCTTCTCCCTCCTCTTGCACCTTCTGTTTATTTCTTTGTTTGCACACCTTCCTTCCTTGCACTGTGTCAACCCAATATTAATTAATTAATTTATAGAATTTTTAATATAAAACAAAAGAATACAGAAAATTCTCTCTCTCTCTTTCAAACGTATCTTCACGAGCTTCTGAAATTCTGATCTTTTTTTTAACCTTCTCTCTAAATCATTACCCCTATGGCAGCAGCAGTATACTACAACCAACCAACTGCTTCCCAAGCTTTGACCTTTCTCTCTCTCTTTCTCTCTCATAAAATTCAATTCTGCTTCTGATAATATACGCCAACGTCGTTATGATATCAGAAAGCGCCCTCACCATGAAATTATATTATTCATTTGTCCTCTCTCGTCAAAAATAATATTATTTCTCAGTCTTGGTTTGGGGCACTCAACCTTGCTCGCCACTGCAGGGCGCCCCCCTTACATTTTTTTAATTTCACACGTAAAATAAAATAAAAGTTGATTGAAAGAAGTTGAAGTCAAATATTAATTTAGATCACGTGTATTGTAATTTAACCAAAGAAAAGTATTTACATACCAAAATGACGTTTTCACCCTTTCTGTGTGTTGTTTGTCTGTTTTGTAAGAACATATATCATTCATATATGCAATAGGATAAAGAACACAATTGTTGTTTGCATGTCTCGCACAAGCGACGGTGAAACAAAAAACTTACCGCGTTAAGAATACATTTGATTGAACTCAGAATAATAAGGTGGTTAAAAATCACAACAAAAATGAGTAGATTTTTCCTTTGTGATGTTACAATTGTATAGAGCTGACGATATGAGACAGTGTTGTTGTTGTAGGTACGCCGGCATTTATTGGACCACCTTCTTCTTTTCTTTTACCCTAAGCCTAGTAGTGTAGTCTAGTAGTGTTTTATGTGAGAAAGAAAGGACCAAGACCAACCATTTTTATGATTCAATCTGGCGTAGGCGTTGGGATCGCATGATTGAACTCAAGTAAATGAAACGATTTTATTCAATCTGATGCTGCTTGCTTGGTCCCCTCCTTTGAAATGGGTTGCAGCATTTAACGAGCTAGCATCTTTTTCCTCTTCTTTTTTCAGCTAAAAAACCAACAACCCCAACAAAAACCAAAAAAATATAGTCAGCATGGCACATGGCAATTCATTTGAAATTCAACCAAGGTTTAAATTCCATTTTCAGTTCATTTATTGGTTAATTGAATGATAACGCATTTTAGGGATTATGGTTGGTGAGTTTGAAGATAGCATTTTTGCTCACTACTTTAACCCAATGTGTATCATCACCACAATTCTTAATACTTGATACGTGTTCATATATATAATCATGACACGTGTCAAATTATAAAAAGGGTGTTGAGAATACACCTTAAGGTTAAAATCGTAAGTAAAAATATTTCCAAATTTAAAGCGTGTAGAACAAACAAAAGGACCCTAAACCTTTTTTAATCTACCTGCAGCTTACAGGATGAACAGACAGAGCCATAGTTATTTGAAATAGTAATAATGCTTCCTGTGTTTAGGCATTACATTTACGGACAGGTTGATTTTTTTTATTTATTTTTTGCTACGTTTGGTAATTAATCCGATTCCCACTGAAACCCATAATTCTAAATTCTATTTGCTTTTCTTCCTTCCTTCCCAATGGCTTTAGGTATGAATAGGATGTCTGCAGGTTGAGGTACCCACCAATTCGCCAAAACTCTCTCTCTCTCTCTCTCTCTCTCTGTCTCTCGTCTTGAAGAAGTGGTCAAAAGCCAAACTCTCTTTACTATTGTGTTTCCTGTTGGACTATTGAGGCCTTTATGTCAAACTCAAACAGCTCCAAAGTCAACCGGATCGTAACATTCAAAGGCAAGAGAATAATAAAACATCTACCCAAACCTGCAGAGACAAGTTAAACAAGGAGACAAAGGGTATATAAAGGAGACAAAGGGTATATACTCTAGTGAAATCTGGACCGTCCACCCTGCTTTGTAATATTTGGAATACGGCTTTCAACCAAGAATATACGGCTGTGATTGTGAGAAAGGACAAGACTTAGACACCCCAAGAAGATAATGAGATAGTCATATCATATCACAGCAGCGATTCTCATTCTAATTTCTAGATGTGCACTAGTGTAGAGTTGTCTATGGAGACGCAGCCTGTACCGATGGCGACGATGGCCACGGCCTAACTTACAAAGACGGTGCCGACTTTTGAAAAACTCGGAGAACCTCAGCGTCTCTGCTGGCTCTTGCAAGTTAATTTGACCAGTCACCAGGCCAAATAAAAATCCCAATTTTGTAATACTAATCAAACTAACTTCCACAAAAACACGACACCAGCATGAATTTTTTTTTTTTTTTTTGGTCGAAGACACCAGCATGAATATTATCATGCAACATTGCAGTTAAATTGTACTTATTCAAATTTTCCAATGGAAGGGCATTGACATCTTTCGGCTTCCTTGCCCTGAAGGTTTTGTTTTGTAATTTTCATTTCTGTATAATAAGAACAAAAAAAGGAAGGGATATGCTTTAGAATTTTCTTTTGTAAAATTGTAAAAAGTGTCCCTAAACTCTGTGTAATTGTAAAAGGTTCCTGTCTGTCTATCTGGCAATACAAGAACAAAACAGATAGATTTTCGTAGCCGTTAATAATCCATATTTCCTTAGGAATCGGATACGCACCTGTGTACGTAGATACGCTCTCTCCTTGTACGTTTACGCCTTTTTCATCATGAGTATTTTTTTATTTATTGATTGGGTTAATTATTTTATTAGTCTTTGAACTTAAATCCGATTTGTATTTGAGTTCCTCAAATTCCAAAATTATTCATCTAGTCCTTCAACTTTAGTTTTATTAGGACAAATGGTCATGCCATTAATTTTGTTAACTTTTCTGTTAAATGCAAGGGCAAAATGATATTTTTGTATCAAAATTGATTAAACTATGAATAAAAATCTAACGAAAGTGAAGTTAAAGTACCACGAGAACGATTTTGAAAATTAAAGGACTCAAATATAAATTTGATCTAAATTCATAGACTAATAAAACGATTAACCTTTTATTTATTCAATCTTCTTTAGATAACTCGGGAAATGAACAACTTTTGAAGCTCAAATCCCATGTGGTAGGGTGTAGGGGTGGCAATGGGATTGACAAGAGGTCGGGCAGCTGGCCACGGCCGTACTCGAGTTTTCTTTTTCAATCTAGGGTGGCTTTAGGCCTGGGTTCTAGGATATGGCTTCTTTCTGGTCAACCAAAGGATAAGATTGATATTTCAGTAATCAAACAAATAGCTTATAAAGTCAGCCTTAGGATCTAATTAATTAGAAGGAGAAATATCATCATCTGATTATAATTTATATGTCATGATGGATCTAAACTAAACAATATAAAGACAAACAACACTTGTTTTCTCGTATATTTTAATGAATGAAGAAGTAAGAGATCCCCCTAGCCTGGGCCTGCCCTGGGGATAAGAGAATGTAAAATATCAAACCAACTCCCCTCCCTCCTACTATATATATACGTACTTTGTTCATTTCATTATCCCATACGTACACGTATGTACACTGCTGATGTAATGTATGTATGTATATGTGTAGATGCTCCAAATTGAGCGCATGTTGCATGCCTGGAAGACAGTGTTTTGGTTTATTGACACGAAAGATGATGAGTCTTGAATTGATCAAATTGACCGCATGAAAAAGAGAGAGAGAAAATACAAAAAGGGTATTATTAGGGCGTTAGCTAGCTAGCAAATGTAATTGCAGTCTAGCAGAGGTGGGGTTGTAAACATGTCCGACACAGAGAGAGAGAGAGAGAGAGAGAGAGAGAGAGAGAGTCTTTAAAATAAATTTTAAATTTTGTGTATGGTTCTGTGTGGGCAGAATACTGTATGGTATTGGCAGGGAGGAGGGCACAGTACGATAATGATGGAAAGGAACAGAGAGGAAGAAAGGAATGATGGAATTCCTGCGCAAATGGAATGATGCATACGGCAAAAGCAAGTCCAGAGGAGAGAGAGACAGATAGAGAGAGAGCAAACACCAACCATTTCTTTATCATTATTATATAATCTTATTAAATTCTGAAATTCTTGCAGTAGTAGCAGCAGCGTAACAGTAGCAAAATTAACTTATTCTCTTTCTTTTGCATTTGAGTTTATATTATATGGCAACGAAAGCAAGTAAATACAAGAAAGTGAAAACGGTAACTTTGAAGTGTCAATCAATTTAAGTCCTATAATTATTATTACTATAAGGTAAATTAATATAGGAGGATGAGGGAGGAGAGAGGAGGCTATGAAGCAAGGGTCGGCCTAGCAATTGCAAAGTCATGATCATGAATAGAGAAACTGGATGGATGTGGAGAAAGACAAAAAGTGGAGAGGGGAGGCGGCTTCGAGGACGCCGGTATATTTGGCGTGTGCAGGTAAAACGTAAATGTACCTCGACAACTGTGTCATCTATGTATGTATGTCACGCGTGATGTGATATGTGATATGATGTATGCATGTGGATGTGGCCTGAGAAGAAGATTTGTATTTGTATTTGTATTTGTATTTGTATTGTACCCAAAGAAAAAGAGGAAAAAAAGAAAGAAAGAAAAATGAATGATGTAAAAAGCTGGGGATGATGGGATGGGATCATAAATATCTTGAATGACTGATGACATGATTTGCTGGACCTGGCAGTGCCACACTGGCCCTACAACTTTTAGCTAGTAAATAAATAGTTTTAGTATCTTAGTATTGACCTGCTGGCCTCTCTTCTATGAATCAAAATTAATTAATTATGTTGCTTAATTTATTGTGGATGCAGATAGACTTGCAGAGAGAGAGAGAGAGAGAGAGAGTGTATGTGTGTGTGTGTGTTTACTTTACTGTCTGCATGCGTCTCATATTTTGGGCAAAATATTACCAATACAATACAATATGCATGATGAGTCTCGTCAATCGCCGGCCGGGCTAATTGACGTAGACTAAATAATTAAAGACGAAAGACAACACGTGTATATTATATTAATAGAATAGAATTCTGTATTGGTCTGATATCTCGATCTTGTTTCGCCCAATCTCGACGTTACTCTGTTGGATATTGGATTCTGTCGGTTCCTGATTTCTTCTGTTAAACAGAAGAGCTGCTTAATTGATTGGAGTAGGCCTAATTATTATTCTCTGCAAAATCACCCTCTATTATATATCACAAATCTTTCTCCTTAGCCTATTCAAAACGATTACTTTCTAGGTCTAGGGAATGAGGAACGAGAGGATTCATTCATTCATTCATTCACCGTAAAGGTGTTTAATTCATAATTACAAATTTATTAGTCACACATTATTTATTCCAATATGCACAACAAAAGAATAGAAAAGATTTTTCGATAGATGGCATGGAATTGGGAAAGTTGTATGCTCTTAATTAGTTATGATATGTATGTGGTATCTAGGTCATTCTTCTAAGGAATATGTGATGATTAATGAGTAGGACCCACATAGATTGACTGACTTAACCCTCAAGATTGGATTCGATTGGAGTTAGGTGGGTTGACCATCCATCAGCATTCAGCGCAAAGGTGAGAGTCGTGGAAACAATAACTCTCTTTCTCACGTAATTAAGGGGAAGGAATGAGAAGAGGGCCATGCAAGGCTTCAGCAGACGTGTCATGCCCGAGTTGCTTTTCCTTTGGAAAAACACTACTACGGCTGGAGGTCAATGTATTAGGTTATAACTTTGACAAATATTTCTTACCCGAAAAAGCAAAAGAGTATTGTTTCCCTTTGATTGGGGGAATTTGGTAGAGCTTTAAGATCGCAGAAGTTGCTTCATTCTCACTGCTTTTTGTCATATGCAATATCATAACAAATCTAGCGGACAATAGTCAATTGCAAAACTATGTTAGTTGCCCAGAAGAAAAAGATGGCTTCCTGTATATATTTATATTACTTGCGCACAAAATATATAAATCCTATGCCTTTTGTATTGTCCCGTCCCACATGCATATAGAGGTCACATTACATTCATCTAGCTCGCTAGTAGCTACAACTAGAAACAATTTCAAATCTCTGGTGAAAGAGACGTTTGCTAAGCATGTCTTATATGAAGTTTGTCTCTAATTGTTGGCCCAAACACTAGGAGGAGAAGGAAAGGAACTACTACTACTCTTCGAGGCGAGCATTTGAGAGAGAGCTAGCTGACGCACAGACAACGCATAATAGACAAAACTAGTTTGAAATAAGTTCAATTCAAATATTATAAAATTTGACTGCTCTAGAATCATGTGGGGACTGCAAAATGCATGCACACCACACGGCACACGCACATCAAATGAACACATTCTACACTCTACTGCAGAAGCAATTTAGAATTTTAAAAAAGGTTGATGTCCTTGTCTTATTTAACTTTTGTCATCTTTGTGTGAGAAAAAAAAAACACAGAAACCATAAAGAATTAGGGGAATAAGGAATGAAAACACCGCAGGCTAGGTTAGGTTGATAAATAATTATAGTGGAGATATATCATATTATTAATTTAATCTGAGAGAGGGTGTGGACTCTGGGAAATGAAGAATGATTGAGCAAGGGTTCCCCACCCTATTGACTTTTGAAGCTCAAGGCATGGAATTAGGTGGAAAGTTTGAATAATTGTGTTGTTTTAGTTTTCCATTGATCAACTTTTTGCTTACCTTTTTGGCAATACTAGTGCATGCATCATGCATGCTCCACATCTCCAGATCACGATGTCAACCACAAGAAACAACCATGACCATTCTTCTTGATCGATGATGATTTGTTACGGTGGGGGTTTGATCATGATTAAGATGACTTCACGCACGAACAGACGATTGACATTCTCATGAAACGCATTGTATTCGTTCATGGTTTTGACATGAGATAAGACATTTATCATTTACGAAATCTTACGATGCACGAAAGTCCTTGAGGTTTGAAGACTTTTCCCTTGGTTGACAACAACTTAACATGGATATGGCTGACCTGCACTGCACCAAGCATAATATATAATATGAAGTATTCGCTTTCAAATTCATACGATACGACCGACAGTAGTGAATTTTCCATGTTAAAGGGTTAAGGGGGCAACCAAGTAGTACTGCTTTGCCAATTGTTATTTCCTCCCTCCTTGAATACGTATGTACGTCTTAATTATTTGTGGATTATGTTGTTCCTCTGTTCAAGTTGAATACATCGTACAAGAATGAAATCACAGTCGTATTATATGTGTTAGTAAGTTGGCACCGGCCAGCTGTGAGAGAGAGAGAGAGAGAGAGAGAGAGAGAGAGAGAGAGAGGCTTGGTTTAGGATTTCCCTTTGAGATGATGGGATATGGTGATGATGGGAGGGTCAAACATAGCAGCGTTACTTACTAATTTGTCTGCCTACAATGTATATGATAGAAACAACTTGGGTTATTCTTTCTTTGTCCTTATACATTCGGGGCGGCCAGTAATACCAATTTTATCTTCTTAATCTTGTTATTTTGGTTGGACATGTCTGAGGGAATTTGTGATGATTAAAGAAAGTTGGGCCCACGCTGTGAGCCTCTCCTCTATTGAGTCTGGACCAATATTGGATCATTAGGTGCTTGCTTGACTACTTGAATATTATAAACTTTTATTTTCTTTTGCGTATTAGATTGTATTTTTGCTTTTACCAGACATTATTACTTGTTTCCACAAGTCATGCACGTAAACTGCCATGCAAGCCACATCACCGGATAGCTGACACGTGGAAAATACTCACTTCCATTCCATTCCGGCTGTAATGGATGGATTTATGAAAACTTTAGGGATTATAATCAAATTCCAATTTGGATTCGTATATAATGCCCCACAACACCACAACACCACAACCACAACTCAATCAATTTGTTTTGAACTGACTATTATCATGAATGTAGAGAAATTTTGGTTCGCATTAATCAATTTAACTGGATATGTATACCTTCCTTGATAGCCCAAAGTTTGGTCATCGAAACAGTCCAAAAACTCAACACCCAACATTTGGGCTATCAACGTATCCAGTTAAAGATTTGAATGGGCTAACTCAACTACCAGCCCAAAATAGCTCTTTCCAAAAAGTACGTTAACTTTAACCACAGCTCGCTCACCGGCTTATAACCATTCCTGATCCAATGAGCCCAATTGAAGCCTGTTTAAGCTGACCCAAAACAGTTTGTATATGCATTTTCTACACTAAGAAGAGCAAGAACATGTAATTTATCTTTACGGAAAGTCACAATACAAATGCCAAGCAAGCAATGAGGAACTTAAATTTATTTCAATGTTGCAGAACAGAGAAAAGAACAGGACTGAGTCTAACATTTATCTCAGTACATAAGAGTCCGAAGAAATTTCTCATCAGTAGCGGTAAAAAGCTTCAAAACATGCACACCTCACAAATTTGAGCTTCCTGTTAGAAATTTAAACCACAGTTAATAGGCAGAACCGATAAAACGGCAAGTAAGGAAACTCAACGAACCAAGGCAAGACAGATAAAAGTAAAACTTCCTGTCATGTCAGGTCATAAGCTGACTGCTGCAAAAAATTATAACCGGGGAGCATTGCTTACTGAAAGCAACATGCCAACAACAGAAACTGAAGTAGGTGAATTTCTCGAGACACTTTTACTCTTTACTTCCATATGAAAATGTCATCAAAACAATTACTTATGAAACAAAGGACTCGCTGGTTATGAGTGCATGCATATTGATTGTACACACGTACTTTGTTATGGTGAGATCTTTATAACTACTTTCTCAGAAACTCCTCCATGAGAGTTTTCTATTTCTTGTCCCAAAAAAGGTATCAAAATGACGATAAGTTTTTATCTGGCTTAACTTTTCAGCACGATGAGATTTTGAAATTTCTGATTTCCCTATTTGGGTACTAGTTTTCTCTGGAAAAAACAGAGAGAAGAGGGTTTATAGATCAGCAAGAGAGCAAAATGAAAAGGGGAAAAAAAAAAACCAGAAACCTAGACTGTCTGTTTCTCAAGTTTTCCTTCATCTTCTTGATAACAAATAAATAATTCCAGTTTAAACAGAGAACTCCCTCAACCTAATGCACGATGCAGGAGATACATGAACGCAGACTGCCGGATATATATGCCAGACAAATCTCTCTTCTATTCTCTCCTCTTGCATTTGATCAATGGGAAGAAAAGCCTCTTGATGGACTACTTTAGGTGAATTACCCTCACACAGTAAAATATCTGAAATGCCCTTACATTATATTTTCTCTACTACACAATCCTTAAGCTTCATGTGACGCAACCTAGGCATCCTATCAGCAATGTTAAGTCATGCGAGGATAGGATACTGTAGATGATGTGCAAAGGAACAACAATGTTATAGTCAAAATAGTTGTGATCTTATCCTTCTGTCGAAGTCCACAAATATATACGTCACACGATATGAAGCAACTTGGGATTAAATGACATTTAATTAACCTACCATCATAGCTCAACCTCTCATATGTAAGATTTGCATGTAAGAATTCTACAATTGAATGCGCCTTACAAAAGATATATGAATGACTTTACCACAGACCAGAAGAAAAGCAAAAAGACATCTCCATAACTCAAACTAAATGAGTAATACCTTTTTCTATAACCTAACAAATAATAAGATGTATCAGGTCGAATCCATATAATTTCAGCGATGAGTAAAAGTTGCCAGTTACCACACCTCAAACCCAAAAAAATCCCTCCAACCAGTTCATACATACCCGCCCGGGTTTTTCTTCTAATGGATTCTCTGATTAGAAATCACAAGAGTACAATTGTGAAACTAAAAATGAAACAATAGTTGCAGCATGTTCAGGTCAACTGTAAGCTTGCTATGCAGTAAGTATTTTGGAACAAGCCCATATACATATCAAGTGCACTGTTTACAACATTCAACAACCTGAACACCCAGCAAGGAAGTTCATATAATCCACATAACTAAGACTCCTTCAATGATCTAAACCAAATGGCCACTAAATAAGGATGACAGTACTAAAGATGATAATGATTTTTTAATTACAGGGATTTAAACCTAACAAACCCCATAAACAAAAACCTATATTTCTCTTAGAATACCAACTACAATTGAGAGCACATCAACACAAACCCTATGTTACCATAATCGACCCCAAAATTCCCCAACTGCAGCCCCAAAACACACAATTGGAGAATTAACAACAAACCCATGAATCACCGAATCAAAAATTCAAATAAAAAAGGGCAAAAGCTAGAAAATAGAAGCAGACGAATCAATTAGTGAATTACCAAATAATGGAATGTGGGTTCTATGCGTTGGCAGTGTTTGGAATGAGAGGAATTGACTGTCCCTTCTTCTTGGTCTGCTTCAACTTGGCCTCTTCTTCACGGATCTTCTGCATCTGGAGCATTCTCTCCATAACGAGTTCGTACTCGCACTTCTCGTACGAGTGGCGTTCGTTCTCACACTTCCATGGGAGGTAGAACTCAGCCTGCCTGCACTTGTTCAGAGGGATGAGCAAGTGGGCGCACTGATCTCTGTAGGGCAGCGGCACCCGAGCCTCCACCATCTCTGCCTGGGTCGCTATCATCTTCTTCGACGTTCCCTCAGCTGCCATTCCTTGAAAATTAAGTCCTATTTGGTTCTGGGTGTTCAGAGTTCGGTGGCTCTGATGGCGTGTACGACGGCTTTCAGTGTCGGGGTGTTCAAGGTCGTTTCGTTTTAGCGTGCGGATTCGTATTTAGTTACCATAATCCACCATATCAACACCTTTCATTCTTGGTTTGTTTCTGGTTTGTTTTTTTTTTTTTTTGGGAGTCAATGAAGAGATTTTGATAAATTTTTGGGGTGCATTGGGCTGAAGTCATGAGCTAAGCTATCGAGGGAAAAGCCCAAAATTTTGTTTGTTTTTGGGCCTGGTAAATCCATCAAAACGAAGGGTCCATTCGGGATTTGAGTTTAGACAATGTTCCAAAAACAAGAAGAAGAAGAAAAGAAAAAAAGATGGTAAAAAACTGCACAGATTATGGGTTGGAAGTGGTTTTAAGGAATGAAAAGTGTGGAGCATTCCAAAGAGCACTGCTCAACTTCTTTTGCTTTACCCCAACTTTTGGACATTGTTTAATCCTTATGGCAGTTCAACTTCCATTATATACCATCAAGGTGTCGATAGACGACAACATTCGAGGTACTAAAAATGGATCCATCAATTCCAATGCATGATGAAGAAGAAGCCCAGAGGCTGCCTCCAAAGAGGTTAGCTAACAAATTTTAAGCCAAATTCCTAGTTAGCTGCTTAAGGACGATATCATATCTAACGTTTTTGTGTTATTGTATGCTTTTTGTTAGGTTGGTGAACAAAGTGGCAGTCATAACTGGGGGTGCAAGAGGGATTGGAGCTGCCACAGCCAAGCTGTTTGCCGATCACGGTGCCCACGTTGTCATTGCCGACATACTTGACGACTTGGGAGCCACACTAGCTGATTCTATCGGAGGCCGCTACATACACTGTGATGTGGCAAAGGAAGCCGATATTGAATCAGCTATTGAGCTTGCGCTCAATTGGAAAGGTCGACTTGACATCATGTTCAACAATGCTGGCGTTCCTGGTCCCTCGGGGAGCATAACCAGCCTTGACATGGAGAATGTGAAGCAACTCCTCTCCGTCAATGTTTTTGGCGTTATACATGGAATCAAGTATGCTGCTGCCGCCATGATCAAGGGCCGAATAGGAGGGAGCATCCTTTGCACATCGAGCTCGGCAGCTATCATGGGAGGCCTTGGAGGACATGCCTATACGCTGTCGAAGGAGGCCATCAACGGCCTGGTGAGAAGCGCCGCTTGTGAGTTGGGAGTGCATGGCATTCGTGTGAACTGCATTTCACCTCATGGGGTTCCTTCAGAGATGCTCGTCAGTGCCTACAGAGAGCATCTCGGGAAAATGGATATGAAGGCTGAAGACGTAAGCAAAATTGTAGGGGAAAGGGGGAGCTTGTTGCGTGGGAGATGTGCAACTGTGGAAGATGTAGCAGAAGCTGCATTGTTCGTAGCCAGTGAAGACGCTGGCTTCATAACAGCACATAATCTAGTTCTTGATGGGGGTTATACTTCAGCTTGCAGTACCATGAGCTTCATCTACCAAAATGGTCATTAACGTACCATTCAATGAAATGTTCATGGAGCCTACTTGGAATATCTTCCATCAAAACACGCAGGATTTCAATGGCTTAATCTTTCAATTCCATTTCAAACTTCCAAACTTTTATACCCTCGCCTAATCCTCGAATGAATAGACAACTGAAGCTACTTCATGAATAAAACTTGTGTTTTATGCCATGCTTATCTAATATTCAAATACGAATTCTATCTTTTGCATGTACGTTATCAAGACAACACAATGAGCAATACCATTATGCTTCAAATTGCTTCTCTACCATCAAATTCAAAAACTGCTTCTCTAATATCAAACTCAAACTGCTACTCATATCAGCTGTCTTGTTTTTCTCTCGTTTCTCCTACTCGCTAAAACTATAATTCAAATTCAAATCAGATAAGTTATTGGAACGACTAGAAGGATAAATATGATCATCTCATCTATAGAATCTTCTACAAAACTGTTTTTCTTCCAACAACAAGCAGACACAGAACTTGGTTGTTTAGTCACAATACCAGAACTACAGAAATAATTGCTGGAAACAGCAGGTTTGGAAAAGGGCGAAATAGCTTTTCCAGCACCCTCCAAAGTGAGAATTGATAACAAAGTATGCTGCAAACTTAAATCTTGATGTTGAAGTAATCCGAGTCAAAGTGATGTAGACGTACGTAACCATCCTCACCTCCACTTGAGAAACTGAGTTACAAAATACAATAAAATAAACAAATAGTTACAAAAACAAAAATACATTAATGCTAAAACACTTCTGATTAAAGAAACATGAATTTCCCATCCAAGACAATTTTCTCAATGCATATGGGCAGAAAATGAGAAACATTGATACCATTATACCTACCACATAAATTAAACTCTAGCACCTTTTTATAGACTTTTAACCAGGTACATATGCCAGATAGCATGTAAAAAGTTATGCACAATTTCATCTCGGTTTTATTGTTAAAATAACTTTTGTAGCTAAACAAATTGTTCATGTACAAATATATCACAATGAGTACTTAAAATGCAGTCCAATTCTAATTAAGAAGCCTTTACTCCTTATGTATTCATGAAACCAACAAAAGCAGTTATGGGATTGAACTGTACCTTTTTCCATCAGGATTGAAAGCCAAAGCATTTATAGGTCCAAAATGCCCTTTAACACCTCCAATCTCTTCTTGAAGAACCTATACACATGTCATTGGAAAAAAAATTCATGTACTGAGTGACAACAACCTACTACAAAAAATATAAACGAAAGTAGTAAGGTTTACCTTGTCATAGAATTTGGCTTCAAATTTTCCGGCACGATGATCAGTTGTGGTGACAGCTGATGCATCCTGACCACCACCAAGTACCACCTGCACAGCACATAAGGAATTTTGTTTTGAGAAAAAAGATGAAGACTTTTATAATGAACAAGGAAAAACAGTGCATAGTATAAAGGAACTAAATGTCTTTACTCTACAGTAAGCATAATCCATTCATCAAATTTAAAACTGGAAACTAAACACGCAAATTATTGAGTCAAAACAAGTTGACAAGCTAATGAGACAGATCTTTTTCAGAAAATGAAAAGGAAAACAAGAAGATGACAATTTAACGAATATCAGAAGCTTGTAAAAAAATAGATTACAATGACATACATGATCGAGAAGAGGAGACATTGCAACGGCATTGACTGGACGCTCCGTCACGTAGGTCTTGATAAGCGTCAACGTTCTAATATCCCAAAGCTGAAAAATTCGCAGCAGAACACAAAATCAGTAAAAATACAGAAGCTACAACTCAATAGAAACAAAAAGATGAAGTTTATTCGTGCCTTGGCAGATTTATCTAGCGAGCCAGTGAGGAAATGCGAACCATCAACAGATTTTGCAAGTGATGTTATCGTCTTTTTGTGACCCACTTCTTTATCGTTCTCCTTAAGTAGTTTGCCAGTCTGCAAATTGGAAAGAATGGAAAACAAAACTTAAAGCCAATAAAAGAAAAGCTTCCGAATTTCCAATGCAAGCATAGCCAATAGTCACCTCCGAGTCCCAAATACGAATAACAGCGTCTTCTCCGGCGCTTATGATGGTTCTGTTCAAAGGCCCCCAAACAGCCCTGTTAATTCTTCCCTGAGGTCCCTTGAGTATCAGAGCCGACTCACCAACCTCTGAAAATATTGAAACCAGCAATTACTCAGAATTCAATTATTATGTAAAACATAAAAAGCTAAAAAGAGGGCAAGGAAGAGAAGGTTACGATCTGCGGGGTCGTTGGCGATACGCTTGACGTGAATCGCAGAAGAGAGCTCCATGAAGGGGTCTGTGGTTATGACTGCGAGCCTATCGCCGACTGAGAAGTCAACCGCCCTCGCCGGAGAGTCAAAATTAAAGGTGAATAGCTGCTGACCGGTCTGAACGTTCCACAGCTTGGCGGTCTGATCGGCGCTGCCGGTGATGAGGCGCGCGGAGTCTCTGGAAACATCGCAGCACCAAACGGCACCGTTGTGCCCACGGTAGGTGCCGAGGCGCTCCCCATTGTCGGCGAACCAGACCGTCGGGTTATGGTCCTTCGCGCAGGAGAAAAGGAGGTCTCCGTCCCTGTTGTATTTGAGGAAAGTTAAGGGCCTCTCATGCCCTTTCATCAGAATCGGCCTCATGTTTGGAGTCGGAGCAACAACGAATCGACGAGATTGCTAGTGAAGAACTGCTGTGGTGACACCCAACGGAGGCAGATGCAGAGGTAGAGTTTTGGAAAGGTGAAAGAAGGTTTTAGGTTAAGCCACATATGTGGGTTGGGCAAATGGGTGTGGCTACACCAGGCCCATTATATAGTTAAAGGGTTTTTTCTTCTAGATTCAGAATTATAGGCCCAATGGGCCTCTCCAAAATATCATGTCCAAAAAAAAAGGAGTGTGTTGTTGTTTTTCTTTTCCTAAATTCAAGCAATATGTGGTGAGGGAGAAATCGAATACAGGACTTAGACGTAGTTAGCACTTGAGCCAGTATCGCTTTTTGGAAAAAAGAAAAATATTTACAATCACACTTCACGCTTTGATAAAAAAGAGAAAACAAAGGGAGACTTTAATGCTGAAAGAATGATGGTTGAGAAATTACTTAACCATCGTCAATCCAATTACATACTCCTTTTGACTAAGGAAACTTACAATTGCAGAGCATGTAATGCTCATATACACAACGTATATGTAGATTATAGATACATCATTCTTTTACAACAATAGTTGTAATTGTAAGCAATTGTTTCCAAAAATAATGCCACATTGGAAACTTGTTACATATCAAACTTCTATTTATAATGATAATATAGGAAACAATCCCTTGGTGAGAAGAGATCTTAAGTTGAAAGAATGCCTTGTTGAGATCTTAAGCAGCAGCAGCCTTCTTCTCTTTGTAGTTTCTGGAAAAGACCACGTACACCACCAAATTTAAGAAGCTGAGTCCAGCTAAAAGCCAGTAGAAATAATCAAGATGGCCCTCATTCAAGTTATCTGGAATCCATCCAGCCTTCCCACCCTTTGTTGTGATGTAAGTTACAATTGTCAGAATGAGAGAGCTGAGGTAATTCCCCAATGAATTTGTGAGAAGAGACAACGCACTGCACAAACTCCTCATGGCATCTGGAGCTTGCTCATAGTAGAACTCATGCTGTCCGATGAACGTAAAAACTTCTGCAGCGCCCAACAAGAAGTACTGGGGAATTTGCCAAAGTATACTAAGCGGTACAGCAACCTTTTCGTCTTCCAATCCAAGCTCCGTGACAAGCTGCAATCGCTTAATCTCTACCAATGCAGCTGCTGCCATACATAGAATCGATACAAACAACCCAATTCCCATCCGTTGCAACTGCGAGAAGCCCCTCTCCTTGCTTGTAAACTTTTTAACGATTGGGATGATTATGCTATCGTAGATGGGGACCCAGATAATAACACTTACGAAATCAAAAAATGAGAGAGATGCTGCAGGAATGGTGACAGAACCCAGAGTTCTTTTCATCAGCTTCCCTTGTACCACAAATAGTGTGGACATTTGGGCAAACACAGCAGAAAACACAATTCCTGTTGCCCATATTGGAAACATGCGGATCAAAATCTTCAGTTCCTCCACCTGTGTAACGGTACAAAGCCTCCATGGATTACACAAGTCCCCATGTTCAATGTCAGCATCTGATATCACGGCAGCTTTATCAAGGCACCTGCAGCAAAGACATGGTAATTAATTCCACAAAGCAATGCTATGTGAAATGTGCTGCAGAATATTGCAACCAAAACCTGGACAATGAAGAGAAGAAGACTACCTTAGCTCATTGCTGTGCTCCAGTTTACGACTGCCTTCAATGGCAGAGCTTCTGTCTTGTGTTTCATGAAGGAGACTGTTGTCCTCAAGCACCTTTAGATTCCTTTTGCGGAATGATGCAACCAAAACTTGGCATATTCTTGTTAGAGGGCTTCCGCCTGGTTTCTGAAATCGATATAGAGGTGTGCCTATCAATAAACTTGCAATACAAACACCCATAAGCGCTGTAGGAATTCCAAATCCAATTCCCCAACCAACATTGTCCTGAATCCACACCAGTACACTGCTTGCTATAATAGCACCAATGTTTTGAGAAAAGTAAAACCAGTTGAAATAGGATCCCTTCTTCACCCTTTCCTTGGGATCGGTATCATCAAACTGGTCCGCCCCAAAAGGCCATATACAAGGTTTGATCCCGCCGGTCCCTAATGCAATCAGATATAGTCCAGTGAGGAACACTGCATATTGTGCAGTAGTAGCTGAAGGGCATACAGAACCAACACATTCAGCAGGCTTCAGTGCCGAGACGGATGCTGAGAGAGTCAGTGTACACATTCCCTGCATGAAATCACAGTTGTTCAACATTTGAGTGAAGATTTATAAAAGTGCATATACATAGAAGCAATCAGTGAAAATGAGATGATAAAGGAGGCAGTCTGACATATCATTTCCCTCAATAAATCTTGCAAACCTTCCGTGAGCTGATCCATTGATCTGCTAATATTTACACGTGTATGTACAGAAACGCAAAATGATCAGCTAATATTTACAATTAAGTAGACTGTGGTGAAACCAGCAATTGTCCAATATCTTCCCCAATAAGTATCAGCTAAGATGGCCCCAATGAGGGGTGTAATATAGCAAGTTCCTTTCCAATTAGTAATATTTGTTGAAGCAATAACAGTTCTTTCGTGTAGTTTCTCGATGAAATAGTTGACAAGATTGGTAGAAATCCCATAGAAGGCCAAGCGTTCACAGAAAAAGGTACCTGTATTTTATCTTACAACTGTTAGAAACAGAAGATCTTGGACAGATAAGAGCAATGTTGAAGACAATATATCACCAAGAATGAAGGAGCATGCTTTCCACTGTCCAGTATCATTTTTGAGAGCAGGCTTCCCCTTTGAGTCAACTGAACCATCTCCGGCGTAGAGACCACTGCCTTCATTCTGAAGACATAATATAAAACATCACATAGATAAAACAAAAAATGTTCAGAATCCAAAGGACAAACAAAAGCAGGAAAGAAAAATGTTACCAATGTGGAACTCAATAGAAGCGGGGTATCAACAACCTGACTGAAATTGCAAAGGCTATAGTATTCCATCACAAATTAGTGACATTCAGGGATACAAATTGATGATGTCAATGCCGGAGGGAGTTGAAAAAGTTATTCAGTCCCAACTTTTAACGTTTATGGCTATGAGTATAGACTGGTTTTTATGAGTATCAACTCAAAGATGAGTGGGAATGGAATCAAAGAAAAGATAGACTTTACAGAGATGCCACGCTCTGCCTCCGCTGCTAGACTTTACAAGGGATAAATATTTCTTACATTATAACATGATGCATGCAGCATACCCAACCCAATCAACCAAGATAGCAAAAAACAAATAGTCAAACTCTTTTGTTTATAAATTATAAAATTTTATGATACACCAGCAGAGTGAGATAAAAATTTCAAAGGAAATGAGTAAGGATGAAATCAGGCCACGCTAACATACAGAATATGCAAGAGCGAGCATAGGAAGAGGTAGAACCTGCAAAATATAAGCTTCCAAAAGTGCTCTTTCATCATCCTCAGAACCCATCTTCTCTTCCCCTCTCTCTTTCTTTCTCTTTCCTCGTTTCAGATTTCTAATGTCCACAGATTCGAAAAAGATATCAGATCAAAATCAACTTTTGTTTTTGCTTGTTAAATTTTTGGAGTAATTAAGAATCAGATTTCTGTTGTTGTGATTTGTTCAAGTAAACATGGATGACAGAGTATGACGTTGACTTAAGGCCCCAATTCCACGGACTTCACTATCATTCGTTGATTCAAGATGACCTGCATTTAAGCTCAAACTAAAACTAATAAAATAACCAATAAGACAAATCATCTTTATCATTTCGACTAATGGGGCAAAACAGTAGTGTGATTAATGAAGACGTATCGGATTAATCCAATTGATGTCACGTGTTCTGTTTTCTCTGTTATCGTGTTCTACTTTGGGCATTCATTGGCGACTCATCAAACGACTGATGAGAAGAAAAGAAACTCAGAAAGCAAAGCATGGTTGATGGATTGGTTGTCATGCGAGATTCATGTTGAAATGGAACTTTGAAGGAGTTGGCCGCATACACAGATTGGATATTTTGTTGTTTGTTTGTTGGCCTTAAAAACAAGTACGCAAAGCTCCAATAAACTTGAGACTTGAGGTTGAGACCCACTCATGCCATATGAACCGACGCCATAGTACCCGACAGAAACGACACACAACCTATCAGGCCAAAAATCTAAGCAAGAAAAAGAAGCGGAACACACATTCTCTTCTTTATAATCTTAAATGACTTTTAAGAAAAATGCACAGCTTGTAGCGTGTAGCGGGTTATTTACAGAAGTATCAAAGACAATGATTTTTACAGATTGCTTCAGCACCATCAAACGGGAAAACATTACACATCACTTCTTCAGTTTCTTCCCTTTATGGTCTAAAGAAACGCAAAGGGCCTCCTGGAAAAGCCTTAAGAAGCCTTCTTCTTTTTGTACCTCTTGGCACACACTATGTACACCAACATATTCAAGAGGCTGAGTCCTGCTAAGAGCCAGAAAAAATAATCCAAATGGCCTTCATTCAAGTTGTCTGGTATCCATCCAGCCCTCCCGCCCTGTGTTGTGAAGTAAGTCACGATTGTCAGAATCAAAGAGCTCAAATAGTTTCCCAATGAAGTCGTCAGAAGCGACAATGCACTACACAAACTCCGCATAGCATCTGGAGATTGGTCATAGAAGAACTCCAGCTGCCCAATGAATGTGAATATCTCTGCAGCACCCAACAAGAAATATTGAGGTATTTGCCAAAAGATACTGAGCGGTACAGCTACGTCTTTGTCAACCAAACCAAGCTCCGTTGCAAGCTGCAATCGTTTCATCTCTACCATGGCAGCAGCTGACATGCATAGCACTGACAGAAAGAGACCAATACCCATCCGCTGCAACTCTGAGAAACCCCTTTCTTTACCGGTAAATTTCCTAGCAATCGGGACAATAAACCTGTCATAAATGGGGACCCAGAAAATAACACTGATGACATCAAAAGATGAGAGGGAGGCTGGGGGAATGGTGAAAGACCCAACAGATGTGTCCATCATCATCCCTTGTTCCACAAACATAGTCGCCATTTGGGCATAAACAGCAGAAAAGACAATTCCAGTAGCCCAGATTGGAAACATTCGTATTAAAATCTTCAACTCCTCCACTTGTGTTACAGTGCAAATCCTCCATGGATTGGAGAAGTCCCCAGTTTTGGTCTCAGTTTCTGATATCACAGCAGCTTTATCAAGACAACTGCAGCAAAAACAAAGTTCATAAATTTTTAAAGTTTGATTATAAGGTTGAGTTATTCAAGAAAAATATAATTTAAACGTTCGGAGCATTACTTCAGTTCATCACTGTGCTCCAGCTTACGACTTCCTTTAATGGCAGAGCCTTTATCTTGTGTTTCATACAGGAGACTGCTGTCTCTAGGGACGTCCAAATTCCACTTACGAAATGATGCAACCAAAACCTGGCACATTCTTGTAAGAGGGCTTCCCCCCGGTTTCTGAAATCTATATAGGGGTGTGCCAGAAAAGAAACTAACAATGGCAATGCCCATAAACAATGCAGGAATACCAAAACCTAATCCCCACCCAGCATTGTCTTGAACCCAGACTATTAGAGTACTCGATATTAGAGCACCAATGTTGATAGAAAAGTAAAACCAGTTGAAGAAGGATCCCTTCTTTACTCTTTCCCTAGAATCAGTATCATCAAACTGATCAGCCCCAAAGGACGAAACACATGGCTTGATCCCACCAGTCCCTAGAGCAATCAGATAGAGCCCAAAGAAGAATACTCCATACTGTGCCGGACTTGCTGAAGGACATACTGAATCCACACATTGGGGAGGCTTCAGTGCAGGAACTGATGCCGAAAGAGTCAAAGTACACATCCCCTACACCAAATATTAATCAGTGAAACAATCTGTAAATAACCATTGATGATCCAACAGAAGCAACAGGTCAAGTGTACGAGACAAAATTCTTCCATGCACCAAAAAATGGGAAGAAAAACCAAAATTTAAGATGTATTTACAATGAAGTAAATGGTGGAGAAAATAGCAATTGTCCAATATCTCCCCCAGTAAGCATCTGCTAGGACAGCTCCAATTAGAGGTGTGAGATAGCAAGTGCCCGACCAAGTTGTAACATTTCTTGCTGCAGACACATTTCCTTCGTGCAATTTGTTTGTGAGATATGTAACCAGGTTAGTGGCAATCCCATAGAAGGCCAAACGTTCACAACATTCAGTACCTGTAATGTATATCATCAAAGGTATCAAAACTTAGTCCATAAGGCAATGCACAAGACAAGAGACATATAAAGAACAAAAGATCACCTAGAATGAAGGGGCACGCTCTCCAATTCCCAGTACTTTGCTTAAGAACAGGCTTCCCGGTAACATCAACTGAACCGTCTCCAGTGTACAGTCCGTTGCTTTCATCCTGAAGATGCAATCATGTGAATAATGTTACATGTGTTGGAACCGTTAAGATATAAATAAATGTGGAAGAAAATCATTTAAAAGGAAAGAGAAGTACGCTGCAGTGTAAATGTCTTGCCAGCAGAAGTCATGAGACTCAAAACGTAAATAGAAAATATAGGATACCCAGTTAAATTCAGATAATTAAACTTAAGCAGACGCCCGATTCAATAATAACTTTCCCAGATACAAATTGACTCAAGGTCAAACCTTTCCCAGGTTCTCAGTCTAAAAATTCGCTCTAATGAACAAACTCAAACTAGATTAGAGGCATCTTTGTAATTGAATGTCAGTTAAAAGAAAACTGGAATAGGTCATGAGCCAAACCATCCTCAAAACCCCTAAACTAAAAGGAGAAACATGTTTAACAAGAAACCCAATTCGTGCCCAAAATAATCCTCAATTAATTCACATCAAAGACCAAATTTTGAAGCCTAATCAATAAAACAGATTCAAAGGACAAAACTTTAATACGAAATAGAGACAGCTAAGAGAGAGAGAGAGAGAGAGTAAGAACCTGAATGAGACCATCTTCCAAGAGCGATCTTTCCTCAAGAGAACCCATCTCTCGTCTGTCTCTCTGAAAATGCAATTACGCAATAGAAATAGAAATAGAAATGAAAAGAGTTTTCAACATTAAGTCACGAAAAAGAGAGCAGAGGATATTATTTTTCCACCTTGGAAGTCGGAATAGTATTATATCAGATGACACGCGTATGGGCCAGGGGCAAGGTATCGTGTGTGGTGACGTAGAAGGAACAGGACCTTGGGACTTGGGAGATGGGATTGGGAAGGAGACGTAAATGTCCAGGTTTTTTGTTTGAATTTGAGCAGGGAGGAAGAAGGAAAGAAGGGTAGTTTTTCAACAACTTTGCGGGTCATTGTTAGCTGTTCGCTATCAGACAAAAAAGAGTTAGGCCGTTAACTTTTACAGTAATACCCCTTTGTTCTTTTTAAATATTAATAATTGGTTGCTTAACAGAGAAGAGTTTGGGTACCCAGGACTCCCTCGCTGGGCTCTTTCGTGAAGATTGGGCTGGGCATTTTCAGCCCAGATTAGTTAGTCATATTGGGCCCACGGCCCATATAAAGATTTATCTCAAAAGAGTGTTTCACACAGCATGAAACGTGGTAAATGGCTATTGGGGAATTGGCATGACCGGTTGCTCCTAGTTGTCGGTTTCTATCCGCGCGAATTAGATTCGCCGCGTCCCCCCCCCTCTCTCTCTCATCCAAGAAGAGAAATTGAAAAAGGTAGGTCCACCGGCTGTATGACCCAGTTGCCGGTTTCTGGTCTCCAGTCCACTTCCCTCTTCAAACCGTCGGCTTTCACTTCCTTCCTTGCATCTCATTCTCTTGCTTTCTGTGGGTTAATGCCTTACGTAGAATTTGGCGGTCTTTAATTTATTCCTTACCACGGTAAAGCACATTCTCATTATTGAAAAGAAAAAGAATGGGCAAAATTAATGAACAAGGCAAGAAAATCAAATATGACAATTAAATGAAGTGACAATTATGCAATATTTTAGGAAATTATCTCATATATATTATGTCGTACTTAATTTAAGGCATAATATTGTAACAGTCCAATTCCCTCCTCCCCAAGAAAAACAATCCAAGCAATTACCTTGCAGCTCACTCTCTGTCTTATAATTAACCGGTTTCAATATATGTACACATTTTCATCATCGTGATCAATATTAATGGAATAATTCTATGTACTTATGTCTCGTTATCGTTTAAAGAGGAAGACGTTTTCACAGACACATAAGTTTGTTGAAAAGGCAAATTAACAAATTAATACCTAGAACATGAATTACGAATATCAAGCTGAAAGAAGGGGCATGTGTAATCTCTCTCCATTGAACCGGAAGTTCGATAACGCAAGTCTAAAAGTTAATTTGTAACATAGGACATGAGGAATATATGCATTTGCATTATGTCAATGATGTGCCCGATCGCGTTCATATATACCAACTAACTACCTTCTTACCGCAAGATGCTTTTATCAATCTCTTCTCTTGGAGCGATTAATCAGTAATCAGAGCATAAAGCAACATTAATTACAACGTTCCTAAGAATTCAAATATTCAATTTTATATAATAATAAAGAAGGTTCTTTTTTTTCCCATGGTTTTCTCTATCTCCTCTCGGGTGATGTGTATGGTTCCTCTTGTTTCTCCTTCCTTTTATCACATTTCGGTGGGTTAGTGGCTTTCTCCCATGCCCTAGCACTTGATCAATTCAACCTCTAGTCTTGTACACCATTGAACATGTCTTTCGTTTCAAAATCACGGGGTCAATTTGAATTTCGTATTTTCAAAACAAATGAATAATTTCACGTAACGTTTCTGGAACAAACATATATTAATATTATACATGCTCTTCGTGTATTAACTATCATATTTACTTCTTTTTTTGTCTGTAGGATTCAATAATGTTAAATTGTTGACGAAGTTAAAGAAAGTCTTTTTTTTTTTTTGAATTTTTTTTTCTTTTTACTTTCCTTTTTTCAGTCAACGTTCCATTCGGCACTTTGAATAAAATTTAAAATAGCATAGAGAATAATAATATACAAGCTCCAAAATGTCCTAGAATGGTGCTCATGAGAATCTGGTAAGATTTTCACACACAGGTCTAAAAACGACTAAGATAGCCTTAATTACCATAAAGGTTGTTCAACCCTCCTCCCCAAGCAACCCCAAGCTCACGCTATATAAACCCTTGTCCTTCAATTACTTTTCTCACCAATTCGTTTTTGCCATCTCGATCTGCTAGCTCTCCTCTGCCCTAGGGCTGTCCTGACTCTCTCTCTCTCTCTCTCTCTCTCTCTCTGTGTTTTTGACATTAACCACCATGGGCCTCTCAAAAACATTCTCAGCGTCCGATGTCTCTGTCCACTCAACTTATGCCTCTCGCTATATTCGAGACTCACCTGCTAAGTAAGTATATATACAGATCTATATGTACTGTGTTTATATATAGGCTTAGATGCATTTGGGTTTTGATGGATCATGGATGCATGCAATAAATAATAAAGAATAAATAAATTGCAGGTATAAGATGCCGGAGAATTCAACGCCAAAGGACGTGGCGTTCCAGATGATCAATGACGAGCTGATGCTTGATGGGAAGCCAAGGCTCAACTTGGCTTCGTTTGTGACAACATGGATGGAGCCAGAGTGCGATAAGCTTATCATGGATTCCCTGAACAAGAACTATGTTGACATGGATGAGTACCCTGTTACCACTGAGCTTCAGGTACTGCAATTAATTTTCCGATTATACGTAAAACTCTGTACTAATGAAGCTTAGAACAGCACAGGAGTTTTAATTCGTTAAGTTGACGATTTCTTAAGTATTTTATTGGTGATGTCTTAGTAGTGTTTAGACAAAAAAAATATAAAATTTATTTGTATACCTTTCCCTTTTTTCTTTTACTCAACTTTGTATTTTTGGTCAAAGCCTTTTTTTTTCCGTCTTCTTTTCTTTTTGGTGTATTTTTTGAAGAAATCAAATCGAGCCAGTGATTCTGTGTGCCTGACGTGACTCTCTCTGGCAAGATCTCTTTTTCCTTTTTATTTACACAAAATAAAATAAAATCTGAGTATGGCACGTGTGGTGGGCCTTGTATAAAAACTGAAACGACCGAAGACTGAATGTCGTTGAGTCAACGAGTCAATGGGGAATTGCTGCTAATAAATTTCTCTGTCTCTGTCGTGTGTTTGATTACACAGAATCGGTGCGTGAACATGATAGCAGATCTATTCCATGCACCGCATGAAGATGGTGAGGCTGCGACTGGAACAGGAACAGTAGGATCATCGGAGGCCATAATGCTGGCAGGCCTTGCATTTAAGAGAAAGTGGCAAAACAAGATGAAGGCTCAAGGCAAGCCTTACGATAAGCCTAATATTGTCACTGGTGCCAATGTCCAGGTAACCTACCAGGCCATATTATTAATTTCATCTCATCTTTTATTCTTCTTTTAATTTCTTTTAATTTTTTTCTCGCTAATTAATCTTTGTAATTACATATATATGTAGGTATGCTGGGAGAAGTTTGCAAGGTATTTTGAAGTAGAACTGAAGGAAGTGAAAGTGAGGGAAGACTATTATGTAATGGACCCTGTCAAGGCTGTGGAGATGGTGGATGAAAACACCATCTGCGTTGCTGCTATTTTGGGATCAACTTACAATGGAGAATTCGAAGATGTGAAGCTCTTGAATGATCTCTTGCTGGAAAAGAACAAGCAAACTGGGTACGTACATATTTGCTTCACATACACTAATTTAATGATTAGTTAATTGCAATTATATAGTTGGATTAACATTTAATTTCAAAGTAATATTGATTTGGCAATGGATGTATGCACAGATGGGATACCCCAATTCATGTCGACGCTGCCAGTGGTGGGTTCATTGCACCATTCTTGTATCCTGATCTTGAATGGGACTTCCGTCTTCCACTGGTGAAGAGCATCAATGTCAGCGGCCACAAGTATGGCCTTGTTTATGCTGGAATCGGGTGGATTGTTTGGAGGGCCAAAGAGGACTTGCCTGAAGACCTTATCTTCCACATCAATTACCTCGGAGCTGACCAGCCCACTTTCACCCTCAATTTCTCTAAAAGTGAGACAATAAACATATAGCAACTTCCTCTGCTCTAAACCTCTAATTCATCATGCCAATGATTACTAGTGCCCTAAACTAGTTCACTGTTATTTAATTTGCAGGTTCTAGCCAGATTATTGCTCAATATTATCAGCTTATCCGACTGGGTTTTGAGGTGAGAGACGGACTAAAAGAACGAAATTCATAAACACTAATATTACAATATCCTGAAAATTATTGAAACATAAGTGATCTAATTTTTGCTTTTTTTATAATGCAGGGATACCGTAATATCATGGAGAATTGTCAGAACAATGCAATGGTGCTAAAAGCAGGGCTGATAAAAACAGAACGCTTTAAGATTTTGTCAAAGGACATCGGGGTTCCAGTGGTGGCGTTTTCTCTCAAGAATAGAACCCGTTACAATGAGTTTAAAGTGTCTGAAAATTTGCGTCGGTCCGGGTGGATTGTGCCTGCATATTCCATGCCGGCGGACGCTAAGCATGTGGCCTTGCTCCGTGTTGTCATAAGGGAAGACTTCTCTTGCACTCTTGCTGAGCGACTTGTCTCTGATATTACTCACGTCCTGCAAGAGCTCGATATGCTGCATCCAGCTGCTCCTCCTGCCATTGAAAATGGTCATCTCAAAGTGGCTGCAAATGGCCTCCTCAAAGTGCCTCCAAATGGTGTTGCAAACGGTGATCACAAAGTGGCTGCAAATGGGAAGGCATAGGAAATTTATTACTAGCAACTTCTTTTTGTTGTCGGAGATGGAGTTTATTTGAACTTTATAACGTCGATCATAGGAGGTTTTTTTGTTCTCCTTTTGTTTGAGGTGTTTTTCTCTTTTTAGGCGTTTGATTATTATACTTTGAGGAGTCCTAATTATGAGTCGTGTTAATTTCTCGGGTTACTATACTAATTGTATTGGCCCCTATTGACATCATTTTTGAGATTGACATATATCCTAGCAATTTTTCAGTTCTAATTTTATTCTTCTCTGTATCCGTCACCGTCAACATAACATGATCCTACTATTCCACATCCCTCGAGTGAGAAATGTATTTCGTTGAAGAGTAAAGGAAGCTATAAGTATTAATCAACCAAGTGTATGCCATACAAAGTAATTCTGACTTTGGCTTGGGAGCAATGCAATGAAATCAAGTCTCGCAATCGCTGCAAATTAAACATGCATAATCCCTGCTAAATAAAGGTGAAGATCAAAGTACTTCTAAGGTACTTTATCTAAAATTTGAAACTACTGCTATGAACAGGCTTATAAGAGACTGCCAGAAGCAGAGATCTTGTGCATGGTTATTGTTGTCCTATATGTATGTTTGAGTTTGAGATGCGTTTGTGTGTTGTTGTTACTGTTACTGTTGCTGTTATTGAGAGACAAAATGAAATGAATTTTTTTACCATCAAATTCCAATGAATTGTCAAAGTTTTTTCATGTATTTGATTCATGTGCAGAGACAAAATTGGTTCTACATGTTGTAGTGGAGGCGTCTTTTTGCTCATCAAGCTGGTCAGTATAACATATGCTGTATGAGAGCTTCTTAAATCCTAACGAAGTAAGGAATTTTTGTAAAATGTCTCCGTGTGCGCTTTGAATTTTGTTGAATAATAAGAACGCTTAGCAAGCATTTCTCTAGAAAACATTTGCTTTAACCCTTACATAAGCAATCTCAAACAGCCGTTCATATAAACTGTTGCAGCGCTGTTTATGTAATGTTCAATCAAGGTCATAATACTCTTCTTTGAAAACCTCTTATGTGATTGTGAGGGTTGAAAATTGAAGAATGGTAGGATCAGGATGTGTTACTTGATGTTTTATTTTACTTTATTATGACTTGGAACAACTTTTAACATTGAGAAGAAAAGTATCATTATAGTTTTTCTAAAGGTATCACAAGGAAGTTCCTAATAAATATGGTAAAATTTATATATGAACAAGTGATGATAGAGATCACAGATTGTGTATACCATTTTTTTTTAAATCTTAAAAATATAGCACACAATTGGAAGTAATACATATAATGTGTTAACCGCGATATTTTCCTATATAGCCAGTAATAAGTCGTAAATAGCTTTCCATTGATTCTCCAAATGTCAAAGCTATCTTTTTTATCTTTCTTCATTTTTTTTGTTCTCTTATTAATAATGCCAAAGCTATATGTATTCAATATCGAAACTCCTGGTGGATAGTAAACAGGTAAAGAAAATAAAGCTTTTTTACTAGGGCCCAAGTTGGATTGGAAATTCCGATTTGAAAATTTCTAATCTTGGTGAGTCCAAATAAATTCCGACATCCTAAAGTTTCGAAATTCGAAAATTTAGGAGGAAACAAATGGATTGGAATTAGAATGTATCTCAAACTTCTGAAAACTTTCGAATTATGAAATATAGTAGGGTCTCAAGCTTATACTACACAAAAATGACTAATTTCATGTTGAACTAAATATGACATAAGGACAAAATAGACATAAACAAGTAATTTCATAAAGAATAACAACATATAATAGTTTTTCGAGCTTTTCATATGATTTTTCAATTTTGAGCCAATTTTAACATTTCAATACATATTTAAAAAAAATTAACCATTTTCTAAACGAAATATGTTCTGAAAATTCTAAAGCAGAATGGATGTGAAATTCTGAATTTGTTTGGAACGGCAATGAAACATAATTTTATTTCGAAATTTTTCGGATTGGAATTGGAATCCCCTAATTCCTATCCAATATGTTAGAAAACCAGCCCTAGCTTTTTCACAGTTGGGAATATTTCAATTAGTGATTGTTGCCATCCTCTCATTTTGTGGCAGATCAACAGAGAGACAAAAGGGATCATGCGACTCCATGGAGGCCGAAAATGTCCTAATTTAGTAATAGTATTCGAACCAAACTAATAATATTCAAATACATTTGTATGGGAAAGGAATAAAATTTAGAAGAGAAAAAACAGATAAGGAAAATAATTCCCTATTAAAATATTTTCGGGACTTTTAGACTATCACCTCGTGAGTAAGGATGTGGATGCGGCACTACTCTCATTCACATTATTTTGCAGGAAGAGAAGAGGGCATCCATCCATCAATGCAAGGCTGATAGGCTGTTCACCTTTGATGTTCAAATTAATAAAGTCTTACACCAAGCAAAAAAAAATATATATAATATAACTAAAATCCTTGATATAGTTCAAAAATAGTTTCCTATGATCTCATGTTTGCAATTCACTCAAACACAGCACACTAAGAAACTAAACAGAAAATAATAATAAAAGAGCATACCGAATACTCTCCTAAATAAGAAAAAAATATATGGTAATAATAATGTTTGGATTATCATATCCCCAAGTTCAACTGAGATTGGACATCCAAAATGGTGCGAGCAGAGTCCCTGAGCCTCTGTTCCTCCTCATCAGTGAGATGTATATTGGTGACCCCCAACACCCCACCTCTCCCCAGCTGCGCAGGCAAGCTCAAGAACACTTCCCCGCCTTCCACTCCATAGAAGCCCTTGGCCAGCACCGAAACTGGGTGGATCTTCCTCTGGTCCCTCAGTATGCTCCGAGCTAGGTTAGCCACCGAGTACCCTATTGCCCATGAAGTATACCCTTTCAGGCTTATCACTTCATACGCACTGTCCACCACTGCCTTGTGGATCTCCTCCAGTGTCTCTTTCTCGTACGCTATTTCCTGCTTCTCTAGGAAGCTCAGCACCGGCACTCCCCCTACGCTGATGCTCGACCACAGAGCCACTGAGCTGTCTCCATGCTCCCCAACGATGTAAGCCTAAAGTAAACACATGCACACTCTTACTATATTATTACCACACGGTGCTAATTCATTACTACAAAACAAATCAAATATAACTCATAAACTCACCTGCACATCTTGGGCGTTCACGTCAAGATGATCAGCGATGAGGAAGCGGAACCTGGAAGAGTCCAGATTGGTCCCCGACCCCAGGACCCGGTTGCTGGGAAACCCGGATAGCTTCCACGCCACGTGAGTCAAGACGTCCACCGGGTTGGATACGATGAGTAAGATGGTGTCCGGCGAGAACTTGACGAGTGGGGGGATGATTTTCCGGAAGAGAGCGACGTTCCTCTGGAGCAGGTTGAGCCTCGACTCTCCCAGATTCTGGCGGGCACCGGCGGTGACTATGCAGAGGTCGGAGCCAACGGTGACGGCGTAGTCGACGGAGGCCAGGATTTTGGTGCGGGGGAGGAAGGCGGCGGCGTGCTGGAGGTCGAGCATCTCCCCGCGTAGCTTGTCGGGATTGACGTCGATGAGGACGAGCTCGTCGGCGAGGTCTTGGGTTAAGATGGTTTGGGCAATGGCCATGCCGACGTTACCAGCGCCGACGACCGAGATCTTGGTGTGGCGCTTGGTGGGGGAAGGAGGGGCTGCACTGGATATGGGTTTGAAGAAGGACTGGGTTAAGTCCAGCCCTCCTGGTCCTAGTGATGACCCTGAACTACTCTTATGCATGGTAACGGTAATGCCTGTCTTACTCTTCCGATGTATGTTTGAGTTTGAGATGTGTTTGTGTGTTGCTGTTGATGTTCTTGAGAGAGACAAAGTGAGAGGTTTTATAATGTCGGATGAGAGAGGGACGAAAGTCGGCGGAGGAGGGCAGTTGAATGCGGTGGGGAACAAGATGTTTGATTTGGGAGATTTCCTTCCATTTCAACAGTCAACAACAATCTGCGACTTCAGAAGATTGACCATTAATGAAGGAAGTTTCCTTTCTTTCTAAAACTAAGACTTTCCTTTCTTCTTTTAATAACGGGAGATAAATTAAGCAAGTTTTTCTCTTGGCTTGTCTTGGACACTACTTCAGAAGATTCACCATTATTAATTATATGAACCCTCCGATTCCACGCAGGCAGACCTTGTTCAATAAAACGAAGCCCAGTTGGAATTTACAGCCCATATCTTTTGTCTGCCAGCTGAACCCATTGGACCTTCTTCAATAAAGAAGCCCATGTTTTCTTTTTTCTTTTTTAAATAAAGAAGCCCATGTTGTCTTCCTTCTTCAATGAAAAAAGCCCATTTGGACTTGTTGAAATATGATGTCGGCATGAGTTGTTGTGGGTGTTTAAAGATTTTGATGGATATTCAGACTCCACGAGCATCTCCAGCGGACTCTATATCCTCTCATCTCTAGCTATTTTTGCTAAAAATAAGGAAAATCCTCCTTCAAGCATACTCCCTACTTTTGGCTTTCTACATCTAGCAAGGAGGAGAAAGAAAAAAGGGGAGAAAGATAAAGACATTTGGAAGCTTGGTGGGGTTGAGTTTCTACTTTTCTTTTTAATATATTTGCTTTGCAAAAGAAAGAGGGAGAAAGGGAAAGAGAAAATAATAATAAAATAGAGAAGATTACTGGAGGAAACACCTTTTAAGTGGTTTGCTATAATAATTTTCTAGCTATCTTAATTAGAATTTAGCTAAAATTTGGAGACTCTCATGAGATACTCACCTACTCAAATTCGTGCGGACAAAAGAACATGCTGGAAAAAAAAAACCGAAGGAGAAGCACTCAACTACTCAACAGACAAAGCAAACCAAAATCTAATGCTGTGTCACCTTGTGAAAGTAGTATCACTAACTTAATGCTCAGTGTGAACACCCCATGCAATTCAATCAAAATGATTACATGTTGAATAAACTAGGGCACAAACCATAGTCATCCTTCCACGTCTCCACAACCACCGCACTAGTACAAAAGCACTATTTTCACCCTCAAGCTATATATATATATATGTATGTGGATCAGTGTACAAGACATAAGAACCAGAGCGCCTAAGTCTAGCAATTAATACATTACATAAGAGGTTGAACAAGATGAAAGGCTGCCTTGTTTGTGTGTTTGTGTTTCTGGTAGCTTCAAGAGCATTTTTTGAGGAAGTTGGTGCAGCTGGGGAATGTGGAAAGACCCCAATTAGGTCAGCAGCAGCTAGCTTGAGCCCGTGCTTGAGCTCAGCTAGAAATGTGAGGGCCAAGGTTCCTCCAACTTGTTGCACCAAAGTTGGGGCCTTGATAAGAACTGCCCCAAAATGTCTGTGTGCTGTTTTGTTGTCCCCTTTGGCAAAGCAGGCTGGTATCAATCCCGCCATTGCTATCACTATTCCAAAGAGATGCAAAATTAGGAACCGACCTGCTGGAAAGAAGTGCGGAAGTAAGTATCTATCTATACACCCTTTGGGCTTTTACAAACATATGATAATGCCCTAAATTGATTGTCAAGATTGCTTTTCCATTTTTGTTACCCTTTGGTTGGGCTTTTGTTATTGTTCTTTTGTTCCGTGGGTAAATCCATTCACATATATAATAGAGCTTGTGACATGGTTATTCATCTGTTTGAGTTTGACTGACTTTGTAATTCTCTGTGTTGCACTTGCAGGATATGTTGTCCCATAAGCTGCTGGCTGGCCAAATACATAAAAGGGGGACCCAGCAAATCCAACGTTAAATGAGCTTAGCGTGTTGAGTTAGAATAAACATGTACCCTACCAAGGGTCATTTGCTGAGATATCGTTGACTCTTTCAGGCACTGCTAATAGTATTTTATGTCATATTCTTGTCCTGATTATACTTATTTAATGGATTATGGTCCCTGTCTTATCCTTAAGTTACCACAATCTTTCTCTCTTCCCTATTTCCTTTTCATATGCACGGATAATGAGCATTTATGTATTGGTTTACAGAAAGATGGAAAATTACCCGAAAATAAAAAGATGGATTCAGAACAAAACTATTCAGTCACGCATGACTTTAATAATTTTAAATCCAATTCAAATGAATCAAAAGAGACCATAATGATGATTTCTTAACCTGAAACTTTGAAAGATTGGGCATTTTGATCAACCTGTGTATGCATGTGCAGAAAAGCACCCCGAAAGCTTTACATTATTACTTAAACACAGTGAAAATTTGGGGTCCCATTTTGTCGAATTCAAATTCTTACTCACACAGAGAACAGGGGGGTTAGTGCTAAATTGTGATGGTGCTCCTTGATCATTAGCAGTAAATGGGTACGAATCCAGCTGTCCATGGGCCTAATAACTCTCAATGAGTACTTTTGATTGGACTTCCGTAGAAGTCCAATGCGAGCATTTGTGTTAGGCTCGGCCCATTCTCTTTGTCACCGTCTGATTAAAGATGAGTGTGTTTTTGGCACAAACCACCACACAATAACTCTGTACGACACATCGAACAAACATGCTCTGCCGTCGGATTGTGCACCAATCAACATCCCCACGAAATACAATGTGGGTGACTCGCATCAGCTAAACTTTGGCCTCTCAAACTCCATGATCAAAGGGTACTACTGGTCCCACACTCACCCACCCCACCCATCATATTAAATATGAATTCTTCTTCTTCTTCTTCCATCCATTTCAGTGAACCCCACAAACGTGCATGCCAAGAAGTGGGCCAACCCAAACTCAATTTAAACCAGGCAAGAGAATTCAGATGTGAACGATGGTGAGAGAAGGTGTAGAAAAAAGTGTCCCAAAGGAGAACGGCTGACTGTAGGAAACAAAAAAGAAAAAGCCGAAATTTGAATTTGTGTCAAACAGTCATAGGATATGGGGGCATATCTTTCCCTTGCCTTGCAAATCTTACAAATACAATATCTGCTTTTTTACAAATGCAATGCAGACATCATCATATGAGTACCATTTGCAATTATTTAGTCCCCCACACACATATCCATCGCATACATATCTTAACCACACAAAATTAATAAAAGTGAGACTACATTTTCCGAATCCCAAGAGACACCCTAACTTTTTCTCCTTCTTTTTTTTCTTTCTAATTAAAATTAAATATAAAAAAAAGCATTGCCGTTGACTGGCTGCATCTTCTGAAATCATATGATTCTTTTTAACTTTGTCCTCTCTCTCTCTCTCTCTCTCTCTCTCTCTCCCCCAAACCATGGCTGGGCTCTAAGCCAAGGCTTGCACATAAATATAAATAGAAGCATTTTCAGCATCAATTAATGTATGGGCCTGATTCGTAGTAGGTCATTCATTTCATTTATATCAGATCAAATCATACTAAGCTTGTCCATGGCTTACACAAGCAGTAGCCTCTACAGCTCTTCCCTAGCTTGGGATTCTCATAACAACCATCTTGGACTTGTCAACAACACAGACAGAATGTCTTTAGGTACCACCACCACCACTTCCACTTCTGCTTTTGTTTTCTCTCTCTCTCTCTCTCTCTCACTGTTTTTGTTTTCTGTCTACATTCCTTCCTTATATAAACTTCTTGTCTTTATATTGTTGCAGCTATGGATGAGTACATGATGATGACGATGATGATGAAGTCACCGTTTTGCTCACCTCCACTGGTAGATCAGTCAGATTTCTCAACGGGGTACTTGGAAGATGCTTTGCTTGAATTTAGCGAGCCTTCCAAAAGAAGACGGGTGCTCTTGTATACCGATAACGAGATCAACCACTCCGCTACTACGACTAGTGTTCTTGAAAAGGTACCTACTTCTCTATATCTACTGCATGGCATGCCCTGTTTTTGAAATTAATTTCACACTGACATATTTACATATTCTACTTGGAACTAACAGAGCCTCTGGAATTCACACTGGGAACTCTCTGAGAATTTTGACTGCATGACCCAGTTAACCAGTTCCAGTGCGCTATCAGGTAATTATTTTAACTTTCTGGTTTGTTTGTTTCTTATCAATCATGGAATTTAGAGACTAATTAAAGTTGGATTCAATTTCAGTTCTACCGGGTGATCCTGTAAGTATAACCACACCAATCAGCAGAGTCTGTGAGGAGACAAACAGAGTCAGAATGATAAAAACAGCAGAAGAGGCAACAATGCCAGCTCCTGAAGCTATTGATTCCTCCTCTTCTTCTTCTTACAAAGAGGACTCAGCCAATGCCAACTCTGATTATTTACCTGCTCCTCCAGCTGCAGGTACATATATTTTTCTTTCTTTCGGTCACTCAATCAAAAGTAGTGCCTATATATAATATAAAAAGGGTACGAACGTAAAAACAAATATGTATAATTAATAGATTATTAAAATTGGATGAGCAGTAATAGGTGGTAGCAGCAGTGATGAAAAGAGGAGAAAGAAGAAGAGGGTGATAAGAAAGGTGGTTTATCCTTTTGCATTGGTGAAGCCGGGCGGGGTAGAAGGGGACATGACCTTAAACGACATCAACGAGAGGATCCTCATGCCGCCAACAAGGCCAGTACGACATCCAGTCGGGGACTTTGCGTGTCGGCCATGCGTGTCTGCTGATGGCCCTGGCCTTTCTGGCAAAGCTGTGGTGGCCCTTACCAGAATTCACACTCAGGGCAGAGGCACCATCACTATTATCAGAACCAAAGGTTAAAAATCAACCACATCAGCCAGCTAGCTAGCTACGCATGCACCTAGCTATAACATATATGCTTCAGTGTTCGATGATATCCATCTCTCATCTTTAATTCTTCATTAGCTAGTTAATTAAATCTGCTCTCTCTTGAATTGTATAGAACAGAAACCTAAATGAATGTGTAACATGTGTTATGGGTTGTTACTTTTACACATAGTTAATTGATTAAGAACTGCTACTACTATTTTATTATTATTCAGCTCCGTCACGTCTTTGTTTGTTGTACTGACTACTTTGACAATAAATGTGTGCAACAAACAACACACAAGATTTCTCAAGTCCAAATAATGGAAAAAGAAGCGAATAGAAACGAAAATGCATGCCTCTCTTCAAAGGTTAAAGCTTGCCTGACACAGGGACCTGCCTATAAGGCAGTCTAATTAACGTCGTTGTTCTCGATCGCAAGGTGTAAAGTAAACTAGGGTTGGTCATTTGTCTGGTTCAAGTGGGGACAAACAAACTATCCAACAGCAACGAAAATCATCAGACTCAAATAATCCAAAAGTGGAAATTCAGATCACACATATATATATATTATTTGTTGAATATAAGATGGGTGGATTGACCACCATAGATGCATAATCTTTTACCTTATGGTGTTGGATTGGTGATGAATGAAAGCTTTATCTTCTCCCATTAATTCATTCCCATCTCCTTTACTTTAACTTTTCTTTTTCTGCTACGTACCTGCTGCAGATACCTCCTTCTGCAAGACTCCAACAACTACCACTACAAGTAGTACAAATCATTTTCCAATTTCTACACACAAACAGACAGATCATATATATATATATATATATGAGACCAAGACTTTAAGCTTAGCCAGTAAGGTAGGTTCCTATAAATTTATAAAACTTTAAAGAGTACACCAATCATTAGACTAATACTGTTCTGATCCTTAACTAATGCCTGCCTTGCCAATGCCTAGAATAATATTCTTCTCTTCTCTTCTCTTCATGTGATGTGGCCTGTGGCCTGTGGCTGTGGTGGATGTCTTCTTCTTCGTCTGCATCGCATTAGCATATATTTATATTTATATTATATATATATATATAGGTCTCCGGTCAACACTCAAATTTCAAACTTGGCCCAGGATTCAAGACAACATGCACCCAGTTACATGCGCCTGCATCACAACCGTCTAATGGTAATACCCTTTGACTTTTCCTGATGCAAATATTTAATATATATATATATCTCATGCGGGTGCGGCCTCAGCTTGAGGAGGAGGCACGAAAAAGCGAGCAGCACATCACATCACATCCTAGCTAGCAAGCAGCATGCCTACGTGGCTAATCTTGGTGCGAGAGTGACAAAGGAGTGACGACAGGGATTGGATGTTTTGTCTCATTACAACGAGAAATCATTTTTCTTGTTTTAGGTGAAGAAAAAGAAAGAAGAAGCAGCTTTTCATCTTTTTCTACTCAAATTTCTTTGGATATTGCAGAATCGATATATATATATATATATATATATTATATAGGTCAGGTGGTAGAGAAGCCACACAACACTTATACTACTAGTGGGACGGACTAGAAAAACTTATACATTCACTAGAAAAACTTATACATTTTCGGCCAATCATATAGTGGAAAAGTTATCACGCTATGTCTTTGTTGGAAATAATAAAATAATATTATTTCTGTTACACGCAAATGTTTATTCGGACGGATATAGAATGGAATTCTATTTATTTGAAAATAAAGACTACACTTTACACTAAGCTACTACTACTACTACCCATTCAATTATATTTAAAGAAAATAAAAGGTCAAGTATATATTCCAAAGGGAAAGTAAATAAAGAAAAAAAGAGAGAAATCAAACAAGAATAGTAAAGGGGGAGAGAGAGATGACCTAAAAGGATGAGCAGGAGGTTCGAATGAAAAATGGAAGCAAGGAATCAATGTGTTTTTGGCTTTCTACCTTTGAAATGCAAAATGAAGTGTTTTGTAAATGTATGGTGAAAATGGTAAATTGAAGTTAATGTACATCTTAATCTCCCTGAGATTTAATCATAACTCTCCAAATCCAATCCAACACTAATTTACTTTGGTTGTTTCACATTGTTTGTACACAAGTTGGTACTGAATTGATGGCACTCAATTAAATGATTTCCCCTTTTCTTTGTATCTTCAAAAAAGAAAGAAAAACAAGATCCTTGGTATACGTGAGAATGCCATCCACTTTTGCTTTTCCAAATCCCCAATATTGTGAGAATTGGATTCTCTTTTTTATTTAAACATATATATATATATATATATATATATAAATACCCTCCATTGGGATTTCACTCTTTAAATTCTTTTTAAATAAAATACTCACGAAGCTTTCTACTGTTTTTTCTTTTCTTTCTGTGTATATGTTCACAACGACCTGAGTCGAAGAATTGGACTTAAACTTTTACAACAAGGGTATTAGCAAGTCCAGATAAAACATGATCTCTTCCTCCTTGGACCTCTGTCAAACAAAGTTATGTAGGCCCGCTTAAAGCACACGTAGGCCCTGGTTCTGAATTCATATTGGCCCAATATTAATGCATTCTGGGTTCTCCTTATTACATCATCGCGTCTGCTTCAGAATCAATATTGCCCCAGTTATTTTATTTTATTTTATTTTTGTGTGTAAAAAGATGGTTTATTAGAGCATTGGCAGTAAGGGGCCCAAGGGGAGGGATTGGGAAGGGGCAAACCCAAAATGTGGTTTCCAGCAACAAGAAGCTGTCAGGCCAAGCAGTAGGGCCCTTACAAACTTGGGCTGGACCCGAGCTCCACCCCGCGGGCTGTGATGATGCGCTACAGAATCGCCTAACGGCATGATTTCACGGAGCCATCCAATCGCTTTTAAACATATCCAACGCAACCATTTTTTCGCGAATAAAAAATCAAAAGCAACCCCAATGGCTCTATACCACATGGAAGCTCCTGGGCTCTCCGATCAGTTTTTTCCAGCAATCCAACAGCAGACAATTTTTGCCCAATAAAAAAAGAAAAAATCGGAAAAATTTTAAAAAATACGAAAAAATATTGAATTTTTTTTTTCTATAAATACCAACAAATTCTCTTCACCTTTAACACCAACTCTTCATACATTTTCTTCTCATTCTACTATTTTTCACTTTCTAGTCAAATTTTTTTCACTTTCAAGTTGTTTTTTTTCTCTTTCAAGTTGTTTTTTTTCTATCATATTATGGGTTCTTCTAGTGAAACTGGAGAAGGGGCATGGAGCATGACAGAAGATATTAGCTTGTGTGAGGCTTGGCTCCAAGTTAGTCATTATTCCGTAACGGGCAATGAGATCAAATTATGTCATATGTGGAAAAATATTCATCAGGAATTTTGTAAAAGGGTAATTTGTTCGACCCGTACGGATCAGACATTATATAGTAGGTTGAAAATTCTTAATAAAGAGCTGGAGAAAATGGAGAGATGCCTTGACAAAAGCGATGAACAACCATAGAAGCGAGGAAAACCTTAGCAGTGAGGTAAATTATTTGTAATTATTTGTTTTATTAATTTCTATGTCATATTAAATTTTATTTAAATGTTTCTTGCAATTTATATATTATGTTAATATTTCTTGTATTTCCAATATTAATATGAATGTTTCTTGCAATATTTATATTTTGTTTTGCATTTCTAATAAATGGTTAAAGTTTCTTGCGTTTCCATTAATTTTTTTAATACTTGTTGCATTGCCAATATTTTTTTTAGTTTCTTGTATTTCCTTTTTTTTTTTTTAAATACTTGTTGCATTGCCAATATTTTTTAAAGTTTCTTGCCTTTCCTTTTTTTTTTTTTGTATAGATTATGCAAGCACAAATGTTTTTTGGTTCTACTGGGCAAGGGAAAAAAAGTTTCAACCATACCCTATGTTGGGAGGTGGTGAAGAATTGTAAGAGATTCCAAATTATTCTAAAAGGTCCAACGATAGTGTTGAACGAGATGCCACTCCATGAGACACCGACATCGGATTCACCTATGGATTCCCCGATAAGTCAAGACTCACCTATCGAAAAAGAGCAGAGGCCTATTGGGAGGAAGGCGGCGAAGGAGAAGAGAGGGAGTAATTCTACCAAGAATACATCTAAATATTTGGAGGAGCTTTCAAAGATGCAAGCAATGAGAATTGAAATGGATATGAAACAACAAGAGCACGATAGGGCAATGGAAGTAGAATATGCAAAAGAAAGGGAGTATGTACGCCAAGGAAAGATTGAAAAAAATGATCGGGAAACCATGGCTATGGATACAACCCATATGTCTCCCGAAACAAAACAATTTTGGAAGTTAGAATGAAGGGATGTTATGAGACGAAGACTTTTTCGTGACGATGAACCTAGCAACACGGATTGGTTAAATGACCAAAACCATTAAGTTAGTTTGCTTGCCTTTCATTTCATTGTACCATTAAGTTAGTTTGCTTGCCTTTCATTTCATTGTATTTTTTGTTTTGTTTAAAAAAGTAGTTGTAATTCATGTATTTTATTTTATGAGTTGTATTCATTTTCTTTTAGTGAATGAAGAAAATATTCAACAACATTCCTTTTTATTCAAAACATTACATACATAAAAAGCAACCCACAACCAAAGCATAAAAAATAAACAAATCACAACCAAAGCATAAAAAATAAACAAACCACAACTAAAGCATAAAAAAACAACAAAGCATAACTAAAAATACAACATAAACATAATACAATTAAAAACACATCTTCACTTTACTTTATTGTCCTTCATTGCCTTTCACCGCGCACAAATACTCCATCAAGTCCATTTGACGGTGTTCATGAATATATGACGATTGCATCTCCGTGTAGCGCTCAATCATCCGATGCATGAAACTATCGGTCTCTAACTAACGGATCATGCTGCACTGGTTCTCCATTTGGCCCCATAGGTTTTTCATAAATTCGTGTTAAGGCGGAGTTCATTGGATCTGATTCATACTCATCTTCAGCAACATCGTAATTATACTCATCTTCCACAATCATGTTGTGGAGGATGATACAAGTCATCATTATATTCCTAAGCACCTCCTCATCAAATAGACGTGCGCTCCCCTGATAATTGCCCACCGGGCTTGAAGGATACCTTGCACCTCTCCACATCTTTTCTGTACCCATCTTGATAGGTAGCAAAAAAAAATTTTCCTTGTGGGATCGGGGATATGGAATTGATTTCACAAATGTTGTCCACCTTAGGTAGATACCATCAGCTAGATAATACCTGTTCTAGTAGACGGTATTATTAATTACAAATTTATAAATAAACCCAATCCTAGACATGTATTTATAAAAAAACCCAAGCACTATTTAAACATAGAAACACACCCAAAATCAACCCCAAAGTCAACTTTTTGGGTGTGTTTATAAATGGGTTTTGAGTGTGTGTAATGATGGGTTTTGGGTGTGTTTATATGTTTAAATAGTGCTTGGATTTTTTTATAATTTCAACTCCCATTTTGGGTGTTTTAGTGAAATTATTAATTTGATATGTGATAGTTGGGCATTCACCTATCAGAACATCATTGAACACCGGGGATTGACCCAGGACGTTCAAATCATTTTGAGAGCCGGCAACTCCAAAGAAGGCGTGCCAAACCTATGTATCAAAACCAGCAATGCCGAGGATGATGCTTTTCGCCCTTTCCGATTCTCATAGTCCCCTTGCCAAGCGGATGGACAATTTTTCCATTGCCAATGCATGCATCAATGCTACTAATCATTCCAGAAATCCACGAGACTCGGCTTTTTGTAGAAGCCGTTGCAGTCCTCAGGCGTAGGTCTGCGCAGTAGTCCTGGTGTACAAATTTTTCATCTGCATCACAAAATCGCACAAAGTTCTCCAAAATAGTGGACTTCCCCATCCAGGCAATCTCATCCACTGATAGATGACCCATACGCCAACATTCGTATCACAGTTGTGAACTTTTGCTCGGGAAGCAGCCCCAAATCTCTAGCACAATTTTTCTTTTGAACAAAGTAGTCATCATAATTGCAAATATCATGCATGACTTTATTGAACAAATGAGGTTGCATTCTATATCTTGACTCGAAAATGAACATCAGAGTACAAAGATTGTGGGATAAAATAATCTTCCATAAGATTCTTACCCCGAGAATGTCTATGTCTATCCACATTCGGTGCCCGGCCTTCTCGTGAACCACGGCGGCTCTGGTTTTCTTCCTCCAGCAAAGCAACGGCCACACCAAGTTGCTCATCTAGTTCTCTATGCGCCCTTTTGCTTGCAGCTCTTCTACGCATTCTTACTCACCGTTCTCGCTCTTGCCTCTCCAAAACCTCTTCCATGTCGTCTGACATTGAGAATGGAAGAATGAAATCTAAAATATGAGAAATGAAGATGTAGAGAAGATATGGTGTGGGAGGTATGAGCTGAGCCTCTGCTTTTATAGAAAAATTTAGGCAGATAGAGATGACATGTTGTGTAATTTTAGAAGGTGAAAATCTTATCTGAAATTTGAAATTCACATGAAATTTGAAATTTGAATTTTGAAATGTATCTGAAATTTGAAACCGAAAATCTGATCCGATATAAGTAGTATTGACACGTAGGAATCCAAAAATCTTATCCGAAAATATTATCCAAATTAATTGTTTAAGTAAACAAAGTTGTGAAAAAAATAAAAAAATGAATAGTATTGCCATGGCAAACCTTGCACTTGGAAACACAATTTTTTTTTGTGCTAAGACACCACTATTTATGTAAATAGTACTTAGTGCTCCCCTTGCCATGGACAAAGGGCTAACTGGTGGAAGTGCTTATAGCCACCAAGATTGAAACAATAATTGCTTTACACCCAAAAAAACAACTGCTAATGTTTTTGTTTTGGGCATCATTACCATTAGCTCATGCTGTCGTCATATAGTTAATGGGTCAAAGCAAAAGTCTAAAGTCTTCAGCCCAAGCATTGCCCGTATCAACCGCAACGGGAAGTGGTCAATACTTACTACAGTAATAGGTCAAAGATTCTTTCTAGTTATATAAGTAAATTTATATTTTACGAAACTGTTATTTCGCGCGCCCGTAAAAGAATTGATTGTGCAATAAAATAAAATAAAATAAAATAACGAGTGCATGATGTCAATCTGGAGTGTGGGCGGTATAAATGCAATGCGAAATTTGACAACGCGGCGCGAAATACAAATAGACTCACAAGTTTGTTTATGCAATTTTGTTTTTGAACTTCGTCTCCCTTAGAATTACAAAAAATAACTCGTTCTGCTGTTGCCATCTTTGGATCAAGAGGAGAGAGAGAGAATCACATTGCAAATATTATTATTTCAGATCGTAGTGAATAAAATGATTGATTGAATGAAAATCTCAAGAACATCCCGCGAACAAACAAAGAATCTAAACAAAACGAAGGAAGGTACTTACGTGTGATGAGGTCCAGAATAATGCAACAATCAAAAGGACACAAAATCTAACAGACCCTAGCTAGCTAGCTAGCGACACAACTGATTCTGATACAGAAATGGAAAACAGCCAAAAACGAGTCACCCCCGCTCTCATCATTCAGAGCCTTCTTCTTAATTAGCTTAGTATTAAGTTGGAAAAGGTGAGTGATGAAGAAGAAGCCTTAATTTGTGGATTAATATTTGGTGGGGTTTGATGATGATGTGTGTTTGAGCTGATGATGATCAAAACAGAGACAAGAAAAGACGGTCTTGAGAACCTTCTTGAGAACTTGGCCCCGTTTTGGGATCCAGCGAGGGGCCATGAAAGCACCACCATGATATTGATGATGAGCACTAGTAGCCGTGGAGGTTGCTTCTTCGCAGCTGTGGATGAGAGCAGCCATATGAATATCTGAATATGTTGGCTGCGCTGGCTGTGTGTGTTCGTTTTCTATGGAAGGGAGACAGACAGCTTAGGCTAGATAGGTTGCTTTTGGAAATGAAGTTAAGTTGGGAGTCGGAAGAGGCAGTGAGAAGTGGTGCCGACAACAAGGTGTTGGAGTTAATAATATGAGGGGTGTGGAAGCCGCGTAGACTCATTCGTTTAACCCTAACCGAGTGAGTAACGCGTGAAGGCTCTTCTCTCTCTCTCTCTCTCTCTCTCTCTCTCTTTAAGACTCGTTCTTTACTACTTGTTTATATAAATAAAACCCCAGTAACACTATCAATTTCTAATTTGTATTGTAGCCAACCAACCAACCACCTCAATCACCCACCATATATTATCAGAGGGAGAGGAGCCCAATTCCCTTACACGCCTCATATACTCTCCCTCGGGAGAGGGAGTTCAATTCCCTTACACGCCAATCATATACTCTCTCTCGGCTTTGAATAAGTCATTTCATTCTACTTCTCCTTGTGCCCCTACTTTATTCTGCACATAGAGAGTTTGAAGCCCCCTACTTTAATTAATATAGTACATATGTGTTCCCAGCTAGTTTATCTGTTTCTGTACATAACACAATTTTTTTTTAATTTCTTACTGTTTCACATACATCACATTTCCTATGCATACAGAATAACCTTGTCCATTTGCTGAATAATATTTGTACTCATGCCCATTTGCTGCTTTTCCCTTGTCTCTTTTTTGACTTTTCAATATTAGTCCCAATCCTGACCATTAATGAAAAATATAACTGAGATACAGGTGGCGTGGCGACGTCTTAACTTTTCTGATTAGAATCCGTTGACCTTGACCTCACAAAAGACCAAAGGCCCCAAAGAGAAGTAAAAAGCCCCATCAAAGAATTCGGCCTAAAATGGGTCCCCCTCATGGGCTCAGATGAACTCAACTTAGACTACAACATTTTGGCCCACACAGGTTACAAAGAATCAGTCTACAGGGAAGGTTATAATGAGGGCTTAAAGTGAGGAGGTTATTTGAGGAGGTCAAATCTCACCATCAATAAATGTAAAGAAATCATGGGATTTAAATATTTTAAATGTTTTGACTGTCGGATCGGTCTCCTCAAATAACCTCATCACTTTAACTCATCATTGTAAAAGCTCCCATCAGTCTACTATAATCAAATGCACAGGGATTGCGGGCTTTTATTTCGGGCTTGATATTGCCTGGGATTAAAGAAACGATTCACTACTTGTTGGAGCACCATATGGATATGGTGGAGCAGTACTATTGGCTATGAAGTTTTTTTTGTTTTTTATTTTTTTTAAATACAAACGATACTGCTAATGGATTATAGCCCAATAGAAAATGACATTTATTTACAGACTACTCGTCTCAAATTCAAACCCTTATAAGTTATGACACCTTAGTAGAGCGTGTGAGAAACCTCTCACAAATGTAAATACTCATAACCACTTGCGTCACAAACCCTTACATTAACTATGAAGTTAGCAACAATGATTATGTGCAATAATATCTTATATATTTATTTTATGTGGAAGTTTTCCAGAACAATATCCAGTTTATGTATATATATATATATATATATGTTCCTTGTTGCATTGTGATTGTAGCAGCTGTTGAAGTTGAGCGCAAGTTTGACTGAGATCACCTTCGGAGGGGCATTCCCAAACATCACATTCGTAACTTTTTCGTTTACTTGTACTAGAAAATATTTTTTCCCTTCAAATACTAATACTATTGCTTGTAGATATTTGATCCTCTAGTTTGTTTTTTGTTTCAAGTTTTGGCAGCCATTAAAACTTTATCAGTGATGTAGAGTGTTTGCTGTTAAGACTCTTTGGCCCAATTTGTATGTGTTTTGTGGGCTTTAAATTAGTGGCTTATTGAAATTACTACATATCGGAAGATGAGTCATTCTATAGTGAGCGCCTAATACATGGCCCTTAGGGGAGACCCTATCTCTTAACCGTTGGATTAAGCTAATCAATTTGATCCAACGGCTAACTAATTTGATCAAACAGTTAAGAGATAGAGCCTCACCTAAGAGCCATATATTAGACCCTCACTATAGAATTATTTGTTAGAATAGATGGATAGTTGGGTTGGGTTGGGTGTGTTTCCACATGATTGTGAGACTAGTTTTCTTGTCTCATCAGTAAGACGACAAATTTGGTATAGATCATTCTATTTGCAGCAAAAGTAAAGTTTTGTTGAAAAAGTTTGACAATGGAGCCCACATGTCGGAAGGAAATTTCCTCACACCTTCATGAAGCCTTCCTTCTTTGGTTATTAGCCAAGGCTTTGCCTATAAGAGCACTTCCATCCATTTGCCATGGCAAAGGGTAAGGGCAAGGCAAGAGCTGTTACTATTCACATGAATAGTGACAGCCATTGCAAAAGGCTTGTTGTGTTTTCACCCATTATCATGGCAACCATTATATTCACATGAGACATGAGGAGAGACATTTGTATAGAGTTTTAGCGTGGGAAGTGAAGAATATGGCTATGTATTTATTAAAAAAAATTCTGAAATTTTTTGTACTTTTTTAAATAAAAAAATTTGAAAGTGCACATGTTAGAAGGAAATTTGCTTACACCTTCATGAAGCCTTCATTCTTTGGTCATTAGCCAAATGTCACGGGATGAGCGGCGGCGCAGCGCGACGAAAGTGAAACACAAATTTCACCACTCAAAGCACACCCGTGCGGCCCAGGATCTATTCGATCCCACTCAGCCTTCTCCCACTTCATGATATTCATGACTCTCATAACTTCAAGAGAGGTTCCCCTTCAATTGTCGTCTCCTACTAGACAATGAGTTACACTACCTTGTGACAATACAATCACTCCGCATCCGGCAACGAACCCTCGACGCCCATACATCAAGCGTTGCATAAGACACGTCAACTACATCGACCATGTCGCATGCTTAACTCATGGCTCGCTCATGTCCAAGTCAAGACATAGCGATCCAACACACCATTGGTTTACCCACACTTCTGTTAAGTTATTCCTTTAGCGTCCACGATAGCCCACATCCTCAAGCTATACACGCAAGCTGTCATACTTGCATATCACCCAAGCCTTGGCGACATATGTATTCTGAATGTCCCACATGACTATCTATGCATTGCATGGGGTCGCAACCCATGGCTACCGGCATCCAAATATCTTTCTTCCATTTTGGACAAGGCCAAACCCAAGCCAAGTCCATCGAGTATTATCAAATGCCTCGTTAGCCGATGGCATAGCGAATGCCATAAGTTGACCTCACTCTTTGGAACGATACGCAATACGAACGGCCCCGCGTGTTCGTACTATCCTCGGGAATTCATTTCCCTCGGAGACATAGATTATCTTTCAACAATCTTATGCCCACCCTTATGACTACCTCCAATGTCATAAGGATGCTCGCTTAATGCCACAAGGGTGTAAGCACCAGGGGTGGTGGAGAGCATGACACCATGTCACCCCCTATATAGCATTTTATGCATTTAGCTTTCTGCCAGGAGGGAACATCACCTATGCGAGGAGTCATAATTGGGCATAACTCCCTCATACGAACTCCAAATGGTGAACCGTCAGTTGCGTTACTTGCGTCTCAACATCACAAACATCCCGATATTCTTAGCTTCGTCAAGTTCCTCCTGTAACCTTCAGAAATACCCAAAATACCCTTCACAAGTGCAACCCAACCAACACCAACCATTCTAGCTCTTAAGCTCTTGCCATTCCACACTTAGGCTACCTCTTAAGTGCATAGATGTCCTAACGGAGTCACGGTAACACTTGTCTATGTGCGACCCATGACACAAGGCTTTGCCAATAAAAAGGTTCATCATTCCTTTGTTTTCTCTGCCTCTAAATTCTCTCCACAATTTCTCTAGTTTTATAACAAGTTTTCTTTTCTTTTGGCTTTTTTTGCTATATGTTTGGTTGGGTTATTTTTACTCTGGCACCATTTGTAAGAGAGAAACTCTCTTTTTGTATTAGGTGTGTGCTAGTAACTTTATTGAGCAACAATAAGAGTTTTGTAAGGTTATCTTTATTTAATTTTTTTTTATTGGTTATTGTTTACTTTTTTTCTCGAGAGTTGTTTTACACATTTGTATTTGTTATTTTGTAATATTTGCTTGTGAGTAAAAATTTGAATATTGTTATTGACTCATATGTGTGAGAGATTTGAGTTTGTGAGAGCTTGCACAATTTTTTTGCAATCTCTTTTGTTATTAGTGGAATTTTATCGCCAACTTTGACATGAACATAGGCTTTAAAAAGGAACCAATACATATATTGTTCATATATGATGTTTCCGTAACAATACTTGCCCTCGTTTGGCATATGCTAGATGATGATTGGTCTACTTGAATAATTAGTTGTTTTTACTCTTTACAATGCATAATTACTTATTTAAGTTAGGAGATGCTCGTCTAGTCCCTACGATATAGGTTTTTTTTTATTTAGAAAAAAATATTTATTTACAATTTTAAAACCTATTCTTCCCTCTCATCAATAAAATACTCTTGTCATTTTGTCCAAAAAAAAAAAAAAAGGTTAGGACTTAGACTTTGATCTCTTATTTGAGTTGGAGGATTTCACTAGTTTAGTTACGTACCTAGATTTACTTCTAGGTGTACGTATTTTAATGTTGTGTGATATTCCTAGATTTACTCATCCTTGCTATGCTCATTTGCTAGATAGATGCATTAGGGTTAAGCTAAAACAACTCATTTATTTATAAAAGATATTTAGTCATATATTCCATTTTTAGCACTAAAACTATAAATAAAGTCTACACTATTTAATTTCTATAAACAAACCCAAAAATAACAACTGGCTCTATTGAATTTAATTTTGATTATTAAATTATTTTGATGTCGACTGTTTTGGATTTTTTAATGAGGTTTTCTATCTTTATATAATTAATTTATTGATAATTTCGCAGCTTTAAATGGTGATAATATTCGCAATATGAATTTTCAAAAATTAAACAATTTAAACTCACTCACGCTCTCGCACACAGTGGGGTTCGAACCCTCGACACTCCGAAATTTTGCAACCACTTAACCATCGCGCTGCTCATAACTCTGTGATTATAAACTATGGAATTCTAGTATATATATTACTTGCGAGACTTTCAAAAATTAAACAATTTAAACTCACTCACTCGCACACAGTGGGGTTCGAACCCCTCTCCAATCCGAAATTTGCAGGCACTTAACTACCACGCTGCTCATAACTTTGTGAATATAAACTATGGAATCTAGTATATATAATACTTGCGAGCTGCTTTTCAACTATTCACCACATTTCAACTTACTCATTTACCCCACCATTCAACCACTCACCTAACTAATTAGTTGTGGTCATATTTCTATACATATAGTTAGGTAATCCTATTTGTCAAGTCAAGAAGATGATTTGTTATCTATAACTTCAGACTCTGTTGGAGTGGGAAGTAATAACTATGATTATACTCATAACCAACCATTTCCCTACCCTTCATATCTTATTCCTTTTGGGAAGGAATTGAGCAGCTCATGGAAAGAATATGAGACTCAATCTTTAAATGATTTTGGTCATGGACAACGTCAACCAATCTCGGATCCATATGGGTGGTATGTTAACAATTATATGCAAAACTATTTTGGGGATTTATCATTTGATGACTACTCTTTACAATACACTTATTCTACACATATAGATGATGAAGATAGTGAACAATTTGAACCTCATAGGAACTCTATGTGGTACTAAGTCACTTATTTATCTTACCATGCAATATAGTAAATCATTATATATAAATGATTATGGTGTGTTTAATCTTCTTTCATTAATTACTACATATTTTCTACACTCACATTGTTTGTCAGCTCGCTATATAATCAACTTAAATTAGTTAAATCCATCATGCAATACATTTCCTTCCAATTTTTTGTGATAAACTAATAGATAATTGACTAAATAAGCTTCCTCCAAAGTTTCAATAAAAATTTCCAAGTCTTTCTTACAATTTCCGTAGTTTTTATTCAATTTTTATCGATATCAATAATATCCTGATATTTCCATCAAAATTTTCGTATTTTTGGACTACCGATATGTTCGATATCGCCGATATTTTAGATCTTGTGCATGAGTCATTCTGACTAAATAATCAACCTCAAAATTGGAAGAGTGAATGGTTCAACTTCAACGTGTGATTTGGGCATGGCTTTAAGGAAAAGAACAAAAGGAGCAGCCTCCACAGTGCTATGACCAACATTACTTGAACTTGATTGATGATGCTATACATTCGCAAAAAAATAAAACAATAATAAAAAAAAAGATTGATGATGAATGCTATAGCTAATTCTACGATGCTTAACTGTTATTTTTAAGTAGAGCAATGGAGGCCTTAGCAATCTCAAATGCATATGGCAAACGACGAGTAGAAGTGTCGACTTTTCACGGTCTCCCTTTGGTCTTCAACTTCTTTTTGGTTAAGTAAGCACAGTAGAACCAGGTTCATTAGCTCCTTCAGTGTCATGTGGACTTATTTCTTCTTCTCATCATCTTGTTGTTCATACCACATATTGAATCTTTGTAGTTGTGACCTTCCTGGTGAAGTTGTGCCATGACTTCTGTTTCCTATATTGATGAGATCTAATTTCCTCCAATGTGAATGCACGACATCAAGTAGTACTGGTACACCACGCTCTCTATACTCTGCAATTTCATGTGCACATGGTAATTGGTGGTTTAACGAATAAGCACAACCACATGATAAAGCATCCACCCCATCTGTCTCTAACCTGATTGCAAAAAAATTACAATGTTAACTCTGTAAACCATATATGTACATGCAATAAGTAAACTAAATTTACCTTTATGACTTGCACACAATTACACTTAAAGCCTTTATAGAAACAAAACCTACTAACTCTCTAAACTCCGGATGCCTGAACCTATGTTGAATAAAACATTGACTCTTTTCAAAAGATGCCTTAATCTTTGTGTGCTCCAGCTCTAACAATGAGTGTATAGTTACCCATGATCTCTCAAAGTTAAGTTAGCTTGAGCGGAGCTGTCGCTTCAACTTTGCATGTGCACTTTCCGCTCTATTGATAACAATAATAAATTTTCCTGAAGCAAAATAAATTTTCAAATTAATATATCAAAAGTTGACTAAAATACTTATCTATTTGAGGTCGTCGATCTAAGATGCATACAAGTATTTGTCCATGCGGCCACAAACCTATCCTTAAATGGATTTAACCAATTTTCATGAATGTATTCAAGAGCTTTTTGAAATTCACTGAACTTAGACTCAATCTGTCGCAAACAATGCCAATATTCCTCCTCCATTTCTGAACCAACCAAAGTATTTTAATCCTCATTAAATTGCTTCCATTGTTTGAGGGTCCCAAATAACTTCTTGCAATTTGCCAACACTCCTTTGTTAATATGACATCTACATAATAAATGTCATGCTTTCAGAAATATAAACGTAATAGAATTCATGAGTGCTAACTCTCAATCGATGACAATAACACCAGGAAGACAATTATCATCCAACAAACTCCTCAATGCAGTCAATGCCCATGTGTAATTGTCTTCCTTCTCGGCATTTATATACACATACGCAACAGAGAATGTCATATTAGTAGATGTCACCCCCAAAATTTACAATAGTGGGAAACGATACCTATTAGTCTTATAGGTGCAATCCATGATAAGTACATGTGGAAATGCACGCAAAATATTAATATTAATGGGGTGTGTCCAAAACATGTCAGTTACAATATCACCAGATGTCCTATGCCACTCAATATAATTGTGTTCGGATAACTTAGTAAGCAATTGTTGCATTTGGGTTCTCCCAACAAATTTTTGGTTATATTTCGAATCCTAACATTGTATATTGTCTTCATAGTTGAAACATTCATTGCATCTCTATCTTTAATGGTGACCAAAATATCTCTGGGTTTCACCAAACTCTTAGACATGTCCACCAACAAGGCATTCTCCTCTTCAGTAAGTCGCCCCACAAATGAATGACCTTGAAGATACTCTGAAATAGGATGGTTGTGTACTCCACAAATCACCTCCAACTTCCAATCATCCCCATCACCAATATTAACACCTTTTAACAAGAATGGGCATCCACATTTCTTGGTACCAGTGTCCCTAGCACATTTTTTCATATCACTATTTGCATCCGACCTTATATTCGTTGTCTTATAGTTACCGTTCCTTTCACAAGTAATTATTACACGAGGTCTCCTCTTACCCTCACCTCCATAATCAGACCTTTTAATTACAATGACAATATTATTCAATTTTCCTTGTTCACGAGCCCATCGAAGTAATGCATCTCTACAATTGAATATCTACACATAAAACTCATATTATTTAAATATAAAATTTGAAACATTAATGCCACGTTAATGATACTAAAAAGCATTTCAGACAAATAATTACCGAATAAGTTGTGAATTGATCACTATAGTCCATTACACATTCTGTTCTCACATTGTTGCCTTCAGTAGGGCGCGTCACCTTGATTTTCTTTCTTCAATGGGAGTAAGATCAAAAATAGCTTGGATTAAATTTGTGGTTGGCAATAAGTTACTGAAAAAATAAATAAATTTCGGTTGGATGCCACTGAAACGCAGGTAAAATTTTGGTAGTAAACCATTGAATTACGTTTCATCTTACGGTGGATCTCCACCGAATATTATGTTGCTGACCGGTCAAAACCAACCAAAAACGGTGCAACTTTTCGGTGGCATCCCACCGAATTTACTGTCGCGTTGATCGATGTCAACGCAACCAATGATTACGAAATACTAAACTTACAAAACGCCAAAAAATAAACTCGTACCTCATTCGAAGCCTCTCTAACTTCAATCTCACCCTTCATAAATAAATACAAGATATTTTTTCACTAGTATAAACTTATAAATCTAGAGTTTAGGGTTTAGGAACATGATAGTTTGAGAAAAAAGTCATACTAGGGTTGCAGGAATATATGTGGGGTATAGTGAGCATTTTAATTTTAAATTTAAATTTTTTTGTCCTTAACGGTAATTGTGTACAAGGGTAAAATAAGTTATTTATATTTAAAATTAATATAGGGTGTAAAGAACAAATAATGGGATGTGCCAATAAAATCTCCCTTATTATTATTAGTGGAATTTTTGTAATCAGCAGAGCATCTTTTATGTTTGTTTTTATTCTTCTTCTTATAATTTGATTACTTAAGGAAGTTTTGGTCAATTGATGTGACGGGGCATTAGTTAGGGAAATTGCATACTAATATTAATATATTATGAGTGGTGATTTTCCCACTCTTTTTTCTCCTAAAAAATGAATGTAAGTGGATAAAATAAGAGTGAGAAAATCTTGCCCTATATTATTATTATGTTAAGGGAAAAGAAAAAGAAAAAAGAAAAGAAAACGTCCAATCCAATGGAACGTATGGATACATGCAAATGCGAAGTTGGACCGAAAAAACCGTCGACATGAGTAGTCAAGAGTAGAGTGTCCACATCCGTTAGAACTTGGAACTGTGCTGTGGAAGTCACGTGGAGACCTATTAAACTTAAGATTTTGGAACACACGAAGACTCACTCTGCAAAATCACAATTGAATAGAAAATTTACAGATTAAATTAAAGGGGAAGAGGGACGGGAAGGGAAGGCCTTCTTCTTCGACTTTTCTCTCCGACTCGAAGTTAAGACTCAAGAAGAGGTTTAGACTCAACAAGAGATGTCTCTTCTTCTTCTTGTTTTCCTCGACTTGTGTTAGTGGTGTTGTTTTAATGGATCATCCAACGCAACCAGACTCGCCGCCGGTGGCTTGAGTATGAGGTTTTTGTCGTCGTCGATTCTGCCACCAATGGTCGTCTCAATCACTCTTGCACTGTGAACGGCTCTATTATTAGTGCAGATACAGACAACAATAATAAGGTTTTACTTTATTATATACGGCATATCATATCCTCACACCAATCGCTTGCCTCCTCCTCCTCCTCCTCCTCCTCTCTCTCTCTCTCTCTCTCTCTCTCTCTCTCTCTCTCTCACGGTTACAACTTATACCATGTTATCAAATACATCCAATTCAATTGCAGCTTCATCAGAACATGCTACTCCTCTCCTCTGCTCAAATGCTATACTTCAATTACTTGAAAGATTGCTTGGTGTTTCAGTTATGACAAACATGAACCCATTGAACCAACTCAATTAGTCAGGATCAAATTTTAGCTAAGTTGACCATGTTTTCTGCTTTCCTGTTAATCACCAGTGTTGGTTGTTTATTTGAATGATGTGAAGCATGGGTAGGTGGTGGGAGACTCTGATAATTGCATACAAGACACTGGGAGTAGTCTTTGGAGGGCTTGTCACATCCCCACTCTATGTATACCCTTCGATGCACCTCAAGTCTCCAACAGAAGATGACTATTTGGGCATCTATAGCATTATGTTCTGGACTCTCAGTCTCATTGGGGTTGTCAAGTATGCCAGCATTGCTCTCAAAGCCGACGATCAGGGCGAAGGTACATACAGGCTCACATTTTTATTTTCAAATCATTCGTCCTTCTTGTACCTTTTCTTCACATCAAGTGATTGGTTCCTCTTACAGATATTTAATTTTTAAATTCTATATTTTTTTTTAATGACTAGTGTGAATGGATGTGGTTACTCTAGTTTATCGTTTTGTTATTTCATTTTGCATGCATTGCTTACATTTGGGATGCGATAGGGTAACTGGAAACTTTGGGAGCTGAAAATTGTAGTTCATAACTTCACATATGCATATGCAGAAAGTTGTAAAATCAGCATTGCAAAGCCATGAGTCATGGATAAAAGGAGACATCTTGAGTTTATTCCTAAAAGTTAGACATATCATCTTTAAGATGTTCATACTGGAGTTATGCTTTAAAAGACCGTTGTCATTGTGCTTTATTTCCAACCATTGAGATTTTGCAGCATGGAAAATGGCTACATGTTTGTCAATTGAAAACCTCTTGTTTGTCTATCTGGTGGAGATATGATCAGCATGTAAATAGGCACGATTTCAAAGATAGCAAAATTGTGAAACCATGGTAGCACGTCGAAGCATATGCTTATCCAAGTTCACTAATCCCTAGAAATTTGACTTGTGCGACATTAATTGTTTGCAGGTGGAACTTTTGCCCTGTATTCATCACTTTGCAGGAATATGAACATTGGCATGCTTACTTCAAGGCCTGCAAATTCAAGTTCAACTCTTTCACGCTCTCTCTTGGATGAGGGCACAGAAAAACAGAGTAGGCTTGCAAAGTTTTTCAGAAAAAGTGTAGTTGCTAGAAGGGTGTTGCTTTTTATTGCTATGCTAGGCACGTGCATGGTTATTGGAGATGGTATTCTTACACCTGCAATCTCTGGTATTTCACTGTGCGTTCTGTTTTTCTTTTATTTTGGAAAGTCATATTAAAAAAATTTCTTTTAACTTATGTAATTTTTATCTCCAGTTTTGTCAGCAATGGATGGAATAAGGGCGCCTTTTCCATCTCTGAGTTCCTGTAAGTATTGATGTGCATGATTGGAAGTTTGAACTATGACAATGAGCTTTCAATACTGTTGGTTCTTCCAGTAAATTAGGATAAAATGCAATCAAAAGCACCTTTAATTAGATGCCCTTTTTTTTTTCTAAGAGCTTATATATAAATTCGTCTTAGCAAAAGATATTATTCAAATTCAATCATAAAACCATGGAAGAGAAACAATAGTTGTTATGCGATACATGTTTGTGCTGGGAATGTTAAACAGGTAGGATAAGAAACAGATAGAAGTGACAATTATGGAGGTGAAGGGAAATAAATTAAGCCATGTGATAGTGGGACTTGTGAAATTTCCCAGGAAGCCAGGTAGGTCAGTTTTCTGTTCCGGAAATTGGAGTAGAATTGTTTTAGTGGTATCAGGTTATTGTGGTCTTCTTCGTTCAGTTATTAAATCATATTTGAATTTCTTTGTCATTCTGGTTTATATTTTGCAGCTGTGGTGGAAGCGCTTTCTGCAGTAGTCCTTATCATTCTGTTCTTGTTACAAAAGTTTGGTACATCTCGAGTGAGCTTCCTTTTTTCCCCCATCATGGGTGCATGGACTTTGTGTACCCCACTTGTAGGAATTTATAGCATCATACATCATTATCCAAGCATATTTAAGGCAATATCACCACACTATGTCTTCCGTTTCTTTTGGAGAAATGGAAGGGAAGGCTGGCTGTTGCTTGGTGGCACTGTCCTTTGCATCACAGGTGAGTATCATGTTGATATCATGATTATTTAGTATGAAAGATTGACTTGATTACGTTTGAATCATATGCTCTTAGATATTAGGAAGTCTCAAGTCCAGCCACACAAAACGAAACCGGACTAATTGAATTCATAGCATGGTGAAATTAATAATGAAAATAGTATTTTTCTGTACCTTGTAGTTTGGTAATAATTATTTAATCCGTGTTCCCTGTTTTATTCAGGCTCCGAAGCATTGTTTGCAGATCTTGGCCACTTCAACCGAAGCTCCATTCAGGTTTACCTCTAATACCATCTCTCTGTCTTTAAGGTTCCCATATTTTTTTTCTTGTTTTAACTGGCCTTTCTGATGTGTTTTCCTCAACAGATAGCTTTCTTGTTTACAATCTATCCATCTCTGGTTCTGACATATGCGGGGCAGACAGCATACCTGATCAGGAATCCAAATGATCATGATGATGGATTCTATAAGTTTATACCAAAAACGATCTACTGGCCTATCTTTATCATAGCCACATTGGCTGCAACAGTTGCAAGCCAATCTCTAATATCAGCCACGTTTTCTGTCATCAAGCAATCTGTAGTACTTGATTATTTCCCTCGGGTGAAGGTTGTGCACACATCCGATAGCAAAGAAGGCGAGGTTTACTCCCCTGAAGTCAACTACATCCTCATGATTCTGTGTGTTGTTGTCATACTTATTTTTGGGGATGGGAAAGACATTGGAAACGCATTTGGTATGTACTTGAAACCGTGCATATTGATATTGATTTGCCTTCAAGAGTCGCAGATTATGTTTACCAATTTATTAACATTTTGGTTAACATGTTACAGACGTATTTTTTTCATTTTCTGATTATTGCGACAACCTTGTTTCAGGTGTTGTTGTCAGTCTAGTCATGCTCATCACCACAATATTACTGACACTGGTAATGATCATAATATGGAGAACACCACCTATGCTGGTTGCTCTTTACTTCTGTGTATTCTTTGTCATGGAAGGTGTTTACGTGAGTGCAGTCTTCACTAAGATCCCTGAAGGTGGATGGATTCCTTTTGCCATATCCTTTATCCTTGCCCTCATTATGTTTGGTTGGTTTTATGGGAGACAGAGAAAATTAGAATATGAGTTGACTCATAAGATAACCTTAGACAGACTTGGTGTGCTATTATCTGACCCTAGTGTTCAAAGGGTTCCTGGATTGTGCTTCTTTTACACCAACATTCAAGATGGCCTCACTCCGACTCTTGGACACTACATTAAAAACATGAAATCCCTTCACAAGGTCACTATGTTCACTACTCTCCGATACCTATTGGTTCCTAAGGTTGCTCCTCATGAGAGGATTGTCATAAAAAAACTTGGCCTCAAAGGGGTTTATGGGTGTGTTATTCAGTATGGCTATGCAGATCCCCTAAACCTTGAAGGAGATGATTTTGTTAGTCAAGTTACAAATAGCTTGCAGGCACATATACAAAACTGCTCAGGCCGTCTTCCATCCAATCCTTCAGAGTACCAAGAAGAGATATCTGATTTGGAAGAAGCAAGGAGTGCAGGTGTAGTTCATGTTAGAGGAAAGACAAGGTTTTATATTGGCCATAACTCTGGCTGGTTTGATAGAATTATGCTGGCATTTTATGAAGTTCTGCACAGCAACTGTAGGTCGGCTCTGCCTGCTCTACGGGTGCCTCCGCCTCAGCGGATTGAGGTCGGAATGCTTTATGAGGCTTGAAGGAAGGAAGGCTATATTTTGGTAGAATATTGAAATAAGATGCTACTTAGATTGGATAAAGTGGTTTTTTTTTTTTTTTTTTTTTTTGCGGTCTGCGATGTGATAAAGTTCTTTCTCATGTAGAAGCAAAACTGTTAGGACACGTAAATAATTTTTTGTTTCAATGAAAAAAAGAAAGAGATCATTACAACAATTTTGATGGCCCAAGTCGATTTTTATACTACTTGTTCATGCTCAGAAATAGAAACGATTTTGATAGAATAACAAGAGAAAGAAACTACAATAACTTGATAGAAACATTTACTCAAGATATTTTCCAAACTGTTGCGGTCGTTGCTCCGGATGTTGTTCCCCCGGTGTGAAACCAGTTGGTTCCGTAGTTTTGGTCCTTCCCAAAACCTCCCCTTTATGATTGGTCTCGGTTGCTGGAATGTGAGGTTGAGCCAAGTCGTCTCCCATGATATAATAAATTAGAATCGTGGGACTTTTGGGATGTTCAATCATCAATTCAAGCTCAAGGAGCATGGCGGAAAGAGAGCCTACTTGGTGAATCAATTCTCACTATTACATCATCCTCACCACCTGATTCATCACTGGAATAATCTTCCACTACCACACGACTCTTTTGAGGGTCTCTACTTTGCTCCCCCGGTTCTGGAGGACTCATTTGTCCAGTGAATTTTCTCACTTCAAGGTTCTTTCTGACAGTTGTAGCCCCTTCGGATCTGACAGAAACAAGCGGACGGCCATGATATGATGGAACACTCGGATATGAGACATTATGTGGAGGGCCCTGATATGCTGGAATACTTGGATATGATACGGTGTGTAACGGCTTAATGCGACCACTTCTTGGAAAACTTCTGGTGTGCCGGGGGACATTCACCTTTGTAGAACAACATGAGAAAAGAAGTTAGTCAATAGGAAGAAGACCTAAATTGCCACCAAACATGACTTTCAAATATCAAATGTGCCTTCCAAAGAGAGAGGAAGCAAAATTAAAACAGTTTTGGATGATGACTATCTTAAAAGCTTTTGGATTGAACTGTTCTTTGGAAGATAGATAAACTGCCTGAACCAACAAAAAGATAAAAGAGCCTCAAAGGTTGTATAGGTTTCAAAATCCCATATACATATTAAAAAAACCATCATTATATCCTAAAGCACCAAAAAACATGATAAAGAAACTGAACATACCATGCTGCCATAAATGCTCCACTGCATTGCCCTTGCTGACAAGCTATTAGCTTGCAACTCAATCCCTTCAGGGTTCTTTTGTTGCTTTGCCTTGTAGAAATGTTCAGGCCAACTCACAAAACCACTATGTTCTCTGCTAAGAGATCTATGGGGGTGATCTGCATGCGATACAAATGATGGCCTTCTAATTAGAGTACTGTCAGAATCAAATGCTGCAATGTCAAATATAATCACTCTTGATCTTGTTTCAACGAGATAACTGGATCCTCGATGAGAAAAACTGGCTCCCTTGGTGCCTGTTATCATCAATCAGAAACAAAAGGGTTAAGGATCCTCTTGGGCATAACCAGCTATGATGATAAGAAACAGCAATCCGATGATTAATGCAACTCAACCACACTACACAACATATTTCGGGCTTATGGCAAGGTCTGAACCATGCCGATGATTATTGCCAACACTTCATGACATATAAACACAAGTTTATATTACCTGATGCTTCCAGATTTGGGAAGCTTTGGTAACCATGTGGGGGCAACAGAGGTGCAGGTGATGTGATCAGTTCTTCTTGGACACCTTGGGTTTTAACAAAACCTTCTAATAGAAACCCAATGGAACGGTAAGGAATTTCAAAAGATTCTCCGCTTATGTAAATGGTCATCATTGACCCTTCTGCAACAAGAGCTCTCAAATCTTGCATTGACATTTTCTCAAATATTTGTGGAAGGAAAAGTTTCACAAGAGCAATGGCACTTTCCTAAAAATAAGTTGAACTAAATAAAATCAGTTACATCATAATAAATCCATAATATTTTCCAAAATTCATATAATCATATTGTAATTTCCCATTTGCCATGCATGTTTCACATGTAGGAAAAGTTTCACAAGAGCAATGGCACTTTCCTAAAAATAAGTTGAACTAAATAAAATCAGTTACATCATAATAAATCCATAATATTTTCCAAAATTCATATCATCATATTGTAATTTCCCATTTGCCATACATGTTTCACATGTAAAGCCCAAAGACAAAATTAATTCCATTGACCTTTTGTTTTAGAAGTTAATGACAATAAATACAGCCCTACAAGTTTTGGCAGCTGCAACAAGATGAAATTTTTAGTAAGAAAATACCTGCCAGAGGAAGTATTCTACTGAGGGATCTGACCGAAGCACTGAAAGTATCTTGTGAGTTTCAATGCAAAAGCAGAGAACCACAGTATCTGTGATCATGTCACAAATGTAGGGCTTTCCGGTTAGCGCTTCATATAGTCCCAAAGTACTCCCATGAGTAAAAGTTGGATGCAGCGAGTGCTTGTTTTTTATGCTCTTACTTATCCACTGCCAAAAATAATTCTCATCCATGATATTGTCCATGAGGAAATAAAGAAAATGTTTCACCTGAGAGTTTTAATTACCTTGACTACCCCAGTGGAAAGAAGCCAAATACCAGTTGGTTTGGAGCCCTCCCTGTAAAGTGTCACCCCACGCAATTTCATTGTTTCCTTAGTAGAACCTTCAAGTGGTTCACGAACTGAAGGAGGAAGAGCCCCCATTAGAGGATGGAGACTAATCAAATCATTTATTTTGGGAATCTTTACTAACGGGGGATTCCTTAGAAGCTTTTTCAAGTCAGTCTGCATGGAAATTTAAAAAAAAAGATTCTAATATCACGAAAGAGTGATGCACAAACTAAATAATTATAAAGGACAAACAGTCACCAACAGACCTGGACGGCATCATGAAGATGAAGCATCTCTTTTTCTTCCAATAGGCCAACCTTCTCAAGGTTTTGGAGATAATCAATTAAATGGTTTAGAACAGAGTACGTCACTTGTCTTGTTTTCACAACACGCAAAACCTGAAAATTCCAAATGTGTTCATACGTACAAGACAATCTCATGCTAAAATAATCTTCCTAAGCAAGGATACAGTGAGAAAAGTTTTAACCATATGTATGGTAGGTTCAACGGACTTTGGATAAAACAACTCCAACTAGAATCCAGCACAACTTATCATCATAGCACACCATATGGAAACTTAACTAACAAACCTGAGGAAATGTGACACGAACATCTTCCAGAAACTTTTTTGCTTCTTCTCCTTCTGCCTCACTTTCATTAATGACGATAGAAGCAACTTCACTATCACCTAAATAAATCAGCAGATGTAGAGTAATTATATATTTATCAAAATTTTGGGTTACCACAATAACCAAAACAATTCCTAGGTGACAAGGGCAAATATCATGAAGAAAAGCATGTAGGGTAGAAAGTAAATTTCCTTTCCAAAATAGCCAGAACAATTACCAAAAAAGGTATTAACTAGTAAGGAAGACTATCACCTATAAAGTCATGAAGTTGCTGCCTTGCAATTCTATGGGCACGAAGAAAGGAAGCACAAATGTAACATGCAGATTCCAGCCTTTGCACAGTGAAATAGGTTACCAACTTCTGTGGGCAAATGCTTGTTTTATGGAACTTGTAGTAATTCGGGAAATGACCATGAGCTTTTAAACCTTTCCAGTCACACAGAGGCTCATCTGAAACCAAGTCAATTGCTTCGTCTACTGATTGCATCAAAATATTTGCAGTAGATTGTGTAATCCTTCCCTCATCAAGCATGCTCCAGTAAGCAGCTTGTACTCCTAAGACAAGAAATGGTTTTGTATTAGCAAATGAGGTCACAGTTAGACATAGCAACCTTTAATTTTCACACCATGGCTGGATCTATGGGAAGTTATGCATCAAAATGATCTCAAGGACCTTCTTTCCAGGAAACAAGCGTCTTTAAGCATTTTAGTTGTATGTTTACAGAAATCTACGAAATATAAATGCCTAAGCTTGCAAGCATGGCACATAAGTGTAGAAAGAAATAAGTACTGGGACTGAAATATAAACACTAACAAATTTACCATTCAAAAGACGTTCGCGTATATCCTTCAAATTTGTAAGATCCCGATTATTATCTCTTTCAGATGCAGCATGAGGGTGTACATGTTCGCTATCAACATTATTTAAGCTTGCAATATATCCCTTCACTGTGGGCCAGTCAGCCGGTCCCAATTCCTCATCATCTCCAAGATCACCAAAAGCCTCTAATGCTTTGTTCAACATTTCATATTTTGTATACTCCAGTACACGCCTCTATTATAAAACAAAAGTATATGCATATAATTTCATAACAGGAATGCCTTTCTGGAGCCATTAATAAAAATGTGCTTTATTTGGTTTTTGTGGAATATATAGAATTCAAAGTATAACAGATTCACCAATAAAGAATAAAAGTTCTTTAAATTTAATGTAAACTTGAATAAAATACTATAAAACATAAATCCGGGCACCCTAAATCAAAACGTTCACATCATCTCGATTGTTGGACCTTGACTATCTCAACTCAAGAGAATACAAGGATCAATTTTAGGTCACTGACATACTGGATCCTTACCAATAATGTTGAACGCCTAACATCACTAACCTACTGCTATGCTAATCCACCTATAGATCTTGTTGTGCAGTCAATACTATAATCTGTTTTGGAGTTCTCAGATTGTATCCACCAATCCCAGTGTTGGGAAAAGTGCCCAAAGATAGACCACCTGTAACTAAGCTTGAAAATTACAATGTACTTTCATATGGGTTTAGAGCTGCATGACATAAATATTGAGCAATTATTTAAACATTATAATCCCAAAACAAAGAAAGGGAGACATAAAGCCGTACAGGGAGAATGCAGTGTATAATTTGAGGAACAGTTAAATCCTCACCTTAGCTGCTGATAGCTTGTCCATATCTAGAAGGCGTAAGACAAATTGTGTGGTTGAACCATTCACAATTAGTGTCAAGAAGACGATTCCACCAGTGAAGAAAACAAACTGCAGAGGTGAAAACAATTCTATGTTGATGTATAAAAAAAACCAGCTTTAATAATCATATAAAAAAATATCTCTGAATGGGTGTGCGTTCATGTTCCGTAGGCGTACCAAGAATCCTGTGTCAGAACTGAGAAGCGAAGAGCTGTCACTAGTACGCTACAAGAATAAAGGAAAATAAATTAGAAGCAATACAAATCATCAGCATTCAAAGAGAAAAATGGGAAAAAAATTGTATAACATATAAAATAAAAACTGGTTCCTTTTGTTAGATTATGCACTAAAAACTAATGGAATTGCACAGACTACACAATCACTGAATGTTTAAAACAGCAAATCAGGTGAGTAGATGTGTGAATGAAATATTTCCTCAGCAAAAGCATCAATAATGAGGTTTTGCAAAGTCCTTCTTGTTTCATTGAGAACGTTTTGTAATGCACCATCCAACTTAAAAGTAAACAACTAGTGAAACTAAGAAGACAGTAGAGATTTTTAACCACAGGGTGCTAATGAAATTTGGCCATACCAACAAGGTAAAGTTAATTTTCCCTTTGTATAAAATTAAATCTTAATTAACGACAGCTTGCCTTGACTGACAGTGAAAGTGACAATGCTACAGCCCCTCTCAGACCTGACCATATAAGGATTATAGCCTCTTTCCAATCCAAACCATAGCCGAAATACCGAAGCAAGGGAAACGACACTCCAACAACTATGAACCGGGAAACTTGTACGTAAACATAGAGAAGAATGAGATAGGCCCAAGAATATCCTGAAACAAAAACATTTAGAGTTACAGAGAGTTGATAATAATAAATACCTAGTCATACTGTGTAAGCATTAGTAGTATGGAACTGTCTTTTTCCTAAGTTAACAGAGAGATAAAAAAGCTTAACATATAGTCAACTAAAAAGTTAACCACCCAAAATTTTTTATTTCCCTTCATTCCTATGGTAGGGAACCTATATTGAAGGATAAGACTATAGTACGGGAAACAGGTAGACAAGTTGAAAAAATATCTGTCAGAACATATGACATAAAAACTAAATATTTAAAATGTCAAGCAGCAAAGTTAAAGAGCTAAGTGTGCAGAATATCAAAGAAATAATGCAGGAAACAACAAAAATATGCAAAAATGCAAAGATTGACCATCCAGTGTATTTTCGCAGAGTCCACACCTGATCGGCCCTATATTGCGCATCCATCTCTGTGCAATTATGACCAAGCATGTACATAAATTTATGCATGCAAAAATGAATACACAAATGCATATCTGTATTTCAAAAAGTAAGGATTACCATTTTCAAGAAAATTTTCACCGCTGAGAATTCCTTCAGCTATAACAACTCCACTGAAAAGCATAGGAGAAAATATGTGTTTTACATATGTAGCTCATGATCAAGCACATGGTACCAAACAAGTGCTAAAAGTTAGTTATGCTGATTTCCTTTTATTATTGGCACCAAACAAAATGGAATTTAAGAGCGTTGGATTATGCACTTACCTTAAGATGAAAATTAAGGTATTAGCAATATAAGCAACCATTTCCCTGCGAAAAGATGCCTAAAGCATGAGCACATAACATTTTATAAAGAAAGAGTAGATTCAAGGAGACATTTTAGAGCTCGCATTTTCTTTATGGACCTTATATATCTCTACCAATTTCCACTAGCATGCCATAAATCACTGACAGGTATACTCCAATACATGTCTAAATTAGTTATTGACATACTTAGGACAATAGACAATGTATCCCTAATTCACATATTTCTTGTATCTTTCTGTTCGAGAGAGTAAAAACAACAAAGATGAATCAACTCATCACTTGGAACTTTATTTAATCAAACAGACTGCTCTAGATCAAAGTGATAGTGAGCGACAACCACAAGACATACCAGAAATGATGTAAGCTTTGTTGGCTTTCACTCTTAAAAGCTGTCCTCGCAAACCCAGCATAAAACCTGTCCACAGATTATAATATTAAGACAAATGTATTCTCCAGTGTGCAATGAAATCTTATTGAGCATTCCAGCTTACATTCCTAAAGTCATCACCGTCAAGACACCAGACACTTCAACACCCTCCTGAGCCTGTTGCACCCAAATAAAAACTTCAGTTTTTCCATAAACAAAACATGCATTTTTTTTTTTCTAGATATGTGAAATGCATTATAAATTCAGAAATATGTTTACTGTAAAAACATCAACCTTCTTTATGCTTCAAAGAATCCGTGTGAAACATAGTTTATAGTTGACAGGTTGCAATGGTTATTTTGAAAATTTTATACATCGAACAGGCACAAAAACATCAAAAAATAAAAAAAGACATAAATTTGGAAAGGATCATACATAAAAGTAGTCAACTATAGCATTTGTATGACAGGTTTCAATAGTAAGAATTTAGCACGAAATTCATATGAATATACTGACATACCAACCAGAACTTAGGAATAATAATCATATGAACCTAAAAAATGAGGCATCCCCATTTTTTGAACATACAGTGAAGTAAGCAACGTAGCTGACAGCAAGTGTTAGTGTGATCTCTATCACAGTGTCATTGAAAATGAACCCGAGCCAGAGGACAGATACTATACCATAAGCAAGACCAATGCCTACACTGGACGAATAAAAGTGTTATATAACCAGAAGAAATCTGCCATCTTTGCTCAAAGAAATATGTGAGACATACGCTCCAAGTGAGACTTGAGATAGAAATTTAATTATTTCCGCCCAGTCATAGCTTTTTCCAAGAACCATTCGATAAAATAGCTGATAAACCACAATTGCTGTCCTGGACGAAGTTAAACACATTCAGATAAGAGAAAATATGAAAAGCATAATTACTCAAGATTGTAAGTAACAACAACAGCAACCACCCATGGGTTTTACCGACACAAAATACTGAAGAGTAGAGAAAAGAGATTATCTGACTAGAAATAGTGTTAGGTCACTGAAAATCTATACCCATCATTCATCAAGGATTCTCCCTCAATTATTGTACTCAGTTTTTTGCTTGCACCAAGCTCTTTTAATAGTGCAACAACAGCCACAGGATCAGTAGCGCTGAGAAGCCCGCCAAGCAACAATGATGTTTTCCAACTCCAGCCATAAGGGAAAGTGAGCTGCAGTTGTATATCACAATATAATTAAATAGCACAAACATATAGTTTAATTAACAAAGTGTAGGATACCTTCAAAGCAGATCCAAGACAGAAAGTTGATATTAGAACACCCGGACCAGCCAGTATAATCATTTGTACCATACACCTCTGCATGAAAAATGGAAAAATCTGCCAGTTCATTTCATGTCTGACACAATTTCAAATTGAACAGTGACTTCGCACGAAACTACAAGCTAGAATTGCACAAAAGAGAGTTCGTTCTTCTTATTTGTATAGATGTGTCTCAAACTGTCATTGATTGTGTGAAGCCATAACCACAGAATTGTGAAGTTGGTTTTGAAAAATGCATAGCAGCCTTATAATTTACGTGCATTTCACAAATAGAAATTATAGGACCATGAAAAGGAACCTTTATTTGGTGCACTTCCATAGAAAACGAACTCTCAAAAAGAAGGGCGGGAAGAAAAACAGCCAATAGAAGGTCAGGATCAATATTTGCCCCTGCACAATAAGAGGAACAGTAAAACTGTTTATAAGAGATGGAAGAAAGAAACCAGTCCAAGTCAAAGCCTATAATAGGCGTTGCAGTACTATGTCAGCAGAAAAGATGTAGCTGGAACTTACAAATTCGAATGCCTTCTCCAATCTTCCCCATTTGATGATGTGTACCATATTCTGCACGTTTATGGATCGTTAATTAAATTGGAACAAACAATTTAACAACAGATTAAACCAGTTGCAATGCCTAGAATTTTCACCAAAGCAACTCCCAGTGATTTTTTTTTTTTACAACATAACTAAGGACACAAGCGAGAGTATCCACCATCTGATATGGGCAGACAAAGAATAAAGTAATTTTCTGTCCCATAAAGAATTCATTCGATTATTCGTTATATTCCATCATTTCTATTATTACAAATCCCCGCACGCATTGCGCATTTCACCGTTGTCCTGCTACCGGTAGTTTTTTTAAATTCTTGGCCCCAGCAAATCACCCAAAACCCACTGACTTTTGACGGTCTTGACAAATTCCTGAGCAAGGCCACGACTATTACTTTTTTTTTTTTTTCCAGAAGGCCACTATTATTCCTACAAGTAAGAAAAAACTCAAAAATAAAAACAAAATGCTCTTAAATTTATTTATTTATTTGTCAATAATCGAAGCACTGAAACCAGCAAAGCTGAAAATTTAACAACTTAGTCGGAAAATTGAAATGATATTCTGCATGCTAATGCTATAATATTAAAGTGCCAGGAAATAAAATGTAAATGAAGAGAGGGAGAGAGAGAGAGACCTATGGAACCGAGGGCAATGCCAAGGATGAGCAAAGCCACAGTGTAGGGTACTCTGGTACCACGCAACAGATGTCTGCAAGCGATTCCTAACACCAAACACAGCCCCACGAATGCCACTGCGTCCGTTGGATCCGATGTCGTTGATGATGAGCTATCTTTTTCTTCCCCTGCCCCCAATATTCTGTACGGTAACTGCCATTCTGTCACCGTCGCCATTTCTCAAATTTAATTTCAATTTCAACTCAAGCAGCTTTCACTTCTGATTAAGCAGCAGACCTGTGAGCTGCTGTTGTTGCCAATCACACGCCAATAAGAAAACAGAACTGTTTACAGTTGTGTGAGCTCAGGTGCTCCCCTCTGATGACAGAGAGAGAGAGAAAAGAGAGTTGAAGAAGAAAGAGTATTTTAGAGGGATTTGTAAATTGATCTTTCATCATGACTGATTACAATAATGACTGTTATATATAGAGTTAACGTTGACATGAATTGTGGACGGTTGATTTCCCATTATAATTAGGGAGATTTTGGAAAAACACAAAGGAGAGAGAAATTTTGTAAAAGAAGTCAAAATGACAAAATTGTCTTTATTTATTTTGGATTTCTAAGAAATCATTTACATTTGCGTGTTTTGATTTGAAAGTTGAGAGGTTTTTCATCGTTTTGAAAAAGTTTTGCTTTTTCAAAATAAAATTTTACAGATAAACCCTTAATTTATAGGGTTATTTATGAGTTTATTCGTTATCTGCTATGTGGCATTTGTGAGACCCATTTTTTAATTGATGTGGGGTTCCACGTGGACAAAAAACTAATAAACTATTATACAAAATAAGTAAAATTATATTAAATAATTAATTTTCATTTAAAATCAAAAGAAAAAGAAAAATAATTCTCTCTCTCTCTCTCTCAAAGAATGCAAGAACACGAATGAACTTCCCAAGCTCAACTTGCGACTCTGTCTGCGCCGCTCAACTCATGAGGCTCCATCGTAGCGAACTCATCATCCACAACTTCATCCGGCAACGGTAGAGTCGATGTCGCTCGTAGGCTATCCATACATTCTTTGCCTCTCTCGGATCGATTTTCCCGGTCTGTAGCTCTCGACACCGTTCACTCCCTTGGACCTAGAAATCTTCAATCTGCAAAACCCAGGTGGTTGGGTCTTCGCAACACGCCATGGGGAATGTTCTCAAGACCTCGCGAGCTCGTTGTCGTTCTTCAGATCTCACCGGAGCTAGAACAATATTAGGATACGCAAAATGAGTTTAAATTTGAGGAATTATCTACGTTTTTTGCATTCTGATAGCTAGAACAATACATTTGGGGAAGTATTTGCATCGTTTGTTATTGGTGAAGTATCTACCTTTTTGAGCTCTGTTCTTTTTCAAGTTTATGTTTGTTTGAACTTTATCATTTGGTTCCAAAAATTAATCTTGTTTCTGGGTTTATCAGTTTACCCATAAACTGATAATTAATCATGATGAATTATTTGCAAAAATTAATCTTGTTTCAAATGTGGTAATTTGGAAATCAACCTATCACAGTACTTTACCAATATTCTTCTTTTCCAAGTTTCTTCATGATTTGTATTTCCTAATGTTGTTGTAAAATGGGTTTAAATTTGAGGAGAAGAAGGATGAGCTTTCTGGAGAAGTTGGGGTGGGTTGGGAGGGAGAATGAGAGAGAGAGAGAGAGAGAAAAAGTTGGGTTTGGAGGTGGGCGACGGAATGGGGTGGTTGAGAGGTGGGGTTGAGTCGGGTGGGAGAAAGGGTTGGCTATGTAGGTGGAGAAAGGAGATTTTTTTTTTCTTTTCATTTTTTAATGATTTTAATATGATTTAAAATTTATTTTTAACATGTATATAATTTTTTATTATTCATTTGTCCACTGTAAGTCCACCTCATTAAAAAATGGAACCCACATTCGTCACGTCAACATTTAACAGATTCATTAACGATTTGGCTAACGGAGGGAGCAAATTGTACGTTTTCTATGACGTTTGTATGTACTCGTAAATGTCCCCAAAATCGGGTATGAGCTCGTAAATGACCTTATTTGATTTACTTTAATTCCTGATTTTCTACTGTAAATAAAATTAGGAATTTATTATTTACTTACCCATTAAAGTTTCATTGTATTATAAATATGACCTCATACAAATAGAAGAATACACATAAAATTATCACAAACAAATATTCTCATATTAAATTTTATATTTTAGCATGGTATCAAAGCGGCGATCTTGGAATTGCTGACTTTAGTTTCAAACCCCCGCCGTCGCTATAGGGGTAGATAATTTTTTTAACCCTCATGTAGGTAATACCACCGACTCCTTCTCTTCTTCTCAACCAACCATAGCTAAGTTGTGTGCCCAGGTGGCTCAGCTCTTACAGATGCAGACTTTGACCCTGAATCAGGATCCTATTTTCATGACCTCGAACCTGATCCTAAATCAGAATCCTATTTTGACGACCCGACCTCGACTCCGATGATGACCCGACCCCAACTCCGATGATGACCCGACCTCGAATTTGTCCCCGATTCAGACCAGATCCCGACTTCGGCCTCGACTTAGGCTCAGATTTCGATCTGGATTCCTACTAAACCTGTATCCTATATATCTTCCACTGCATAGATTATCCCCTCCCGACAAATGGACGAGATTGCGCATATTGTGGTGATCCGCGACACACTCGTGAGACTTGTTTTAAATTGCATGGCTACCCCGAATGGTGGGCACCTCTCAAAGATAGAACACAATGCGATGCGACCAGTAATGGGACTGGTTATGGATTCCATACTTTGGATAAGATTGATTAGAGGAGTTGGATAATTAATTCCGGTGCCACTGATAATTTTCTGAATACTACATGACCCTGACGAACTTGTATTGCTAACGTCAATGGAGTTATTTATCCTGTGATAGGGGCTGGCACTGTTGCACTATCGTCCTCTCTCTCGCTATCTAATATTTTACTTATTTCATTTTTATCTAATAAATTGATGTTTGTTAGTTAGCTTACTGAACAATTGAATTATTGTGTATTCATTTACTTAAGTTTTTGTTTGCATCAGGATATTCACACTAAGGAGATTCTTGGTCGTAGTACTAAGAGAAGAGGGCTGTATTATGTAGATCACTTCAGTCCGGCATGGCTAACAGTGTGACGCATCCCTCTAATAACAAACAAAAGCAAATCTGGTTGTGGCATCATTGATTGGGACATCTATCTTTTATTTATATGAAGCATCTTATACCAGATTTATTTTTATGTTTCAAGGACTCTGACTTCACATGTGACACTTGTATTTTGGCCAAGAGTCACCGTATACTCTATCAGTTGAGTACAAACAAGTGTACTACTCCGATCACATTAATTTACTCTGATATCTTGGGATCTTCACCTATCACTACTCTTCTGGTGTTCGGTAGTTTGTCACATTCGTAGATTATTGTACACGGATGACATGACTTTATTTGCTGAAAAATAAAAGCGAAGTATTTTCTTGTTTTCAGTTCTTCCACAAACATATGAAAACTCAGTTCAACGCTCAAATACATATTCTTCGCTCAGACAATGGTGGAGAATTTGTCAATCATGACTTTCAGGCTTATTTCCAACAACATGAAATTATCCATGAGACGACTTGTCTTCAAACACCACAACTAAATGGTGTTGCTGAACGAAAAAATTAACATCTTCTTGAAATTGCACAAGCACTTCTGATTGACGCTCATGTTCCTCGCCATCACTAGGATGATGCTATTGTCATTGCAATTCACCTGATCAACCACATGCCTTCGAGTGTATTAACTTTTAAAACTCCCTTACAAGTGCTTACGCAACACGGGCTCCGCCTACATTTCGTACTTACACCCTGAATCTTTGGATGTGTGATTTTCGTTCATCTCCACAAAAATCAACGTAGCAAATTTAATTCATGTGATCTTCGTTGTGTTTTTGTGGGGTATACTACTCATCAGAAAGGCTACCGCTGTTATCACTCTCGTACCCGATGTACTTATATCACTTTAGATGTGACATTTCCGGAATCTAAGCTGTTCTTTCATAACTCATCATCCAATTCTACTTTTCAGGAAGAGATATGAAGTGAATAGCATAATTGAGTTACTTGGAAAACGAAGAAACTCTCCCCATTATAGAAATGATCAATCATCCCGTCTGGAGCAAGAGATTACTCTCTGTCAAAAACCAATCAATTGCCCATTCATAACGATTAATCGCCTGACCCACATGATCCCTGCGAAGATGTTTCTGATCCGAGCTTCACACCTACAGACAATACAAAACAATAAGATGAATACCCTCATCTAACTCAATAATACCAATAGATCAATCTCCTAAGAATATCCTTGAGGTAACTACTTCTACTATACTTGTGAATTTAGAGGATAAATCCATTGGATACCAATTACATTTCAGACAAAATTGTGGAAAGTCACCACATCGTTATTCACCTGATATTGGCAAGACATCAAAGTATCCAATTACGAATCATGTATCCACCGAGAAGCAATTTGAACCACTCAAGGCATTTGTGCATCATTTGTCTGCTATTCATATTCCAACCAAGATTGTTGAAGCATTTAAATATTCTAAGTGGGTTCAAGCTATAAAAGAAAAGATGAAAGCTATTGAGAAGAATCATATTTAGACATTGGAAACTTTACCACGAGGAAAAAAAATTGTCGGATGTAGATAAGAGTTTACCATAAAACACAACACTGATGAATCTATCGAGCGATACAAGGCAAGACTTGTGGCGAAAGGGTATACACAGACTTATGATGCAAATTATGAAGAAATTTTGCACCAATTGCAAAATTGAATACAATTAGAGTCTTACTGTCCATCGCAGCTAATTTGGACTGGTCACTACACCAGTTTGATGTAAAGAATGTCTTTCTACATGGAGAACTCACAAAGGATGTGTATATGGATATTCCTCCTAGATATAATGCTACTAAGACTGGAATAATATGCAAATTACGAAAGACGTTGTATGGACTGAAACATTCACCACGTGCACGGTTTGGACGGTTTACCATGGCAATAAAGAACAATGGTTTCAGACAGAGTAACTCATATCATACTTTGTTCTTGAAACATCAGAAAGGAAGGTAACAGCTTTAATAATCTATGTTGATGACAAAATTATTACTGGGAATGATTAACATGAAATATCTCAACTACAAGACTATTTGACTACTGAATTTGAGATGAAGAATCTAAGTGGACTCAAATATTTCTTGAGAATTGAGGTGGCCCGATCATCACAAGACATATTTCTCTATCAAAGGAAATATATCTTAGACTTATTGACAGACACATGAATGCTAGATTGCAAACTTGCAGACACTCTTATTGTTCATAATCATCATCTTGGAGAATACTCGGATCAAGTTCCAACTAACAAAGAAAAATACCAAAGATTAGTGAGAAAATTGATCTACTTGTCTCATACTAGGCTAGACATTGCTTATGCGGTGAGTGTCGTCAGTCAATTTATGTATTCTCCGAGTGAAGACCACATGAATACAGTTATTCGGATACTTATACCTAGAAAAGGACTTATGTTCTCAAAACATGGTCATATGAATATTGATGGTTACACAGATGCAAATTGGGCAGGAAGTATAACAGATAGGAAATCCACATTTGGTTACTTCACATTCGTGTGAGGTAATTTGGTTACATGGAGAAGCAAGAAACAGAAGGTGGTCGCCTTATCCAGTGCAGAAGCCGAGTTCAGAGATATGACCAAAGGAATTTGCAAACTCATTTGGTTAAAAAAGTTGCTTACAACTTGGATATAGACCTACATCTTCAATGAATCTCTTTTGTGACAACAAGACTGTAATAACTATTGCATATAATCCAGTTTAACATGATCGCACTAAACATGTTGAGGTAAATCGACACTATATCAAACAGAAGCTCAAAGCTAAAGTGATTCGGTTTCCTTTCGTAAAGTCCGATGATCAGTTGACGGATATTTTGACAAAGACAATTTCCAGTAAAGCGTTCCACAGTTCACTGGACCAGTTGGACATTGTCAATATCTATGCACCAATGTGAGGGGGAGTGTTGGTGTGACTTGTGGACTATTGACTTTCTTTCCTTACACACTAAGGATTCTCATTATAATTATATTTGATTTACTTTAATTCATAATTTCCTATTGTAAATAGAAATATGAATTTATTATTTACCTACCCATTAAAGTTCTGTTGTATTATAAATATAACTTCATACAAGGAGAAGAAGACACAGAAAATTTCCACAAACAAATATTCTCATATTCAATTAATCCTAGACTGCTAACTATCTAATTAACATCACGTGGTGTCACATGCTTTGACACTAACTAACTCCTCACTATTATTACCGTTATCACCCTCCCCCTCCTGCTTTATGTGTTGTTAAAAAAATTATCAAATTGAAGTGCGCAATGTGACTGTAGTTTTGCTTTCTTTAATGAATCCGCGATTTTATCAATATATATGCGCACATGCATTGGCGGACCTAGTAAGGTGCAAAGAGGTGCAACGGCACCTTCCCTCGCCTGAAAAACCATTGTAAGTGTTTCAAATTGCCCATTTGCTCGACTGGTGTACATATTACCTTATTTCCATTTTCAACATTTAAGTTTACAATGTAAATAAGGAAGTACCCCCCATTTGGATTCAAATAAAAATACTAGAAAATCAAATTCCCACCAAATCAAAATATGAAAATTCGGTTTTAGTGCAAAATATGATTTAGGCTAAAAATGATGGCTCATTAACTCAATATATACTTCATACTAAAATCCCATAAAATCAAGTTTTCTTATTTGATGTGTAAGGAATAAAAGCCGCCAAAAATTATCTTGAGAAAATGATTATTCCGAAAAACCATTTTTCATACTTAGGCAATATTGCATCTCCGCTAAAAAAGTTCTGGGTCCGCGATTTTATCAATATATATGCGCACATGTCAAACTGTGATTGTCAGCATGTCAAACTGTGATTGTCAGGAAAGGAGACAAGTATTTTCCCACTAAAATAGCTTTCTTTGTGTCTTTCATTAAAGTTAGAGATATCATATATAATTTTTATTTGTTCTTACTTGGCTTTACAATGAATCATTTACCTTTTCGCAGCTAGTTGTGGTTTATGCGAACACCACAATGAAGAAGATAAATTCCTTGTGTTCTGAACGTAGAAGGTGCCAACTTTTTTCCAGTGCACAATATGTATTTGTAATTTTGTAGCTTGACAATAATGTAGAATTGGAATATGCCATACACCGTTGCCTCTAGTTCATTCCCATTGTTGCTTAAAAAATTACTGTTTGCAGCTTGTAATTTCAACTCAAAACCTTGACAATATAGATCTGGATCTACTGAAGATGACGAGAGCATATATAATATGTTAATTAAACAGAGCACGAGGATGAGATTAAGACTTAACAAATAATCAAATAAGTACGAAACAATAAAAGATTACGTTAACAAATAATTAAAGGTAGTATTATGTTAGGGTAGGTGATGACTTTCATAACATAAATTTGTTCGTTTTTGTATGTATTACTATATAATAATAATATAGTTGATCTTAGCCTGAAGACATTAATTTAATTGTAAAATCATCAATGCATGTGGCCATATGTAAATTTTTGTACAGTTAGACTCTTCATCATTTGTACTCTTTTAATTAAAATTAAAAATAATTAAAAAAGGAAAAAGGATAATATGTCCTAGGGTTCTTGCGAACTTTCCCTTCTCCTTGTCAACTCACTTACACTTACCCAACAACCACCACTTATATTTTTAAGCATAAAATCATGCTGAGGAGATAAGCGGTGGTTGTCGGGTAAGTGGGTTGACAATGGAAACGGGAGGTTTGCTAAAAATTAAAAACGGAAAAAGGAGAATATGTCCAATGGTTCTTCTTACAGCAGTATGTGATGGGGATATAAGCGGTGGGGACACAAGGAGAATATGTGATGGGGTAAGTGGGTTGGAAAGGAGGAGAAGGAGGTTTGCGAGAACCATTGGACATATTCTCCTTTTTCCTTTTTTTAAAATAACGAAGAGTCCAGCTGTACAAAATTGACATGTGGCTATATTTGAATAAGAGCACTTCCATCTTTATAGGCAAGGGCAAGCTAAAGATTATTACTATTCACGTAAATAGTGGCGAGTTCTTACAATTTTGTTTCCACTCTTATAAGTTAGGACAAAAGTAATTACTATATACTTTAATTTATTTTCTAAATTTTATACTTCAACTTTAAAATTAATTTTATTATTTAATCTGTATAGAAAAAAATTCAAATTTTTTTGGTATTTTGTTCAATTTTGTTCAATTTTTTTTTTCAAATTTTTATTACATAAAAAATGGCAATCATTGGATTGCAATGGAAATTTTGATTGGATGCCCCAAGTGCTGCCACATGCCTTGTAGCAATGGAAAACAAATTTTAAAAGCTTGTTGATGCCAACCTAGGGTCAGCAAATCCAGGCAACAACATGGGCTGCATCTGCCTTTGAGCTTGCCCAGATTGATGGCCCCCACATCTTGCCCAGGCTGCTTTGTGCGTGCTGGAATCGTCTCGCGAGCCTAGGGCCCGCTCCTACATAGACTAAACCTTTGTGGTATAAGTGCTCTAAAAGATGTATTTGCTGATGTGGTACTACTGTAATATTGTATAATTTCTCAAAGTTTCCACATGTCCCAACAACGTTCCTGCCATATGCTTCCAAGTTCCAACACAATTTTAAAGTTCTTTTTGTTGGTCAGACAAACTGCTAACGTAATTTTTATTTATTTATTTGGTTAAAACATAATTTTCAATTTGGGCCTTTCCTCTGTTTTGGTGTCACTATCCATCACCATATTTCCTGGAGTATCTGAGATGGACCAGAAGACCCAAATTTATTTTAATTTTCAGCCCTTGGGCCTTCTGCAAACAGAAAAATATCCAAAAAATAATTTAAATAATGAAATATTTTTTCAACTATTACTGAAGTTAAAAAAAATTCATTAAATAGTAAGGGGTTTAGAGCATCTTCAGGAGACTCTCCAAATTTTACCCAAACTCTAGCTAAAATAGCTAACCACTGAAAGGATGGTTCCTTCAACAGTCACTCTATTTTAACTAACCTATAATTTTTTATTATTTTAAATTCATTAAAAAAATTAAAAAAAAAGAACCCAAAAGCTAATTGTCTCAACCCCACAGAACCTTTTTCTTTTCTTATCTCTCTTTCCCTCTCTCTCTTCCAGCTTTTTCTTCTTTCTCTCTCTTCTAGCTTTTTCTTTCTCTCTTTCTCTTGCCTTTTTTTTTTCTCTCTATCTCTCTCTCTCTCTCTCTCTCTCTCTCTCTCTCTTGCGCAGCTTTCAGTTGGCGAGCCTGAATTTCTCTCTCCCCCTCGCTACATGTAGCGAGCCAAAATAGCGATCTCTAAAATGGTGAGAGAGATAGCGACTCTACTGAAGGGTAGTTTTTCCTTCTTTTTCGCTTAAAATGGCTAGGGATAAAGGAGTAGTGGTGCAACTAGAGATGCTCTTATAGCTCCAGAGTATGGGTGAACATCTCATCCGAATTATCCAGGTACTGACCATACTATATCGACGGTTTGGTTTGGTTTGGTTAAATAATTATTTTAAAATTTTAATTTTTCCGATATGATCCGTATTGACAGGACGGGCCCATGATTTCAAAATGAGGTGGGCTAGATTTTCCTTATTGAACTGTTAGATTATATATATATATATATATAATTTATGAACATATCATTTATTTTATTTGTTTAAAAGGCCTATTTTACACCAATAATGCAAGCTAAGGTCTACCATGATGAACAAAAATGAATTAAGAGAAAAGAAAATTTATAAGAAAATTCGAAAATGAAAACTTATCATCACAAAGATAGAGTCAGATAGGCACATGGCAACTAGAGGTAACACGACAAGTATCCAATTAGTTCAAGTTAATATTTATGCTATAAATGGGATTAACATTAACACTAACTATAAGAAATAAAAAAAACTCACCTGGGCTTGTACAAGTCATAGGTCTGTGCCTACGTACCAAGATGTTTGGTTTGGTTAACGGAAACAACATTCCTAACCTGACAAAAACCCGTACTGATCCGATATTTATACGTATTCTATTATTTAAATACAAAACAAGAAACTAAAGATAAATACAATCAGCATTTTGTATCACTCCTTTATCACTTTGTATCACTTCTTTATCACCCCTGTAGCACTTTTTGGTCAGAGAGGAATTTATGAATTTCCTATGTTTACCAGTTTCGACCTTTGTTCCCCTTTTTACCTTTAATTTTTCAACTGTTGATCCAAATTTTATGTTCTTTATATGGTTGGATTCAGCATGAAAAACTAAAGAACCCAATGTGGAACAAATGTCAAAATCATTTACATAAATGTAAAGAATTAAGTAAAAATAACACTAAAATGTTCAAACAACCAACACAAGTGGCTCCCAGTGCATCTTGAGTACACATTGAATGATATAGTGACTAAGTTATTTGATTTTCATACTTTGATGAATTAGACTATAAGATTTTTATATTTTACAAGGATAATTTGGTGTATTTGTTCAAGAACTTGTGTTATATGAAAGTATTATAAATTGTATTTTTATTAGTATGTTTTTATTACGGTACTACCGGCGTCTTGAACCATCCAAATCAGATATTAGGTTAACCGATCTGAAGTCTTCCGAAATCTTTAGTTTGGTTAACGGAAGAGAACATGGTCTATCGAAGTTTTTGATTTGGTTAAAGGAAGAGTCTTCTATAGTTCCGAACCAATATGTGCCCAGACCTACTCCAGAGTACTTAACTTTGCATCCGAAGTCCTAGATTTGATTCTCCTCTCTTCATATTGCTTGTATTAAAAAAATAAAAAGCAAATGACTCATTAGTGTAGTAGTTTGGAACAATTACTTCCCTAAAAAAAGTCTTGAGTTTGAGTCATAACATTCATGTAGTATGTTATCGCTCATCTTAATAGAAATTTTTTTATATAAAAAATTAAATAATAAAAGAATAAAAAAAACCTCCTTAAATTTGATTCCTTATTTATATTCTGTATATGTAATGGAAGATTCTCTAATATTTACATATTTTTAATTTCGAGCATTAAATTACCCAATAAAAATGATTTGAATATTTAACTCTATTCTTATAGAAAAACTTTATTATTACAATTTTTTTCCTGATATATGAAACAGAACTACATACTAATATATAAATAAATGTTCGCGAAGATTACGAGCTCCTCCTAAAATACATCCTCAGTCAAGAAAGCTGACAAAAGGGCCAAAAAATAAAATAAAATAAAATTGTAAAAATGAATTAAAAGAAAATATTATCGGGTTGCTGTAGTGGTTTGTGGTTTGTGGTTTGTTCATTCTCTCACTTTATCAGTTGAAAATATCACTCGTATCTTCTTCTCCGTCAAGACCATGAAGAACCTCTCGACGATTCTCGTCCTTGCCATTTTAATCACGTGCTGCGTTACCCGCGTCAGATCGGACGCCTCCGATCACCGCTACAATGATGGCGACGCCGTCCCTCTCTACGCCAATAAAGTCGGCCCCTTTCACAACCCCAGGTAACCATATCAAATCTCATCTGGATCTGACTTTGGATCTGGAGAAATCCTCTGTTTGGAACTTCATTTTCAGATACTCTTCATTCAATTGCTGATTTTGGAAGATTCTTATTGCTTCCAAACCGGCCCTTGCACCTTGTTGTAGGGCATTGACATTGAGGAGGCAACTGACTAATGTGTTGTGTATTTGGTTGTTTTGTTTGGTTTCAGCGAAACGTATCGGTATTTTGATCTCCCCTTCTGCTCAGCAGGTTTTATATCTCAAACATTTTGCCTTTTACATTCAACATTCCATATGCAATGGCTTGACCAAACCCCCCCAAAGAAAAAGAAAGTTTAAATGTGTAAATTTTAGCTGCGATATCTAATTTCTTAGCGGGGAACATATGCATAACTTCTAAAATAGTAAATTCTCCTGAGGATAAGTCCAACAACAATGGCCTTCTTTATAACTGTTGCACTTGAAATGTAGATTCTTTGGATCAATATAAGCGCTGTCCTATGCCCCATTAGTTTTCGAAGGACGGTGTGTTATAGATTTTCTTATGTTTTCAGTTTTAAAATGGGACAAAACTTGCAATGGTGCGGCTAATAATTGTATCTGCGTTAACGGAATTTCATTTCCGTTTTTTTAAAATTTCCAGAACAATTTGATTTTTTGTAAGTTAAGGTGGGCCCTTTATCAATGGTAGGTGATGTGAAGGAGAAGAGGGAAGCACTTGGAGAGGTACTGAATGGAGATCGTCTTGTTAGTGCTCCTTATAAACTTGAGTTCAGAAAAGAGAAGGACACTGAAGTTGCTTGTAGAAGGAAGCTGACCAAGGAAGAAGTTGCTCAGTTTCGAACTGCTGTGAAAAAAGACTACTACTTCCAGATGTATTATGATGACTTGCCCATCTGGGGTTTTTTGGGAAAGGTTGACAAGGAAGGAAAAACTGACCCAAAGTGAATACAAATATTTTCTATACAAGCATATCCAATTCGAAGTTATGTACAACAAAGACCGTGTAATTGAAATCGGGGCCAAGATGGATCCCCATTCTGTTGTGGACTTGACAGAGGACAAGGATGTTGATGCAGATTTCATGTACACTGTAAAATGGAGGGAAACAAATATTCCCTTCGAGAATAGGATGGATAAATACTCACAGTCCTCTTCGCTGCCGCATCACTTGGAAATTCATTGGTTCTCAATCATAAATTCATGTGTCACAGTTCTCCTCTTGACGGGTTTTCTTGCAACCATTCTCATGCGGGTCCTGAAGAATGATTTCATGAAGTGAGATTTTAATTTGTGAGCCTTGAAAGCTTGTTATTTATATGAAATATCTGGGTTTTCTGTTTACAATTTATTGTCACTTACTGTATTTATTCAATTTCTTAATAAGATATGCACAAGATGAGGAAGCTGCTGATGACCAAGAAGAGACTGGATGGAAGTACATTCATGGTGATGTTTTCCGGTTCCCCAAGCACAAATCTTTGTTCGCTGCTGCCCATGGTTCTGGAACCCAGCTGTTCACTCTGTAAGGATTATTGCAATCTTTTTAGATATATGAATTTTGGATTATTTCATGCTAGTACTTAATGTTACCTTCTTCCCCTCTGTGCATTTCCAGCACAATTTTCATTTTTATGCTCGCACTAGTTGGTGTATTTTATCCATACAACCGAGGAGCTTTATTCACTGCACTTGTGGTCATATATGCACTCACTTCTGGCATTGCGGGATATACTGCAACTTCTTTCTATTGTCAACTTGAAGGAACAAACTGGGTAAGTAAAAATGGATTCTGTTCGCAACAAATGCAGCTTATGATTTCTGCTTATTAAAGTGAAATGGAATCATTTAGTTTCCTCTTCTGGTTGACAGGTGAGAAATTTATTACTTACTGGGTGCCTTTTCTGTGGGCCTCTGTTCCTGACATTCTGCTTCCTTAACACTGTTGCAATTGCTTATAGTGCAACTGCAGCTCTTCCTTTTGGTACTATTGTGGTAATTGTCCTTATTTGGACATTGGTAACATCACCATTGCTTGTCTTGGGTGGCATTGCTGGGAAAAACAGCAAGGCTGAGTTCCAAGCTCCTTGCCGCACCACAAAGTATCCTCGAGAAATTCCCCCTCTTCCATGGTACAGAACGACCATTCCTCAGATGGCAATGGCAGGGTTTCTCCCTTTCAGTGCAATATATATTGAACTTTACTACATATTTGCCAGTGTCTGGGGTCACAGGATTTACACCATCTACAGCATTCTGTTTATTGTTTTTATTATTCTTTTGATTGTCACTGCCTTTATAACTGTGGCTTTGACCTATTTCCAACTTGCTGCTGAAGATCATGAGTGGTGGTGGAGGTAAACAAGTCTTTCTTGCATTAAATTTTCCATGGATATTCATATTCTGGTTTCAATTTGTAGATATTGTTTATATCATACAAATAGGTTAGGTTTAAAAAGAACAGAAAAAAAGATGTTGATAAAGGTTTTTATTATGCTCCAAAGTAGAGAGTATATTCTTCGGATTCTTTCTACTCATTGCTATTCATTTTGAGCTAGAAAATTTTAGAATTACTGTCGATGTTATCATCTGCCTACCATTTGTCTGGACTAATCAGAGTTGTTGATTTGTGACAGGTCTTTTCTATGTGGCGGATCTACTGGCCTCTTTATCTATGGCTACTGCTTGTATTATTACTATGCTCGATCGGATATGTCTGGTTTTATGCAAACCTCGTTCTTCTTTGGTTACATGGCTTGCATTTGCTATGGCTTCTTTCTCATGCTTGGTACCGTAGGCTTTCGTGCCGCTCTGCTGTTTGTTCGTCACATTTATAAGTCTATCAAGTGTGAATAGGGGGGTTGTTTCTTCCGATTTTTTTTAATTTTTTTTTAAATGATAGGAAAAAGTCTATGAATTTTGTTAGAAGGTAGGTGAGAGTGCCTTCAGAAGCGGAAGCAGAGGAAGCAAGCTTTCCGAAGTAAAAGCGTTTGGAGACTTGTGTTGTGCGTTTGCTTCAGGCATGGGGAACATGTGGGCATTGTTGGGGTTTCCTTTAACTATTTTCACTATATGTATCTATGGACGCGTTAATATAGGCAGCAGCCTTGTATGTCCACATTTTACTTGCTCTCTGAAATGACTTTTTCCATGTTACTCGTTCGTGAGTTTGGTAGCCATCATCTAAAACTGTCTTCATCTCTTACATGCGAAACAAATAAATCAGAGGAGCAGGCCATATTTTAGATGTAAAGAAGTAAGTGATAAAGATAATGGAAAGGAATTTTATTTTTTTGGTCGCAAACGTTATTTTATTTAGGGCAGTTGTCCTTGATTTCATCCCATCCCCTACGCTTCCATTTCTAAACTTGGATACATTTTCTTCTTTAAAGATAAAAGATGTCAAGATAATGGAAAGGAAATTAATATTTTGTTTGGTGAATGCTTCTGTTATTATTATTATTTTTTAATAGTACCAAGTAAGGAATTTCTCGCACGCATACTACTAAGATGTTGTGGGAGTTCAAAAGATGTCTCAAGTCAAGGCTTTTCTCCGTTGATTAATGCTTCTGTTAATAAGCTTACAAAGAGAAGATAAAAGTCCCTACAAGACCTTGCACGGTTGCACGTCAATCATGCTCCTCCTCAATTAGCGTACATACTATATGCCGACTTGTGTAACTGGTTGGGTTTTTAGATTTATAACCCATAAAAAATAGTTACGATTTTGGTAGATCTTAGCTTTGCAAGATGATAAACGGAGTCTCCAACACGAATGAGTAAATTAATAGAATAATAGAACAAATAAAAAATATATATAACCGATAATTCCAACTTTCACACGGAACTCTATATATATTCATATAATATTTGTACTTGAAAACAACAAGAAATTTTTTAAAAATAACTCCAATCCAATGCAAGCCCTGAATAAAAGAATAATATTCCCATTCTATATAAATTTTCTTCACCGGCGCCCAGACGCGTTAAATAAGACCTAGTAGCAGCACATCATATACGCCGCCGGAACAGGTAACAAGAGAGAACAAACACATGTACATCTTTTTCTAAGACGAACATGTCAAAGCCCTTGGTTTTGGTGCTTCTTTTTATTTATTTAGAGTACTCCACTCTTTATTTAACTTTAATTCGATTTCCTCCCCTCCGAAGAACAGGGTCATAGTTGGGCGTCAATGTCGACAATTAGATCATGCGGCCCAACAATTGAGGCAAAGGTGACTGCTTTCCGCTGAGGAAAATGACTAATCTTTTCCAATTCCTCGTCAGTCAACGACCAATCGAATATGTCAACGTTCTGCTTCATTCTTTCCTGTTGTTGCTTTTTGTTATCATGCTCACCCCTTGCTCATAAACCCACCTCAACGATACCTGAGCAGTTGTTTTGCCTTTGGCTTTGGCAATGTCTTCGAGGATGTTTGAGCATAAAACCCTGTCATCTCCTACTCGACTGTTAGCTCCGCCCAGGGGAGAGTAAGCTGTAACATGGATACCCTTTGCCTTACAGAAGTCATTCAGTTTCTTTGTCTGCCAAGCTGGGCTCATCTCCAACTATAAATAATTCAACCAAAATTTAATGAGAATATATATAATTGGTATTATTCATGTTTGTAAGTACATATATAAAATGAGAATGGATATAATGATATATATACATACTTGGTTGAGGACGGGAGGGATTTTGGCGATGGAAAGGAGGTCCTGAAGCATGTTGCAAGTGAAATTACTGACGCCAATTCCCCTGGCAAGGCCAAGTCTCTTGCACTCTTCCATGCCTCCCCAAACTGACTTCAAATCTAGAGGTAGCACCATCTCTTTTGCAACCGGCATACTCTTCACCTCTCCCCCAAATTTGAAGGGCCAATGAATTATGTACATATCCACGTACTCCAGTTGCAGATTCCTATATATATATATAGTAATTAATTAATATTAATTAGTTGCTGATATAATTATATGTATAAGAAACCCTTAATTAATAGGCAAAAGATTTGTCATATATATATGACATCAATAATAGTTAGTTACCTTAAACTCATGTTGAGGGCAGGCACCACAAGATCCTTCTCAGCAAAGCTGGCAAAAAGCTTGGTGGTGATGAACACCTCACTCCTGGACTTGATGAGTCCAAGACGCACAGCATCGGATATGGCTTGACCTAGATATTTCTCCGACCCGTAAACTAAGGCGGTGTCAAAGTGGCGGTAGCCGGCTTTAATGGCTTCAAGAACCGCAGCCTTGTCTGTTTCTGGATCCGCCGCAGGGTATGCAGTTCCCATGCCAATCACTGGCATGGCTAGAATGTCGTTACCGCAGCTCAGTATTACCTCAGGAATTGCCTTTGCCATTGTGAATTTCTATCTGATTCAATTCAAAAGAAAAAGGAACAAGAAGATAGATGTATAGATCGATCTGCACAGCTGCTATATATCGCTCAAGTCAACTCAAAGGAAAAATAGATATATTCTTGGCCTTCAACTACACCGTGTCCATTCTATTTATAAGCAGGTTGCAGGCATGTGCATACACCCTGTCAATTATACCAGCTTATTTGTTTAATATGCGGCCGGACCAAAAGAATCATAGAGCTTATTTCCCACTCGAAGTTTCTCCGCCCCTTTACCCACGCACCTATTATTATTAGAGAAGGTCTCAAGCTGCCCCTGACCAAGTCAAAAATTAATCAAGGGTCCAATTATATGATGCCACGTGTTAATTTGCTTTGTTTTACCGGGAACTAGGATTAGAGAGAGTACTCATGATTCCACGGATTAAAAGTTCTATTTATTTCAATATACGTATGATTATGGATATAGCTAGGGATTGTATGTGCAACTGAAGCTATTACTGTGTGGAAACTCTTTTGTTTTTGGTCATGTAGAGAATTTGCATGGAAACTCTTCTGTTTTTGGTCATGTAGAGAATGCGTACATACCCAACACCAGTAGGAGTTTGGTCAAGTATAACCGCAAGGATATCTCTCTCTCTTTATTTCTATTTTTGGGTCAAAGTACAACGGCGATCGAGGATCTGGAGCCTGTTTGCACCATAAAATACCATACTTTTGATTAGAGGAAACAAAGTTTATCGTCTTTTTCCCCCGGTTTGTTTCCTTCCTTGACTGTCAGATTCAGTCATGGTCATGGATGTTGAAGCTGGGCATTGAATTTCTTCCGGCAGCTGCTGCCCATCCTTGATCTTTATCCTTCCCAAGTTGCTCCAACTTATAATTTTCTAATTTTGCGGTCCCCTAATTAATTGGACAAGTAAAGTATTTAGCCTGAACTAAGAGCATCTACAATAGGCTCCTTAAATTACATCTTTAGACAAATTTTAGGGAGAAATCGTAAAAATGCAACTCAAATCATGCTCCCTATCCACCTCCTAAAATAAGGAGTCCTCTAGGAGCTCATAAATCTGATGAAAGAGAAATGACTCCTAGTAGCTCCCTATAATTTAATGCTGCTTTATTTAATGAGTATTTCGAACTTTTATTTAATGCTAATTATTTTTTATTTTATTTTTTAATAGAGATAGACCAATCAAAAAAGAGTTATAGCATTTATGACTCTCCAAATTAGAGAGTATGGTTGGAGTTGAAATTTTGTAGAGAGCTTCTAAAATAGCTTTCTTATATTTTTAGCTAAATTTTAGCTAAAAAATAAAGAGCATCATTGTGGATGCTCTAAGGACCAACTCTTGAAACTAATTAATACATGCAATGCAACTCTTAACTGACATTAACAGAAATTAATACATGCAATGCAACTCTTAACTAACATTAACAGAAATTAATGAGGAGGCTATCGACCAACTGTGTGTAACTTGGTATCCGATTAATTAGGCTATCTAATAAATACAAATAATGATCTGTCAATAAAAATAAAGAAAGATTAAAGACGATTTGATGATGATGACGATTCAGGCAGAAGGCTTCTTCACTCTGGTCCTTTTCCATTCAGCAGACTTTTGAGACTTCAATATATAATAAAGCACAACAACTCTGCCGACTTGCATATTCCAATTGAGTACACTTATTATAATTTATTTTCCCCTTTAAATAATATAGCCTAAAATCTCCACAGGATTTCCATTTATACAATATTGAGCAACGGGTTGACTATGTACTTTTTATATATAGAAAATTTGGAATAAGTTCAAAAGTGAGAACATAAGTTGGGTTTAATTATGTATTTGTTGCCGTTGATCTAAGTCCTTTGATTTTTCTGCCAAATAGGATTTCATTCATTTTTTGTATTTTCTGATGTAGATTTTTTTTGGTTATTCTTATTATGCCCCTAAAGTATAAATCGTGTAGAAATTTATAGGACAATAATTACGATATTTTTATTAAAATTTCAATATAGAGATATACATAAATCCCATAATTTTAAGATAATTTATTATTTTAAAGATACAACTTCTCCTTGAATTTAGCTTATTAGCTTATTTTAAAGATACAACTTCTCCGGTTGGTGTTATAAAATGCAACTCTCTCTCACAGTCACTTCTCTCAATTTATTGTATAGTTCGCTATTTTTTATTACTTTTTCCTTCACTTCTTCACTCTCGTCTTTTTCCAGTTCTCTCTCTCTCTCTCTCTCTCTCTCTCTCTCTCTCTTTCTTCTCCAGTTCATTTCTCGGCCAATTAACATGTTCGGCTTACAACTATAGGCCTCGTTTGGTTTCTAAATTTGATTAGACCCCTATTTCGTGTTTATTTATGTTGTTTTCGGCTTTAATCCCCTACCCAAAAAAAAAATTCTTGACAATTTGAAGCATGATATCAATATATATAAAGCAAAAGGCAGAGAATGGTGAAAAATTCAAAATACCAGAAAATACATTTGGTTAATGCAAACATTAAGAATTGAAATTATTAATTAAATGATGACAATATGGTAAATTCACACTTTTCATATTTTTTTTAAAATTTTTTTTAAGAAAAATCAGATAATGGATCCTATTTTTATGTAATACAACTACCCATTATCTTTTTTAATTCTAAAATAAAATTTTAATTTTTTTTTAAAAAAGCCTTCAACACGCGCATAAGCACGTGCAGAGAGGCTAGTATTATATTATAAAAGAAGCCAAGAAAAACAAAATTAGCCTGGTCCTATATAAATTTATGGTTCTGCCATTAAGTTGTAACCTAAGTTTATCCAATTGTGTAGGTAAAGTAGTATTTATGTTTCTATATGCTCTCGACTGGTGTATCGTAGGTGTTTTAGTTTACACACATGAGTTATAAATAACAATTTTATTTTTGTTTACCCTATGGTAGAAATATATTATATACTCTTGTAGCCGTCCCTGAGATTTTGAGGGTCCTGTGCGAAACTTAAATTGGGCCTCGCATAATCTAATACGAAAATACTATAAAAATTCAAGAAATAACCAATAGCTTGATCCACTAAATACAAGAAATAATCAATTCTAAACTTTTCTTCAGCTGATTCAGGAAGTGATTGGGATGACTTCATTGTTTATATCATGGATCTTCTCATTACTTCCACGAAAAGCTAAACTATATTTTCCAAGATATTTCACAATTGAAATTAATCTTTTTAATAAGTTCCTCCAATGCTCTTTCTCTGTCTTGATTCGGTTTTGAACAACTCCATCAATTGTTTTATTTTTCTGCAATCTAATACGAAAATCAATCCAAGTGCTCATATGATTAATATGTTCAATACTTGTCTCATGCTCTTTAAGTCTGCCACTAAGATGTATCCAATCTTTAAATCCCTCATTTGCTAACTGACTTTTTTGTGGCCCTTTTTTAAATAACTTACAACAAAAATAAAATACTTTGTTAAGATCCTTTGAATACACTAGCCAATCTCTATCATGTTGCTCTCCATTTGGCAAATAACGAGTGTAAAATGTTGAAGAGAAATGTCTATGTAAATGATCTTTAGGACCTTTTCCTATTAATAGATCTCTTACAGGACCTTTTTCCACTAATAGGTCACATAATTTGGGATCAATATTATCCCAATTTCTTGGATCATAAATATCCAATGGAATGGACTGGCTTGGTTCTTCATTGAATAAATCAGTGATGTTCTCATTGTTATGATTTTCTATGTCTACATCTTCAACATCTTCATTATGATCATCAATATCAGCATTTTCATTATCATCATTCTCATTCTGCTCAGCATTACCCACACATTCATCCATATTGTTTTCAATATCTTGCAATTCCTCAACATCATCTTGTTCTTGTTCATTGAAAATATTTTCATCAATTGTAGCATGTGATTCTCTAACAATGAATCTATCAAGAGCTCCTCTTTGAGATTGAGTCAATTCCTCGATTTTTCTTTTTCTAAGCCGTTTTGTATATCCAGAAACATATTTTCTAGTAGGTGGCATGTTTAGATTACAAAGAAAAATTCCAAAACCCTATAACCTGGAAGAAAACCCCAACAAGAAATAGATAAATATTTCTACAAACTATATTCTCATACAACCAATCATCAACATGATAATAATTTAATAAAATAAGTCATGTAATATATAGAATAGATTGAAATTTTGATACATACCTGAATTTGAATTGAGATTTGAATCTGACTATTTGATTTTGAGTGGTCTTTATGAATTCAGGAATTAGGGTTTTCTCTTTTTGGTGTTCAAATTCCTGAAATTGAAAGAATAACAAAAATTGTCAAAGGATTGAAAAAAGAAGAACCAAAGAGAAATTGATGAACAATGATGATTACTTACCCAAAAATCAGAGTTTAAGAGAAAGAAGGAGTCATGAAGCTTTTTTCATGGTGTTTTGAATGAAGAAAGTACTTTTCTTGGAGGAGAAAACCTTTTTTATTTTATTTTTGAGAACGTTTGGGGGATATATCATATATATTCCTCCTTTGGTGTGGTTAAGCTTCCACGTTGCCTGTTTGTAAAAGGCTCTCTATTTTTTTTATTTTATTTAAATTTTATAATTATGTAAAGTTGAATGCAAAAATAATATCAAAAAAGGCTAGCTAGTAGAACGATCTCAAGGAGCATCGAACTCGGGCCCTTTTACGAAAGAGGCATGCGCTCCATCCAACTCCCCTGAAAACGCTATTGTGCAAATATCCAAACGCTATATTATATATACGATTCATATAATATTATATATATATATATATAATATAAAGAAATTTTTTTATGTGCGGTATACTTGCACCACCCTAGGGCCGCCCCTTATCCTATGGTGTAGGTATATTGTCTTATTGCCTATATATATGTTTTTTTAAATTATTTTTGACAACGTATAAAATGGTATTTTTATGTACCCTTTTTTATTGGCAACATAAAATTTTATTTGTCTATTTTTGTAAATGACTTATAGGTAGTCTTCTAATTTATGTTACTAACTTAAAAGTAGTCTTCTAATTTATGTTCCTGACTTATAGGTAACACGATTTATCACTAAGTTTTTTTCGTTGCTAATGATAACATTATTTACATGTGTGTTAGGTACATAATTTCATGTGATTGCTATATATTAGGTAAATACTATAAGGAAAGAATTCAAAAAATTTTGAAATTCAATTACAAGGAAATAATGCATTAAATTTATACTAGCCTAAATTTATTTTAGAATTAAAAAAGATAATAGGTAGTTGTTCCATAAAAATAGGATCCATTTTCTTTTTCATTTTTTAAATATGAAAAGTGTGAATTTACCATATTATCCTCATTTAATTAATAATTTCAATTCTTAATGTTTGCTTTAACTAAGGGCATTTTCTGGTATTTTGAATTTTTTACCATTCTTTGCCTTTTGCTTTATATATATAGATTTTCAATGTGTTTTCCTTAATTATCTCAAAGGGTAAAATCGACAACAACAAAAAAGTAATGAAAGTCAAAGGACATCTAAATCCAAAAATGCGTGGACTAAAACCCAATAATAACTAATCTTTTTTTATATCCTAGATATGATCATGTGCTTTGCTTGGCATATGAAACTAAGCTTCTACATTTTTGGAACATGAATTGGAAATATGTTTAACGAGGACGGAACTACATTTATGCATGGAACATGAATTCTTACAAGAAGTAGTTACTTTCGCTTCTCCACCATAAAAGCATTTGTTCCCCTTTAAACTTTCAGAGTATCTCCCTTGGAGATATAAAATGTTAAATTTGAATTTAATAGCTAATATGACAATTTGACATTTAAAAAAAAAAAAATCAACTTCAACCGAAATGTATGTCCATATCATTTTATTATATTTTTAAAAGCAAATGGGGTCCCTATAATGCATAAAATTTTAAAAGATAGTAAATAACATCAGGGTCTATGACTGAAAAAAAAAATTAAAATAATATATGACGCCAAGTTTTTTTTATATGTTATTTTTGACATATATCTTATGGCCTTCAAATTCATGTAGGATTTGACTACTCAGTTGGAGTAACTTTAACTTTTTTAATTTTGTCAGTTCAGGAGATGGGCAATATATAAAAGATTGAAAGCTAAATAAAAAATTCTATACAATTATACAATTAGTCAACCAAAATTCATATCAAATCATCAATTAATATAACCAAAAATCAATATCAATTAATCAAAATGCATATCAAATTATCAATATTAAACAAACAAATACAATTACGTTTTCTCTTTGTCAGTATATGATTAAATAATTGGCATTCTGGTAAACTTGTTGTGAAAGAATATCAATGGCAATTGTCTCAATTCCATGATCTGATTTGAAGGCACATGTTTCAATCAACGATTTCTGAAGTAATATTTTCTTTCAATCATGCATTTTCATTGTGCTAGATTGATTGAAGACGAATAAGTTTTATTTGTAAATCAATTTGTTTGATTTTCAATTTAAGTGTTGATTAATTTTCTTTCTTGTTTTGAAAATCACTATAAAAAGGAAGCCTATGCTTCATTCTTCTCAACAACTTTCAACGTGGGTTTTTCTGAGTTTCAAATTATGAAAGAAAGTTGACGTGCTTTGTTTTCTTGAGGACATATTATCAAGAGTAAGATTATCTCGGTGATCTGTCTGTTTATTCATATTGCATCCATTTGCATAAGTTACAAAGTTCTCATACCTGTGGCGAGCTTGAATCAATCGTGTCAAGTATCAGACTCAACATAAGGAGAGAAGGATAATCCAGAGAGAAGTACAGTTACAAAGAAGTTGGTACTTTGTTTAGAGGGTCTATGGCAAGTTTGTATACTTCGTGTACGGTGTAATCATTATTTTTATAGTGAATTTACCTTGGACTATCTGGTTCCATGGATTTTTCCCAAAGATGGAGTTTTACCACGTAAAATAATCCATGTATGTTCTTTATTTACGTTCTGCACTTTCAAGGGATTGGTAGCACCTATTAATCCTTTAGGTGTGTCTTTTATATTCCTTCGTTTTGCCTACGTGCCCTTCACTAATCTTTTAGTGTTTTAAGCTATTCTATAGGTAATTTCACTCTTTTTCAACAGGAGAGTAAGTCCATATATCATATGTATGTGGACACAACACCAATTGGTGACCTTCAATCATTCATCAATGAATCAATGTTGTTTCTTAACTAGAACGAAGGCCTCATTAATCTCATTCCTCCTAACTATAAATCGAGTTTAATTACCAACTAGAAAGAAGGCCTCATTAATCTCATTATGATAGCTATGACACCAGAAAATGTTGGCTAATCAAAATAGTAAAACTGACGATGACAACTTGCAAACAAGACTTTTTATTTTTCTCTCCCTTAAGTTGGCTAATCAATTAAAACCCACAATTAAACAAACAAATCATGGAAAATAATAATAATAAACATAAAAAAATCATTTTAAGAAACCAGAAGAAACGAAACTGAAAATAAAAAAAACAGCAGACCTTGCAATGCGAAGAGAATGAATTTTGATGTAATTGACCAGGCTTCAAATTGAAGATAGGAACATGAACAAGATCTATATATCTAATCCATCTGTCAATATACTTGGTTTCGAGACTATGAAGTTATGCTTGAGCTTCCAGGGCTGAAGACTTATTCGGTGGGCATGTCTCTTCATTTCCTTAAAAATATATATTTTTTTCCTGGCCTGGTTCAGAATGACATTGTTTTGGTCATGACTTAAAAAAATATATGCGCGAGCAGCGTGCAAAATTATAGCGAGCATTTTATTTAAGCGTTTTAGAAAACAAAATTATAGCCTCTTTGAGGCAAAATGTCCCTTTTATCTAATAGTTTATGGACACCAGCAAATAGATATTTTCCAACATTTTCATGATATTTTCTGGTGAGGGGAGGTACGGCCACACCTCCTTGTACCTCAATGGGTCCACCACTGTGTGTACGAGACAATTGACATCGCTTTTAAATATGCTTATTAGACCATGTCCAAGTGGTGGAATGAAATGTCAAAATTTGAGTTTTGACCCTAAAATCCATCTCCAACCTACGTATTTGTTGGGGCTTTTTGACCAAATAAAAAATGGTATTGGGGCTAAATCCTTGCCGAGTCAACTTGTTGAGCTACGTACTGCCTAATGAATTGCCTGAATCAATATTTTATGGAGTCCACGAAGACAACAAAAGCAGCCCACATGCTTGCCCCACCTAATGCAATGTGCCCGTTATACATATATAAATATATTTTTGTTGGAAGTGATAGATATAATTTTTTTGGTAAAATGGGGGCAGCCAAAAACTTAGCCAGAAGCTAAACTAACATGATATGATACATATATAATTTAAACAGAAAGGTTATTGACTAAAGAAAGAAAAGTCCCTTGCAAACGCTACATCCTAACTGGGTCAACTACTATTTCTTTATAATGTAATTCTTTTTCTTCAAACTTTATATATTATGACGAATAATACGTTCAACATAAAGAGAGAAAGCAAATAAATGAAGGAAAGAAAGCCCATGAGGATGGATTGAATGGTTATAATTGAGCATCAATCTCAAGCACAATATCATGCGGCCCCAAAAGTGAGGTAAAATTGACACCTTTGTGCTGAGGAAGATGAGTCAGCTTGTCCAACTCCTCCTCCGTCAAGGACCAACCGAAGATGTCGAGGTTGTGCTTCATTCGGTCCTTGTTGTAGCTCTTGGTCACCATGCTCACCCCTTGCTCGTACACCCATCTCAACGATATCTGCATATGTAATTAATTATAAGATTAATCAATAATTAATCAAATCAAAGATACTATTAATTTATGATGTAATTTATTCTATGTATTAATTTTTATTGTTGTTAACTTATTCTGTTTTAATTAGGGGGTTTCACTAAAACACCCAAAATGGGGGCTGAAATTATAAAAAAACTCAACACTCAAAACACTTTATAAACACACCCAAAACCCATCATTACACACACTCAAAACCCATTTATAAACACACCCAAAAAATATACAATTGTTGATTTTGGGGTTGATTTTGAGTGTGTTTCTATATTTAAATAGTGTTTGAATTTTTTTATAAATACATGTCTAGAATTTGGTTTATTTATAAATTTGTATTTTAATTATCTCCGACTCAGTTTTATGATATAAAGTCTAAAAATTCTTTAATTGAGGATGTCCTTTTGCACTTGGACTCTATATTTATGGGCCCCAAGAAAGTAAAGCCCAATTTGAGGCCCCCATTTGGGATGGCCTACGTAAGTAATCAAAGGTACCTGAGCTGTTGTTTTGCCTCTGGCTTTGGCAATGTCTTGGAGGATAGCTGAGCCTAAAACTCTGTCGTCTCCCCATTTTGTCCCAGATGCACCCAACGGAGAGAATGCTGTGACATGGATCCCTTTTGCCTTACAAAACTCCCTCATGTTTTTCAGCTGCCAGGCTGGATTCATCTCCACCTAAACACACACACATCATAATTAATTCCCTCGTGTTTTAATTAATTCTGCATATATATAATATATAAATAAATAGTTACTTGGTTGAGGGCGGGAGGGATTTTGGCGATGGAAAGGAGGTCCTGAAGCATGTTGCAGGTGAAATTACTGACGCCAATGGCCCTGGCAAGGCCCAGTCTCTTGCACTCTTCCATGCCTTCCCAAACAGACTTCAAATCTAGAGGTTGCACAATCTCCTTTTCAACAGGCGTACTCTTCACCTCTTTCACTAACTTGAAGGGCCAATGAATTATGTACATATCCACATACTCCACTTGAAGATTCCTATATCATAATATTATTCATTAATAGTGGATCAAACTTCAATTAATGATTAATTAGTATATTACATTAAATTAAATAATATATAGGATACCTTAAACTGGCCTTGATGGCAGGCACTACAAGGTCCCTCTCAGCAAAGCTGGCCCAGAGCTTGGTGGTGATGAAGAGCTCACTTCTGGAGTTGATGAAACCAAGACGCAGGGCTTCGGCTATGCCTTCACCCAGATCATGCTCTGATCCGTAAATGAAGGCCGTGTCGAAGTGGCGGTACCCCGTTTTGATAGCTTCAAGAATTGCAGCCTTGGCTGTTTCTGGATCGGCGCGAGGGTACGATGAAGTCCCCATGCCGATCACTGGCATTGTTATGCCGTCACACGAGTTTAGTGTTACCTCAGGAACCACCATTGACGGCATTATAAATGTCCACCCAAAAAAAGACTAATAATTTCCAAATTAACTTCTTCAACACGAGTTACACACTAGATAGGTAGATGTATGTCGTGGCCTCCAGTTGCACTATTGCCTTGCCTTTATATAGGCACTACATAGAGAGTCGTAGGTCATGCGAAAAATACTAAGTCTAAGTCAACTGCAACTTTTGTTTACCTTTTTATTTTTAAGAAAGAAAAAAAGTTACTTAAATTCATAATGATTTAATTAGAAAATAGCCTGTGGTTGTGAGTGGATTGATCAAAGAAAAGTCAAACATTGAGAATGTGATGCTTGCCTTTGATTGAGCGAACCATGACCATGTATATTTTGGGGTATCTAGGTGCCCCAAAAAACTCAATAACTCAATAATAATGATGATGATGTGCGTCAGGTCCAATAATTAATTACAGTATTACGATATATATCAGATTTTAATTTGGATGTTTAAATTAGGATAAGTGGTTGTTTTCCTGCATGGATGACCTAAGATTTCTAGCAACAAAGACTTGATCAATGATGCATATGATACAACACTTCAGTTGATGATTAATTAATTACGTTAACCATGGAATAAAGATAATTTATGAAAGCGAAACTAAGATTTCTGACTTTTGTTTGAGTTTGAAACATGTCAATAAAAGTTAGCTAGCTACTGCTGCTTGTATATCATGAACTTGATCGATTCATATTCAATGATTCGATCAACTGATTGAAATCAAATTTGTAAGTGAGTGGGTGTTGACAATTAATTCATATGAATTAATTCGATGGATACCTTTCTGTCTCTTGTCTTTCTTCCATTTCTATCTCATAAATAACGACCTTGACTTTGGACAAACTAATCACCTACATATATTTTCAAGTAATTCAAGCGTCTACGGCAATGCGAAAGGCTCATTGACTTTGACAGAGATGCGCAAGGAGAGATAGGACTGTACAAGCGAGCATGAAGACAGGTCGCATTTGAGCCTTTTGGTTTCAGATTGCAGACTTTAATTTTTGCAGTTAGAGGATATATTTCTATTCAATTTGTCTTTTGAGAAACTAATCGGGTAGCACATGGTTAGCCGGTTTGACTTTACCACAAACATCATCATGGTCACCACCACCACCCCTCTCTTCTCTCTCCCTTCTGCTGTGTATGATGCTTTGGCGGAGGACAATTTGTAATCCTTTTTGCTATCAATGAAATCACTAATTCTCAACAACAAAAAAGAATCTACGGCGATCACTAGTTTTTTTTTTAAAATATATTTTTGTAAGTAAACATTTCTCAGGTGCAAAATTATGCAACCGACATAAGTGGAAAAGTAGCTTGGATTTGGATCCTAGTCTTAAAGGGTTTGTTTGGGAGTATTTCTCAAAGGGCTAAAAGTGTTTTTTGATAAACAAAAATGCTTCTGCGCTTATGGGCCATAAAATGCCTTCTGGAGAAGTACTTGTCAAGGGGGTACTCTAGGTCACTTTAACTTTAAAAGAATTAAATAAGATTTTACCATAATTTCAAAGAATACTTCAATAAATAAAGCTTATAATTAATTAACCTAGGTAATTTGTTCCCTTGACTTTTGTGAAGAAATAGTTCCAGTGTCTTCTTTTTTGCCAACATAAACTTCATCAGCGAAGGAAAAAATAAGGTAATTCTTTCTTCTTCTTTTTTTGCTCAACGGAAAGTAGTTATATTCTTAAAAGGGTTAATTAAGAAATTACCTTTACAAGCTTGTATTGGAATTTTTAATTTTTAAAAAAAGCTTGCATTGGAATTTGGACTCGAAACAAAAGAAACCCACTGTGGCCAAAACTTAGAGAGAAATTCTAATGCGAGATAATACTTTTTGCTATCACATGTCAATAATGCAATGATATGTATGATAAATTTTTCACGTGTCAATGTATTATTGACCGGAGATAGCATGACAATGTTATTCCAGTTATAAGTAAGTTTTTTGGCAAAATGTGGGCTCGAAGATGGGCCAATTGAGCTTGAGTGTTTTTTTTGGGTCGAAGGAGCTTGAGGGTTTTTTTTTTTTTGGGACACATAAGAGCTTGAGTTCAATCAGAAGGTTGAAGGCATTATCAAACTTGGAACTTGCAACTCTCTCATCAAACTTTAATAATCATTGGTAGAGTTTATTGGGAGTTTAATTTTTTTTTTGTTGTTGATACAAGTGATGTTGGGTATGGAGAAATTTGAACACATGACCTCTCGGGTGCAGAAGTAATCTGCTTTTAATCAGTTAAGCTACAAGCCCCTTGCAAGTTTAAAGGAAATTGAGATGATAACAAGAATGTGTTATATAGGTGAATTTTGATGATTAAATCTCTCCATCCCAAAGCTTGTGAAGAGACTTGTAAGGGCCTTCATCTGCAATGAAGTTGATTGCTGGAAATCCTCTGTTTTGTGGAATTTGATTGATGTTATCCAATTCTTGAGGACTCAGCTCCCAATCAAATATGCCAGTATTTTCTTGGATCCTGTCCTTATTGAAGCTCTTCACCACCAAACTCTCACCCCTTGCTCGTATACCCATCTCAGACAAACCTTCATTTTGATTTATGCATGCACAAGAAGAGCACCCAGAATCATTCATTAATTTTAATTAAATGCAATCATTCAGGCAGGATTGTGCATGGTAATTATTTCGTAATTAAATAGGGTGTGAGTGCACCTGTACCTGTGCAAGGGTTTTTCGTTTTGCATCCGCAATCTGTTCGAGCACCTCACATTCCATGACTCCTTTGTTAGAGTTTGTATAGGAAAAAATACACTTGCATTTAGTCCCACGTTGGGAGGTAGTTGTTTCATTTCATGGTTTATAAGCACCAAAACTTTAAAAATACTAAATAGGGTATGGGCCTAGTGGAGGCAAAGTTGGGCCTCATTTGATGATTTGTGACTATCATAAATTCAAGTCAGTATTTTGTAATTTATTCTACTGTTGTATTGATTTGATTATATATATAAAGCATATTTCGATTTATTTATTATTCTGTTATTTGGTTTTATACTGATTGTTCTCCAAAATCTTTGTCCCCCAAGGTGCTCCATTTGCCCCCAATGGAGAGTAGGCTGTGATCACTATGCCCTTCGTCTCACAAAACTCTATTAGCTTTTTCTGCTGCCACAGCGGGTTCATCTCCACCTAGTTATTTAAATTAATTGCAAGTTATAATCAAACCAGCAGATTAATTATTAAGTACTCTTGCCTTGAATCATTCGTATATATATAGTTTTTGGGTGATTACTTGGTTGACTGCAGGGGGGATTTTTGAAGTAGCAAGCAAGATTTCTAGCTTCTTGCATGAGAAGTTGCTGACACCTGTGGACTTGGTGAGGCCAAGCTTCTGACACTCCTCCATTCCTTCCCACAATGACTTGGAATCCATGGCAACAAGGTCCTCTTTCTTAAAAGGATATTCATAGCTTTCAGCTCTCTTCAAACCCACTGCAAATGTATCAGATACATATCAAGGTACTCCAATCCCAGATTCCTGAATATATTTTACACACACACACATACAAATTACAATATACAATCTGAATCAAAATTTGCAATTAATGAAAATGTATTATGAATTGAAAATGAATGTTATTTGATCAAGTAATTAGTTACTTGAGTGTCTTGTGAATGGCTTCTTTTGTGGCTTCGTTGTCAGCAAAAGGATATGAAGCCGTCCCTAATCCTATCACTGGCACTGGCAACTCCGGAATATTTATATTGCTTCTTCCCATTTTGAATTTTGATCTCCACAGGCTTGTGCTGGTTCTCTTCTGTAATCTCTGCGACCAGCTAAAACTTAAATGGTCCATATTTAGTGTTTGGTGATTACCTTCGGAGAAAAGGACGACAAATTTGGCAACATGTACACCATCCATGCATGTAAATATCTAGTCATCTGGATGATTTGATTTTGATCAGTATGCCTCTAACTTATTATAGCTAAGGTTAGGTGTGGGATTTTAATATCCTTTTCCTTTGTGGCTTTTTATTTTATTTTTTTACCTCATATTATTAGAATATCTCATCTACATGAGCATGGCATTGCATTGCACAATATCTCATAAAAGATTTTTCTTTTTCTTTCTTCTTTTCTTGCAATCTCATAAACAGACCTAGGATATCTTAGACTTGCTTCCTTAATTCAACCCCATTTAAACATTCTTTATTAGTCTTAGAAGCACCACCAATCCTCTGTTTGGATGAAGAAAAATAACTCGGAATTTAGCTAAAAGTTAGAAATTGAAGAGAAGAAATTGATATTTCCATTGTTTGTCAATTTAAACATGAAACTTATTAAATGAGGTGGAAAAAATAGTGAAAATTGGGGATTCGAGATTCCCAAATTTAATTTTCGCCAGAAGAGTCGTCATTTCGCAATTCTAATTGAGCATGACTTCATTTTCACTATAATTTTTGTCATTTGCAAAGTTTCGACATACATAAATCCAAACACTGAAATTATTAATTGCCAGAAATTTAATAACGGAGATCTAAATTTCGTCGTTTAAGAATTTTATATAATTTTAAATTCCTTCATCCAAATAGAGAGTAAAGGAATTATTCTACCTCAAATTGAAGGCCTGATATCTTGTTAATGAAAGCTATAATATGGACATAGGCGTGTGTTGGTATGACTCAGTGCCTCTTTGGGCTGGAGCGGCTTTGGTTGATGATATACTTAGTCTCTAAGGCCCGTTTAGTTCGTGTTGTGTAGGTTTTGTTTGGGTTTAGGCTCAATAACCAAGCCTTGCATAACTTTAAAAGGCCCATCACCCGGATTGTATAAATATAGCCCAAGTCAAAGTTAAAATGACAACGAACTTTCCGTATATAAGAGTTGGAGTTTACATACAAAGTTGGACTAGCTGGACTTTATAATGTCACTCAGGGAACAGAACATTACTGTTAATTATCACATGCAAAATGATTTCTCATCTCTCTAGGCTCTAGCATTGCATTTCAAAGTCAAACATATATCGAATCAGAGCACAAATTGAAATGCCCCTTTACTTTTATTGACAAATGTTATGGATAAATACTGTGCGTTCGATGAATGGAAGATAGAATTTCCAACGCTTAAGCTTGCCCATAACTTATGATTACAAAGGTAGGCCCTACCTAGATCTTCTTGCTGATCGAATGAATCCCACTCAACTGTTTTCAAACCAAAACCTTCTCTGAGGATCTTTAATAATATTACCTAGCTAGAAGAAGTCTATTAATTAGTCAAAGTTAATTCAAAGGACCAGAAGATTAACACTAAACCTAGCTAGTAATTAAGTATAAGAAACACTTGTAAGTTATATCTTTATTATAAAATGTAACTTACTAAATGACGCGTGAGAAAAATTGTTAAAAAAACATAGATATGATTGATGAGTTTTGGGTGAATGAAGATACATAAGGGAAGGGAAGCAGTATTTCTCGTTTTTTTGGGGTGTGGCTTTTGATGCAAATTAAAGGGTTTACAAATGTTCAAGGGGTAAGACCAAAGTTGTCGTTGATGGCACGCCAAAGGGCCCCGACTGATATATATCACTTCCCACTAATTGCATTTTTACATAAATCCAAATGATTGGTGGTGACCCCAAGAAACCACATCCCTTTTGTCTCTCCAATTTCAAACTTTCCTCTTTCTCTCTCTCTCTCTCTTGGTGGTGTGGTGTGTTGTGTTGTATAAAATCTTGGCCTCAATGAAATAAAAGGTCTTTGCAAATGATGAAGATGATTCCCTTGGCGTGCAAGTATTTGTTGGGGTAAAGGTGTTCCCAAGTTTCATGGCTTTTGATGGGATGGGATTTTTATCATTTACAGGGACCGTCCGTCTCATATTTTCAGTAAACTTGAGTGGCTTACATATCATATTTGCATGATTCAGTTGCTTATTCATCGACCATATCAAATTCAATTTTTCAAATGTGAGGCTCATTTTCGTTTTCTGTTTTCTTTTGTTTTCTGGTAGATATAGAAGAAATACAAACTATAGGCTTCTTTTGTGCGTCAAAAGTGGTCAGGCAGGCTCTATCTTTCTATCCAGTAGAAAGATTTAAAGCGAAGGGTTTTTCTCCCAAGAGAGAGTTGACCAAACTGTGAAGAAGATAATGATTCTTTTTAATTATACGTACGTACACTCAAAAGAAACAGTAACATTTTTATCTTTGATCAGGCTTTGAGCAGAAAGCCTGAGAAGTGGTTGAAAGCCTTTGGTTATATGATGGCCTTTCCACTTGCCACTTTGCCTAAGTAAGTGCCCCCATTGCTCAAAGCAAACTAGGGAAAGAAAGAATTAGTTTGTTCCAAACAAATTGCTCCAGAAAAGGAAAGATGGTGTGCTTCACTTCACATGTACAGAAACCCTAGATACAAAAATGGCACATACAAACTATACATGTATGCCTGTGGAAAACCAAGGAAAACAAGACAGAAAACTCTAGTGTGAAGTGAAGCGATAAGATCAGCACCAAAGTTTCATGTATAAACAAACAGGCCCCAAAACGAAAATGATTGTTACAAGGACAAAGTTGGGCACTAATTATAAATGTAATAATTACAGATTCTAATAGCTTTATTACGGTCAAGATGCAATCCTGCTTTATCATTAAGTTGTGCAGTGTCTCTACAGTCTTAAGACTTCGGAGTGAGTGGAGTGGATTTCCCTGGTTCTTCTAGTTACTTTCTACTACAAGTAGTCTCTGTCATTGGAGGGGTCTGAGCCTCTCTCTCAAGAATGAGAAACAAAGAATTAATATTGGGTTGAAAATTTTGAGGGGCACTCACTAATCTGCTTAATTAATATTAATATTAATACATGTGCTCATCCATCGACATCCTTAAGGCTTCTTTAAGGAACGGCATTTCTTTTTATGCTGCGGAGGATCACCGGCTGCGGTCTCCCACCTCACCACCATAATATATGCTAAGATATATATACCATCATTAATCATATTGATTGATTGATTGATTGATTGATTGATGTGAAGCAGTTAAAACCCTGTTTCTAGTTTCACATGTATACAACTATGTACTAAGAAAGTTTCCCTGTTTCATGTTTCTGTTCAAATCCCTGATTCATTTTTGTGTTAAGAGTCTTGTGGATGAGAGACAGAGAGACAGAGAGACCGAGAGAGAAAGAGAGTCTAAACTCATATTTGGGTCGGGGGAGACTAATAATTGAAAAACAGGCTAATAGAATGCTTCACATCTGTGATTATTAACTGAAACCAATTTCAAATTGGGAAGGAGGAAGAATTAATTTCATTGATATGCATGGGGAGTTTCTTTGTCGTGTTTCCATCATATTCTGCAACTGCAAGTACATCTACATTTGACTAGACAAACGGCTAACTTGTAGCACAAGCATCTTGTATCTTCACTTGGTCCATTTCCATTTGACTACCGAGGATTTACTATTGGTGAGATGTGTTTACCACCATGGGGAGGAGTTTGGTTGAAGCGGTAGATAATGTTACCAGTAAGTAAATTAGTTTGTGTATGATGGATCATGGCTTCATTCAAAGATCATTATATAGCTAGCACTAGGCTACCAGCTGACTTTACATTTCAGAATCCAAGAATACATCATCCCATCAACTGTCAAAGTGAAACAAAAGCGGATGATGGTCCCAAAACCAGCCATAAAGTCATAACTTTTCTAAGTCCAGATTAATTGGTTCAAAACATTAAACCAATCCGAGGGTTGGAAGGATGAATATTTCGAATAGGAGGAGGGGCTCAGGCTCAGCTCAGCCCAGCTTGCCAACCAGAAAAACAAAAAATTAAAAAAAGAAAAGAAAAAAGAAAAGCAAAAGAGGGACCAACTGGGGGCATCATAACCTCCCATGCCAAATGCCATGAACCACATAGTGCATTGATGTTTCCCTGTATATGTGGGCCTCTGTTTTTTGTTCACTACCTCAATCTCTATTTTTATCTTTTTCAGGCTGGGGGCAATTTTTCACCAATTGAACTGTATCACTTCTCACTCTTCCATAATACAAGCTCTAATAGAATTGGTAATTCGTATACTGATAATATTTCAAAATGAGGTACAAAACCTTTATACAAATACAGTAGCCAATTAAGATGCTGAAAACTAGCCTAAATGAGCTATTCTTAATGTACACGTCTATATAAAAGGAAGGAAATAAATTAAATGTCTGTACAGGTCAATAATCAATATTCATAATCAATCACGTTGATTTAGTTGGGATTTTACGCTCCTCAACACTCCCTTTCAAGTTGGAATGTATGATGATGATTCCCAACTTGCCGAGTAAAATTGCAAATTGTGGAAGACTCATGGAATATGTTTGTTGGTTGTTGTAAGGTGGAAATATGAGCCGTTTTGATCGTTCCAATTTGAACCTTTTCTCACTAAATGGCAATCAATCTCAATGTGTTTAGTCCGTTCATGAAATACTGGATTCGAAGTAATGTAGAGCGCTACTTGGTTGTCACAGTATAACTTGACTGCATGTAAATGCTTGATCCCTAAATCTTGCAAAATATATCGTAACCAAGTAATTTCACAACAAGCGGTAGCCATGGAACGATATTTAGCTTCGACACTAGATTGAGATACTGTGGTTTGCTTCTTGGTCTTCCAAGAAACCAAAGAATCGACAAACACACAATACCTGGTAGTAGAACGTCGAGTATCACGACATCGAGCACAATCCGCATAACAAAAGGCATTTAATTGAATTGGATTATTGGTAGAAAGAAAAATAACTTGTCCTGGTGCACGTTTGACATAGCCCAAAACCCGATGAACTGCCCCTAGGTATGGTGTTCGTGGCTTATCCATGAACTGACTCAAAGTGTGAACGGTGTACACCAAGTCAGGCCGCATAATTGTCAAATAGATCAGCTTCCTTACAAGCCTTCGATACGAAGATGGATCATCAATGTAATCACCCTTATGTTTGCTAAAGGACAAATTCTGCTCCATGGGTGAATCGGCTGGTTTTGCACCAAGTTGTCCTGCATCCTCTAGTATTTCAAGTGCATACTTGCATTGTGAAAGGACTATGCCTTTGCTAGAACGAGCAATCTCTATGCCAAGAAAATATTTCAATTGACTAAGGTCTTTCAATTTGAATTGTTGCAGCACGTATGACTTGGTTGCTTCAATGTCTTGTAAACTATTCCCTGTCAAAATGATATCATCCACATAGATGAGTAATGCAGTGAATGTGCTACCTCGAGTTCGAACGAACAATGAATAATCTACCTTCGATTGATGATAGCTTGCTTGCTTAAGGGATATAGAAAGTTTAATGAACCATTGATGTGAAGCTTGCTTAAGTCCATACAAGGAATTATAAAGCTTCCATACACGAGTCTTCCATTTTCGTCCGAATCCAGGAGGTAGATTCATATAAACATCTTCATCAAGATCACCATTGAGGAAAGCATTGTTGACATCACGCTGATAAAGATGCCAACGATGCGTGGAAGCAACGGCGAGAAAAAGGCGGACTGTGACAAGTTGTGCGACAGGGGCGAAAGTTTCCCCGTAGTCCAAACCCTCAACCTGATTATAGCCCTTGGCGACCAAACGTGCTTTATACCAATCAAGGGAACCATCAGGATGAAGTTTGACCTTGTACACCTACTTACAACCAATGGGTTTCTTGTTGTGGGGCAAATGTTGAAGAGTCCATGTGCCATTAGCTTCAAGGGCAGTCAGTTCTTGTGCCATGGCATGATGACATTGAGGGTTATGAGTTGCTTGAACAAAAGAGATGGGTTCTTTGACCGCTGAAAGAGAAGCACTAAGAACACGATGGTGTTGTGACAAGCGATCATATGTAAGAACATGAGAGAGAGGATGTTTGGTACCTTGTGGTTCAATCAACGTTGAGTTAGATGATGGGAGAGACCTGGAATGTACTTTTATGTTAATATGATACTGCTGAAGATAACTAAGCCGAGTGGTGGTACTCCGTAGCGGTGGTTGAAACCCCGGTACAAGAGTAAGTGGAGGAGCCGCATATGGAGACTCAAGTCCAGGTGTTGGAAACTCAAGGTCAGGCGCTGGAAATGCAAGGTCATGTGTTGGAAATAGCGAAGTATGAGAATTAAGTCCATGCATAGGGGACTATACATGTGGAGTGGAGTGAGAGGTTGGGGCATCATCAAAATTGGTGGGATGAGAGGTTGGGAAGACAAGAGAAGAGTCGGTAATGGAAGATGGAAAAGGGAAAGTAGTTTCATGAAAGATAACATCCCGAGAAATAAATTTTTTACTCGTGTTAAGATCATAAACACGATAACCCTTCGTAACATATGGGTAACCAAGAAAAATGCAATGTGTGGCCCTAGCATCAAATTTGGTTAGGCAATGATGATGAGTAGAGGCAAAGCACAAACAACTAAAAACCCTTAAGTGATCATAGGCTGGTGGTTTAAGAAAAAGGATTTCGTAGGGAGTTTTTCCTTTAAGAACCTGTGTAGGAGTGCGGTTGATAAGATATGTGGCAGTGAGTATGGCATCCCCCCAAAATTTCTTAGGAAGTTTGGCTTGGAAAAGTAAAGCTCGTGCAACATTGAGAAGATGTCGGTGTTTTCTTTCGACTACTCCATTTTGCTGTGAAGTGGAGACACAACTAATGTGATGTAAAATCCCTTTATCAGGAAAAAAAAAAAATTTGTGTCATCATAAACTCAGGACCATTGTCAATACGAACAATTTTAACTAGGAAGAAAATTGTGCTTCAACAAGATTGATGAAGGTAGTGAGCTTTTGACATGCATATGATTTGTGATGCATTAAATAAACTCATGTACATCTGGAGTAATCATCTACAAAGGTCAAGAAGTATTGTGCCTTAGTGATGGAAGGAACGTGATAACCACCCCAAATATCAACATGAATGAATTCAAATGACGCAAGTGAACTAATAGAACTCAAGGGAAAAGGACAATGAGTTTGTTTAGCTAAGGGATAAACCAAACAATCATCAATGTCACAAAATTTCATGTTCTTAGAAAGGGAAAGAGCACGCATGCTTTTATTTGAAAGATGACCCAAGTGTTGATGCCAAAGTCGAGAAGAAGAAGGAACAACTGTTGAAACAGAATTGCACCTAGCTGTCTTCGCAGTATTATGATAGTAGAGACCTTTCCTCTCAGTTCCTGTCCCAATCATCTTCCCCGAACGTTGGTTCTGAACAATACAAAATTTATTAGCAAACATTGCAATACAAGAAGAGCTTTTGGTGAGCTTGCTCACAAAGATTAGATTTAATCTAAATGAGGGAACACAAAGCACAATATGAAGAATAAAATCATCTGAGAAACGGATAGTGCCAATATGGGTCACATTGGCAAGGGCATGATCAGGAAGGTACACTTGACAATTAGAGACTAGAGTGCATGTAGTCAACAACTTAGGCGAACAAACCATATGATCGGTGGCCCCAGTATCAAAAATCCAATTGAGTCCACCAACGAAAGCAGAGGCACAAAAGGTGTTACCCGAGAGATCACTAGTGCTGGAAGCAGTGCTAACATGATTAGCCAAAACTCTGGGCTTGTTTTGATTGAGGAGAGCAAGGAAGCTCTATTATTGTGCTGCAATGAGCTTGTGTGATGGGGGAGCTGCGGTGGCCACAAGAGTGGCGTCAACATGATGGACCGAAGGAGAAAAAGACCACCGATGACCTTGAGAGTCATTGTTGCCGCAAGGATCATCATACTTGGGTTACTTAGGCTTGGCCGAGGCTTGAGGTGATTCGCTGTCGTTGATTGCCAAGGGTTTGAGTTTGTGTAGGATTATTGGTAACCTTAGGCTCTGATACCATAATAGAATTGGTAATTCATATATTGATAATATTTCAGAATGAGGTACAAAACCTTTATACAAATACAATAGCCAATTAAGATGCTGAAAACTAGCCTAAATGAGCTATTCATTAATGTACACGTTTATATAAAAGAAAGGAAATAAACTAAATATCTGTACAGGTCAATAATCAATATTCAGAATTAATCACATTGATTTAGTTGGGATTTTATGCTCCTCATCAAGCTCAACTATGCCTAATTTGACTCTCAGTCGATTTTGGATATTGATTATATTACCACCAAAATGGGTTCAAACTTCAAACTAGAGTGCATGCATGCCATGGAAATGTAGCAAAAGGCTTAAAATGGTATGATCTACCAAAGTTGTTCTAATGTAGAACAGATGGCTAAAGCGATAGAAAAGGAGTTGGAGCTTGACGGTTTTGCCTCTATCGCTTCAGTCATTTATTCTACATCATGTTCAGACAACCATAAATACAGCAGGGTCAAGATTTCAGTTTTTAATTTATAAATAAAGAAAAATAAAGGAAATGATGACCTTGAGTGGAACTGAAAAGAGAAAATGGAACCATTCAGCCAAATACAGTACAGGTGAACTCAAGGAATGAAATGAATCTTAATTGGGTCATGTAACCAACCAAAACCAAATAGAGCAACCATTTGGAAGTTAAAAGTGTTTTCTTAAACAATTATCAACAGATCGTACTTCCTAGAAATATTAATAAACCAAGCAAGTAGTGGATGAAATGCATGCAGCACAGCAGCAGCATGACTGTGACTCAGAGACAAGTATGAGTTGTTCAAATGGGGAAGTGACTTCTTTTCTTTGCGCATTGTAAAATCCCCACACAGTGTATCTTATCACATTCCTAATAGGGAACATTCTCACGCTCACTGACAGAAAAGTGACCCTTGATCATGCACACCCGAATATTATTTATTTTTTCGCTATATATATACTAATATAGCGCCGATCTTAGATAGAACTTGTCTCTGGAATGTGTATGTGGATCCTACCCCTTTTGACCAAAAGTCAAATCAACCCCTCGCTACATTCCCCTCTGTCTCTCTCCCTACAGTTCATGGTACTCAGAAACCGTATAAGTATACACCCACCACCAACTTCAATCCAATTCCCTTCTTTTCTTATTCCTTCCCACGTTCCATCCTTTTCATTTTATAAAACACAAAAAGCAACTTCTTTTCCTAAAGCTAAGGTTCCCCTTTGCTTTGCCACAACAAATTCTCATCATAGTCACCACTCTCTCACTCTACACATTACACTCTCTCTCTCTCTCTCTCTCTCTCTCTCTCTCTCTCTCTCTCTCAATTGCCTTCCTGAGAATTGAAACTTGTTTCATCAATGGAGAGCATTAATCCAGTTCAGCTTTTTCTTCATCTTTCTGTAATACTGGTCTTAATAGACCTTGTTTCTGTTTCTACAGCTGAACAAAGTGTTTCGTCGATCAAGACTGATGCAGAAGCTCTTCTCACGTTCAAAAAGATGATTCAGAAGGACCCAAATGGAGTTTTGAAAGATTGGCAGCTTGGCAGGAATCCATGCACCTGGCATGGAGTTACGTGCTCTATGGGCCGAGCAACTCAGCTCGATCTCACCGGGTGTTACCTTGTGGGGACAATCTCTTTTGATCCCTTGGCTTCTCTAGATATGCTCTCTGTCTTAAAACTGCCAACAAATTCATTCAGTGTAAATTCTACCTCTCTGCTTCAGCTCCCATATGCTTTGAAACAGCTTGATTTATCTTTCAATGGACTTTTTGGTGTTGTTCCTGAGAATCTTTTCTCGAAGTGTCCAAACCTCGTCTTTGTAAACCTTGCTTTCAACAATTTGACAGGTCCTCTGCCCAAAGATCTCTTATTGAATTCTGACAAACTTCAGACTCTCGACCTTTCTTACAACAATCTAACCGGGCCAATTTCTGGTTTGCAAATTGAGAAATATTCTTGCCCTTCTCTGCTGCAGCTTGATTTGTCAGGAAACCGTATAACGGGTTCCATTCCTATGTCTCTGGCAAACTGCACCAGTCTCAAAACTATGAGTTTATCATCCAACAATGTGACAGGAGAAATCCCAAGATCATTTGGGCAACTCACCAGTTTACAGAGATTGGACCTTTCTCACAATCAGATCACTGGTTGGATACCTCCCGAGTTGGGAAATGCATGCACTTCACTTGTCGAACTTAAGCTTTCATATAACAACTTTACTGGTCCAATTCCAGCAACTTTTTCCTCATGTTCTGTGCTGGAACTTCTTGATCTGTCTAACAACAATTTAACAGGTCCCCTACCAGATTCTATCTTCCAGAATCTCAGCTCCTTAGAGAGCTTGCTGTTGAGTAACAACATCATCACTGGATCACTTCCAGGTTCCATATCAGCTTGCAAAAGTCTACAGGTTATAGACTTGAGCTCTAATAAAATATCTGGTGTCATCCCACCAGACATATGCCCAGGAGCCTCCTCACTCCAGGAGCTGAGAATGCCAGACAACCTCATTGTTGGAGAAATCCCTGCTCAACTATCACAATGTTCTCAGCTGAAGACAATTGATTTCAGTTTAAACTATCTCAATGGCTCAATTCCAGCTGAGCTTGGGAAGCTGGAGAATTTGCAGCAGCTAATAGCATGGTACAATGGCTTAGAGGGAAAAATCCCACCAGACTTGGGAAACTGCAGGAATCTCAAGGATCTTATTCTCAACAATAACCGCCTAACTGGTGAGATCCCAGTTGAACTGTTCAGATGCAGTAACCTCGAATGGATATCACTCACAAGCAATAAACTAAGTGGCGAAATCCCAAAAGAATTTGGCCTTTTGACAAGACTGGCTGTTCTGCAACTTGGGAACAATAGCTTGGGTGGGCAGATACCAGGAGAACTGGCCAATTGCAGCAGTTTAGTTTGGTTGGATTTGAACAGCAACAGACTCACTGGAGAGATCCCACCTCGACTTGGGAGGCAGCTTGGGGCCAAATCCCTGAGCGGAATTCTCTCTGGCAATACTTTGGTGTTTGTACGGAATATTGGTAATTCTTGTAAAGGAGTAGGAGGTTTATTAGAATTTGCCGGAATCCGACCTGAAAGGCTTCAGCAGGACCCAACACTGAAGACTTGTGATTTCACCAGATTGTACTCTGGCGCAGTCCTGAGTCTCTTTACAAAATACCAAACGCTGGAGTATCTTGATCTTTCTTACAATCAGCTGCGTGGGAAAATCCCAGAAGAAATGGGGGACATGATTGCATTACAAGTTCTTGAGTTATCCCACAACCAGTTATCAGGTGAGATTCCTGCATCACTTGGCAAGCTCAAAGATTTAGGAGTGTTTGATGCATCACATAACAGACTGCAGGGTCATATCCCTGATTCATTCTCCAACCTATCTTTCTTGGTTCAAATTGATCTGTCCAGCAATGAATTAACTGGCGAAATTCCCACAAGAGGGCAGCTCAGTACACTTCCTGCTACCCAGTATGCTAACAACCCTGGACTCTGTGGGGTTCCATTACCTGAGTGCCAGAGCAGCAATGACCAACAAGCCACCACTCCAAGTGACCAGGATGCAGGCAAAGGAAGACGAAGGCCATCGGTGGCATCATGGGCTAATAGCATTGTCTTGGGGGTTCTGATTTCTCTTGCTTCTGTCTGTGTTCTGATTGTGTGGGCAATTGCCATGCGCACAAGGCGAAAGGAAGCAAAGGAGGTGAAGATGCTTAATCGCTTGCAAGCATCCCATGCAGCCACCACATGGAAAATTGACAAAGAGAAAGAACCCTTGAGCATTAATGTTGCAACTTTCCAAAGACAGCTGAGGAAGCTCAAGTTCTCCCAACTCATTGAGGCAACCAATGGCTTCTCAGCAGATAGTCTTATAGGGTGTGGAGGTTTTGGAGAAGTGTTCAAGGCAACGCTGAAAGACGGGACAAGTGTTGCAATCAAGAAACTTATACGGTTAAGCTGCCAAGGTGACCGCGAATTCATGGCCGAGATGGAAACTCTGGGTAAGATCAAGCACAGGAATCTTGTGCCCTTACTGGGTTATTGCAAAATTGGTGAAGAGAGGCTGCTAGTATACGAGTACATGGAGTATGGAAGCCTTGAAGAAATGCTCCATGGAAGAACAAAGACACGTGACAGGCGGATTCTAACATGGGAGGAAAGGAAAAAGATTGCAAGAGGTGCAGCGAAAGGACTCTGTTTCCTCCACCACAATTGCATCCCTCACATTATACACAGAGACATGAAGTCAAGCAATGTGTTGTTGGACAATGAAATGGAAGCAAGAGTTTCTGATTTTGGGATGGCAAGGCTCATAAGTGCTCTTGACACCCACTTAAGCGTAAGCACTCTCGCAGGCACTCCTGGTTATGTTCCACCTGAATACTACCAAAGTTTCCGGTGCACTGCAAAAGGCGACGTTTACTCATTTGGGGTTGTCCTGTTGGAGCTTGTGACTGGAAAACGCCCAACAGACAAGGAGGATTTTGGGGACACAAACTTGGTGGGATGGGCGAAGATGAAGGTGAGAGAAGGGAAACAGATGGAAGTGATAGACCTAGAGTTGCTTTCAGTAACCAAAGGAACTGATGAAGCAGAAGCTGAAGAAGTGAAAGAGATGGTGAGGTATTTGGAGATAACACTGCAGTGTGTAGATGACTTCCCATCTAAGAGGCCTAACATGTTGCAGGTGGTGGCCATGCTAAGAGAGCTGATGCCTGGATCAACAAATGGAAGCAGCAATAGTGCTTGAAAGTTGAAACAGGGGAGGAGGGGGAGTATGTTTCTTGTACGTTTATCAGTATCATCATCATCATCATTGTAAGAATATAATGTTTGTAAGATTTGTTGCTCAGATGGATATTAATGATTTTGTTGTACCTACTCTGCAAATCTTTACTTTCTTCTTTAGCTATACATGTTGTATGTTGACCACTGGCAAATTGGAAGCAAGCAATAGAGCATAGCGGCCTAGAATTTGCAAAACTTACTGGGCTAATAAGAACTTTGATCATAAAAGTTAGTACATTAAGTCGGGTATTCGGGTTTGGAAAAAGGTCAAGGTGTAGGCCCGCCATGTCTTGGGCCTATTTCAAGCCGGATTTTAATTTTTTTAAGGGTTAATCGTTTTATTAGTCCCTAAATTTAGATTCGATTTATATTTGAGTACCTCAATTTTCAAAATTGTTCCCGTGGTCCTTTAACTTTAGTTTCGTTAGGATAAATGATCTTGCCGTCAATTTTGTTAACTTTTCTGTTAAATGTAGGGGCAAAATGGTATTTTTGTATCAAAATTTCTTAAAATATGAATTAAAAAAATTAAAAACTAAAAAATTAAATCTCTCTCTCCCCCTCTATCCCGATTTCTACTTCCTCAAAACTTTTTTTTTTGGGTTTTTTATTTGATTTTCTTTTATTGTTTGAATATAAAAATACAATTTTGCCCCTACATTTAACATAAAAAGTTAACAAAATTGACGGCATGACCATTTGTCCAAACGAAACTAAAGTTAAAGGACCTCGGGAACCATTTTGAAAATTGAGATACTCAAATGCAAATCGGGTTAAAATTCAAGGACTAATAAAACGATTAATCCTTTTTTAAAATTAATAGTATATTAACGGTTCATTCCTAATGCAATCTAACGCATTTCTCCATTGCCAACTCTTTAACTTTTTTATTTGGAATTTGATAAGTATCAAAGTTTTATTTGTTGTAAGAAGAGCCAAGCAAATTTAAGGGACAATAGTGGCTGTCTTTTTAGTCACTGTAAAAAGTAATGTAACTCTTGGTTGAAGCCAATATATTTACTGCCTACAGTAAAAATTTAAGTACCTTAGTTAGCGGAACATCACCTCCTCCTATTTCCTTGATTAATTATCCCATTTGATTACAAAACCAAAAACAACATGAGTTGTGTCCATACGCCACAATCAAGAGACAATAGCTAGCTTTATTGTTGACTGCTCTCTTTTTTACCTTTTCTTTTTTAAAAATAAATATCGAACTCCACAATTAATAGTGTGTTCATATTTCCAACCCAAAAAAGTTAAATTCCATGGCATTGAATTTGAAGGCAATCACAGCGCTTGTTCTGAGAGTCCTGTGCCTGATTTTCCTCCTAACCTCTCTCATCGTCCTTGCAGCTGACTCAAATACTGACCATGCCTTGCATTGCATGTCAAGATTGGGTTCAAGGACTTCAAGTCGTACCAGTGTCTCCCTCTCTTTGATCTCTTTCTCTTAATTAATTACCCTTTCCTTTCAGGATTATTATTTTTATTATAATAATTGTGAACGTCTGTCTGATTCTGATTAACATATGTATATGCTGCAGGTACATGATTGTGATTGGACTGGCCTACACATCACAGTCTTGTTCTTATTGAATTTTATGGTGACAAGGTTGGTTAATTAAGCTCTCCATCATCTCTCTCTGAGTTTTATAATTAATATTAATTGTTGGATGGTTGCACTTGCATTGCATGCAGGTTATATCATCCCTGTTAGCAACGGGAGTAGGTGCAGGATTTGGTGCTACTTCTGATATTAAGCATAACATGGATGCTAGTTTTGCGCATCTTTCGTCAGATGACTATCTATCAAAAGTTGACAACTTCCTCAACCTGGCAAATCTCTCCGCAAGCTTCCTACTCATGGCATTCTTTTGCATCGGAGCATCATCCATCATGTCATCTTCATCTTCGGCACTGCCCCTACCCCTCCCCAACAAACAAAACAAGTAAACAACACCACTGTGACCGTCAATCAGACTGAAACCGGAACTTGATCTTAATTCTACTATAAATGCCCCTTTATTTATTCAATTCAGTTTGAGTCACATATCCCTGTATGTATATATGCATGTCAAACATTCAAACAAATTCCCGAAGTCCAGTCCACACAACAGAGCCACTTGGGCAAGCTCAAAATCTTGTTGGGCTTGTTTATTTGAAAACTTGGGCTAGCTTGAGCTCAAGTTGTGATTTTTGAAACTTGGGTTGGGTCTAAATTGATTTAGAATCTGACCCAGCTCCAACTTGGGTTTTTGAGAGGCTGAGAGCAGAATTTCATATCATCAACTATTTATAGATCAATTTTGAACAGATTTCATGCCAAAAAAATTATAAGATTGAAAAAAGAATCTGTAGGTACTGTACAATGAATGAATGATGATAATTTATTGAGATGCAAGATTATAATGCTGGTGCCCTGCAGCTAGCACTGAGTGATAGATCAAGACGAAGACTAGACCCCATCTACATAAATAAATCCGTCCCTGCATGCCATGCCATGCCTACACTGCTACAATACATTAACCCAATCACGCATGATATTATTTCCTGCCCCCATCACCAATATGCATAAAAAGCAGAGGATGGTCCACTCTGCGCTATACAAATGTAGTGGTTGACTGAAGCTAATTTCATCACAATTGTATTCTAAAATTGACTTCCTTCCTTGGGAAACTTACCGAGCCATATACAACTAGAAGAGACCTCACGTCTTTTATTTGACAGCGTATCTACTATCATATTTGCTTCTCGATAGGTATGACGAATTCGAACTGGTTGAAAACCTTGAAGTAATTCATGTATGTCTTGAACAATTAATTTAAATATCCACGGAACCTGTGCCTTGTGTAAGTGTAATGGAATCTCCTTGAACTATAGGTTTACCCTTTCCAGAGTAGGGTGGTTTTGTTTTTTCATCTCTTGCTGGGGATATATGTGGATGAAGAAAGATATTTTTTTCCCCCCAACTTTTGTATGTAGGGAATATACATATTCGTCCTACATTAAGTTTTAGTTTTACTTTTTGAGTGGGCAAAGGCAAACGAACAGTGACTTTAGCTAACTTTATGAAATTTTTTGTAATTACTTTTTTTCTTCTTCTTCTTTTTCTTTCTTTAATATCTGACTTGCTGTAAGGTGAAATGGAAAGTTCCATCCACTCGCTACCCTACGTTTGATGTCGGAAAAAGGTTTTGTCTCTATTTATCTAAAGATGCTACCTCTCTTCTTTATATACAGTGCTCTCTTCGTTTGTATACAGTACAACAAATATCTTTATTCAAATTTTAGGTAATTCCCTTCATTTCAAGGGCTCTCTCTCTCTCTCTCTCTCTCTCTCTCTCTCTCTTATAAAACTTTGACTAGTCAGAGGCTAGGCTACATATAATTTATATATTTTTAAAAAAATTTCATTAGAGATTTTGATTTGAACACCAAGATAAAGAATGAAAGTTGATATTCGTAGTGTTAGCGGGTGAACTGTGAAAGGATAAAAAGTAAATTGAAAATGGAAGATGCCCGTAACACGCAAGAGGTAAATTTTGAAAAGAAAGCCTCCCTTCCTTGTCTGTGCTAACCATATGGGGCTGGATACGGTAGCTAGCCAATCCACTAGACATCATCCATGAAAAGTAAGGCAACATTAAAAGGTGGGAAAGAGGTGCACGTGGCCCCAAGAGAGAAAGAGAGAAAGATAGAAAGAGAGAGAGACAGAGAGAGAGACAAAGAAAAGCAAAGGTAAGAAGAGAGGAGCGATAAATGGACATCCTTTTGGAGCAGCTTTGGTTTGAGTTGGCTTTTTGCTTTGGTTTGAATGGTGTAAGAAAATCAGCAACCACACGCACTTTTTCTGAAAATCTTTAACATTAAATTTGGGTCTTCCTTCAGCTCTCATCTCCTTGTTATTGGGCCTATAAAATTAATGAAAAGGCACTGTGCTGCCCTGCCGCTGCGCAGCTGACTCTGATAAAGTTATATATAGATGTATGTATGTATGTGTAAATATAACCACATACACACACATGAGTGATTGAGTTGTGTGTGTTGTTTATGTTTGACAGGGACGAGTGCCTGAGCGTAACAATTCCAACAGTGGCACTGAAAAACATGGTCTTCACTTTTTCTCTCTCTTGTTTTTTTTTAAAATAGCCTTTAAAAGGATTACAAATGCATTGAAAACGACCTCCCATCTTTCTCACACAGTTGACAGTACCCTCTTTCTCTATCTTTTTCTCTCCCCATTAATTCAATTTGGTTTCAAGTATATGTAGGTCAGCATCTCTGAAACTGAAAGGAGCTTTCCTATCATTTAGCAACAGGGTCCCAACCCCCACATTACATAACTTAATCCACCAAATTAACTTGCCTTTCTACGTATGGAATCCAATCCAACACTGCTCCTGTCCTTCATTAATTAATTTAGTCTTCTTAACTATGGGCCGCTATAACCCTAATCAAGGCTGCCATCTAATCTAAGTTCTAACATAATCATGCATGCTTATAAATCAGTCTCAGAACCAAGACAAAATAAGGGTAAGCTTCTAAGAAAAAGAGGGGTGCTTTTTTCTTTTTGTCTTTTTCTGTCATAGCATGTAGTGTGTAGTGTGTAGTGTGTAGTGCAGGCGCTGATAAAGTTAGGAATGAAATTATGACTTCCAAAGAACAAGCGACTTAGCTCTTTTGATTGACCAAATGTTATGCGCTGTATACAATACAACAAAGTATTTTTCTTGAAATTACAAGTAATGCATATGAAGGTACTATTAATGCACCACTGAATTGAATGTATAAAGCATATACGCAGAAAAGTCACTTTCTCTTTTCCCTTCTTCTCTCTCGTAAGTTGTAACAAATGAAGATATATATATATATATATTTAATAGATCAAAATATTAAATTCAAGAACCCAATTACAACACTCTTCAACCAATACCCCAACAATGGTCAGAAATAAAGATCCCTACTCTGATAAAGCAATAATTAACTGATGAAAACTGAAAAAAGATTGTGAGACGTCTGTCTGTTTAGAAGATACGCATTGCATGTGAAAACAATAAAAACGTAAAAAAAGTTACCAAACCAATTACAAAATATGGTTTAACTAACAGTATCGTTTGCTAGCTGATGTTGCATGATCATCAATCATAATCATATGCCCGGTGGGGTCATTGATCGTGATCTCCTTCTCCTTCGGTTGTGGCGGAGGACATGTAACTCATGGCAAGAGAGGTCTCATCAGAGGGCCCCACGGCGGTGGTTGCAGAAGCATGAAAGTGTTGCTTGCAAGCTTGACAAGTGATTTGCAAAATGGCGGAGCTTATTTTCTTCATGGCCTGCTCTTTGAGGAACTGAGCCTTCTCCAGTTCCGCCAGGGCTTGTTGCCTCATTCTCTTGGCGTTGGTAAACTCCAGCTCAGCCATCTCTATTTGCCGTTTGGCTTCTCGCCTAGCGTCTTCGGCGTACGCCTTTTCAGCCATGGCCAGCTTTAACTCCTCGCTCGCAAACTCTTTCAACCTTGCCACTTCCAACGTGAGCCCAGCACCGTCCATCTTCTCAGCATTTGAAGAGCTTCTTCGTATAACTGATGAACTGGGCTGGCTTGTTTGATCGTTCTTTCCATCACCGCGCTGATCACATGACGATGAGCCAATGGAAAGCTTCAAATGGGTTGCGTGTTTTTCGTCTAAATTTGGTGGGGAGGTAGTGCGGGTATTGGAGGATGGAAGGAGCTGAAGTTCCAGAATATTATTCTGGACTTGTTGCTGCTGCTGCTGCTGCTGGTTACAAGAACTGTGAGGATTATTAAGAGCATGCTCACGCTGATGATCGTGATGGTGAGTTGGGTTTGGCCGCAATGGGAAACCAGGCAAGACTTGTGGCAAATTATTATTATTGTTGTTGTTGATGCTGAAATTGGTGTCGCTGGAGGGGCTGGTGCTCGATGCGGTTCGAGAAGAGCAGGCCGGCTGCAGTGCCGCCTGGAATTCTGGCCGGACGACGTGTCGGACTGTGCAAGTGTCTTGGTGCTCTATGAAACTTTCCACTCTGAAATCATGATAAGGTAGAATGATTCAAACTGAATATATAGATCTATAATTCACACACACATTATCATGATTAAAAACATGGACTTTTCTTGGTGTCTTTACGAATTAACAACAAGAAGATCGTTAGCCATAAGCCCTTCATATATATGATATATATATATATATGTAGGGTTACCAAGAAGCAAATGAATATTAAATTGATAGACTGGGAGTATCTGCAGTGTGGATGATATGATTAGGTTCCATAAATTAAAACAGAATACTAGTTTAATAAGTAAGTAAAAGAAATCATGTGGGGTACCTATATATATATATATATATATATAAAGAAATAATTGAGTAAAATATAGTATGGCAGTTTTTGTATCAAAGATAGGTAAATATTGCTGGAAACTGAATGTTATTGGGAACAGTAGAGCTGCAGTAGAAGAACACAAAAAAGGCAATTAGCAAGCATGAGGATCGATGAGGTCATGTGCTACTGTTAGGAAACTGATTTATACAGTATTTGAAAGAGGGAGTGGAACAGAAGAATGCATACATGAGAAGCATGACGGTCAGAAACCGAGGCCTTCAAGAACAAGAAAGATAAATCATTATTTTAAGAAAAAAGGAAGATTGTAGGATTTCAAGATTTGTTCTTATCTGTGAGAGGTAATTAACATGCTTTTTATGGGATGAGATTTTAGGGTTTGAACGAAAATGGAAGAAAGGCCATAACATTTGAATGGAGCTAGCTAGGCTATGGCTAGCTATCAACCAGTACACTGTATATGGTACTATAATGGCCTCTTGCAATAAATGATTCACAATAGAAGCCTGACCGACCATGTTCAGATTTCAGATGATGATTTTGGCCTGGCTAGCTAAAAAGCTAGGCGCTTTTGAAAAAAGCATAATGATGACGGTAAATTGAACAAACCTGGAAAACACACGGCCACAGTCACAAGAATGTCCTCTGGTGCCACAGGTTTTGAGATGGGCTTTGTAATCAGATTGAACCGCATAGCCTTTGGAGCACTTGTCGCACACCCACTGCTTGTGATTGCTGTGTTTTCTTCTGAAGTGCTTCTTAATCCCAACAAGATCGCCCAGGGCGTGGCAAGGGTCATGGTGCAGACAGCTGGGCTCCGGGCAGACAAACACCCTTTTCTTGATGACCTGATCTTGAGCAATTTCTCTCTTTAGTAATTTCCACGGCACCTTGTGCCGTCGCCTGTGCATCTGCAGGTTCTGATCTCTCTGAAATCCTTGGTTGCAGATCTCGCATACGTACCGGTCTGATTCCAGCAAGGTCTTGGGAGACAGAGACACAACTTCTGCATCCGGATCTATAAACAGACATGTGTGAATCAAACGATCAAAACCCCAAAAAATAAAAACAACAAGAAGATTAAAAATCAGAAGAGGGTTTGTGGGATATTGGAGTTGTATAATGAAGTTTTAAGAAAATAAATTACCTGGTGTGCCTGCTGGTCTTCTTTTTCTTTTGTGAGTGGCTCCTCCATTTTCTAAGGCATCATGAGAGGAAGAAGATGGAGCAGCAGAGGAAGAAGCAGTGTGGTTGTCCAACATGGGTGAATTTTTCAAGACTATATGTTGGGGGAATAAGTAGAGAGAGCACTAGAATCAATCAATCCTTACACACACATGTACAGGGCTGTGCAGGTGAAGTTGGACTAGTGGGTTTCAGCTTTACTCTAATCTCTCCATTTCATATGTAGAGAGAGAGAGAGAGAGAAAGAGAAAGAGAAAAAGCTCTTGCTTTCTGCAATCAACTTTCTTTAAGCTTTAAGGCTTTTTGGCTAGCTAGCTTTTTTTTTTTTCCTCCTTTCTCAGTGAGCTTTTCTTTCTTTGTTTCAATGACCCCCCACCTTGAGCAGGTAAGGTTGTGGCAAGTCTTGTTTATAAGGCTCTTTTCTTCTACCTATACAAAAAAAAGAGATAGAAAGAGAGTATAGGGAGATAAAGCATGTGTTTTTGTGTGTGTGAGAGATATCAGATAGAGAGTCTGTGAGAGAGAGAGAGAGAGAGAGGAGGTTGGGTTGGGTTTGGGGTTGGGATTGGGAGTGGGGGTTTGGGGCTGGCTGGCTGGCTGGCTGACCCAATCAAACTGATGCTTAAAATTTAGAGCCCCACACACACACACTGTACTCACACAGAATTAGACAGAAACAAAAAAACATCCTTCCCATAAGAAAACAAACAGTCATTATTCGTCACACTGTAATTTGCATGTATAAATGCAGGCCCAGGCAACCCCGTTCCACGTGAGTTCATCCACCCCCTCACATGACCACTCTAGCTATCTCTCTCCTCAGCCCTCTCTACATAAAGTAAAAAACAAGAGGTAGAGGTAAAATCTGGGTTTATAAATTAAATTAAATGACAATAATAAGAGAAATAATTAGGAGTTCCGGCACATGTACTGGTTTCATGATTCATGATGGCGAGCTAATCCAGATTAACATGTTTGTTGAAGCAGCTTTTTCCTTTTCAGAAGGTAAAAGGTAGCACGATTAGTCATTTTCATCAGGGCTGGCTGCTGCAGTAATCATTTCTCTCTAAGTTTAATTTTCCATATTATTATTATTATATTATATAATAGTACTTCAAGACAAAAATGTTTGCCGCTCTTGCATTGCAATTTGCATGCATATGCGTATCACAGTCAGGATTTGGGATAATTTTTATACTCAATATTTCTCTCACCTCTTTTCTTCTTTATCTTTTTTTACTACTCCCACCTCCCACCCACAAAAGAAAAGTGACACTGAAATAATTACCATTAATTAATTTTAACAATTAATATTTATCAACAGTTCGGAAAAAAGCTTATTAGCTCTTACCGGTCAAGAGAGAGGTCGAATTTCAACTTTATAGAAGACAAAGAATTGTCCATTTTAGGGACAACTCTCATATCAAATTAATAATTTATCGAAGTTGAAGCTGAATGTATATCATCATCACCCTACATCTTTATGACACCAAAACACATATGCGGTATATAATTATAATTAATTAACTTTGTATATATATATATATATATTATTGTTGGTTTACAAATCTAGCAAATGAGAGTTGGACTTTCTCCTTAATGTATGATTGCCTAGCTAGAAACTGTGATTTGATTCTCCATAGTTAGAGCATCTTCTCATACAAAAAAGTTACTCAAGAATTAAGGCCCTGTTTGGTTTCTATCCCGAGAACAGTAAATACACAACAATAACAAAAGTGAAAACATACAACAATGTGAATCCTTTTTCTTTTCTTTTTTAAATATTACTTTTTGACAAATCTTCAGAGCACACATGTCAAAATATAATTAATGTGTTCACAAAGATAAAGGTGCAGTGAATTATTTATAAATTTGTATTATTTATATGTATATGATATTATGATGGATGGAGGTGATGAAGGGTAGGGTTTTTAAGAATGAATAATTAGAAAAAAGGAGAAGATGCTTGCCCTACTTTATTATACTTGTTGAGTTGGAAAGAATGGTAGGATGATGGGAGAAGGATTCTTATCACATGGTGGCATGCATTGCTGCATCAAAAAAAGCAATCATCCCTCCCTCCCAAGTGTTCTGGATTCCAAATCTAATCACCTTTTCTTAAAACTAATCCCCTCTCTCACGTGGCAACCCAAGCTTTAAAAAATTCTGTTGACTTAGCCCTAAAGTCCAATTAATTATGTATATATAGCTTAACATCTATAGCTTAAACTTTACTTTTTTGAGATCCATTAATTAATTTAATTAACATATGGTGGAGTTTTACTTCCATGTCTCTTCCAAAAAATGAATTTGGAATTTGTAAATTCATTCACTCTTAATGAGATTTTGTTAGGAATTGCGTATTTAATTCACTTGCAACTTCAAATTAAGCAATGTACAAACATTAATCCAACAAAAAGATTTGAGTAAGTATATATACGAGGGAGGTGCTTCAATAATTTGAAATTGATGATGGGTAGGGGCCAAAAAACCTTTGTGTTATTGCGTCGAGTGAGGCGTTTGTCTGGTTTAGCTTTGTTGGTATCCCGAGAAGTGAACCGAAGTTGGCATCTATTCCATTCTTTTACTGTCACACTGAAAACCAAAAAGGAGACCCAAAAAAAAACAAGTGTTTAGTTTCAAATCGAATATGTTAGAACCTACAGTGTTAGCTATGATTAACATGCCCATGCATATCCATCATTTCTTCGCACTCAAGGCATAGGCCATACAGAAGAGAACATTTGTTTGTTTGTTTTCTCCACCTTCATGGAACTTTCATTTTTTATTTTTCGGATAAATCTGTGTTTTTGTTGTTGGTACAGTATATGCAATGCAATGAGAGAGAGAGAGAGAGAGAGAGAGAGAGAGAGATGTAGTGGGTAATGTCAGAGTCTGACAAGTTACCTGCCCTACGTAATAATAAAAACAGATTCATACGGGGAGAGGGAAGAAAAGTTACCCAAAAGGAAATGTATAATAATAATTAGAAAAATAAAGAAAATGACTACGGACTGAGTAATTTCCAGAAAGTGAAGCGGTCTTGGAAGCTTTACCCAAACTAGTACGCAGAGACAAATATACCCATGAACAGAAACTTATCCAGTTTAAGTTTTAACCGCTTCAACATTTACCCATTTACTTTTTACACCGCACCACTTTCGTTTCTGTCTCTCTACAGGGAAAATGAAGCAATGATTTGGGTTCCAACAGCACACTGTGGATCAGGGGATGCTTTCTTTGATCTTTGATTCCAACTCCAAACTTTGTTTGATTTCTATACTTACATATCTGCTTTAAAAAGAAGGTTTTAAGTTGGAATGATCATGGTGGTCAAAGTCAAAATATATATAGCAATTATCATAGTGCAGTAATAGTGCATTTATTTGAATCTTTCTACCCGCCTCTCTACTCTCCCCTGATATTCACAAGGAAAACGTTCATATCCTGATCTTACCCCCCCAAAAAAAAATGTTAAAAATAAATTTGGTGGTGTAGAGCTTTCCTTTGTTTTTGTTTTAATTTTTGTTAAGGGATAGAAGTCAATAAAAAGTTGTTGCCGTTTGAAAGATGATAGGGGAAAAAAAATTGATCCTTGCAGTTAAAGGAAATGTTTCTCTTTTTAGGCGTGCAACACTCCAACAACCAATCACAAACATAAATTGGGTGCTCATCATCCTCGACAAGTTTCTCGTTTTATTTAGCCCTAATTAAACGAAATGGCTGGATTTTTAATTAATATATTTCGATAACACTTTGTCAAAAAACCTTGGTTACAAATTGTACGCATAAAAGTATTTGCCCAAGGAGGAATCCTAGAATTCCGCCTATTTTATGGGTTTGGAAAAGTGCGGATTTTCAATCAAGGGAATTCTATGATATGTTGGGAATCTTTTATGATAATCATCCATGCCTAAAACGTATCTTAATGCTTGAAAGTTGGATAGAATGCCCTTTACGTAAAGATTATATTGCCCCTAATTTTTATAGGGTACTCCCGGGAACAAATCCAGTAGAGATAGGGTGGGGCATGTAGCTCAGAGGATTAGAGCACGTGGCTACGAACCACAATGTATGTGTTTTGAAATTATAAAAAATATCTTGGTTATTTTTTACTTGTAATGGTGACCCATAAATATAAGAGTGCTTCTTATCTTCATAATTAATAGATTTATATGCTAAAATATCATATCTATATTGTTTTTTAAAATTATCTTTTTGATTCAGTAATGAATCTGTTTCGAAAATGAAAAGGAACAGTTAAATCGTGATAGTCCTCCCATTACCTAATGCAGTGTCTACTGATTGGGTCTTGAATTAGATTGGATAGCGGAAATTCAAGGGACATTTTAGAAAAAGCAAAAGGAGAGAGAAAAATTTTAAAAGAAGCAAAATGGACAAAATGCCCTTATTTATTTTTAGATTTCTAAGAATCCAATACAGATTTGAAATTTTGTCTTTTGAAAAGCTTTTTCCAAAGTGAAATTTTTTATGTCTAAAACCTAAAACCTAATTCTCAATTATGGGGTCAAACATTTCTCTTTCCTTTTTCTTTCTCGATATAGAAATGAAATTTAATAAATTTCCCTAAGTACCGGTTTAAAACAAGCTTTAATTAGTTTTGTTATTATTATAAACCTTTCTTATTAAGAGGGACGATAATATTCTAAAATTTACACACACTACATGTGTACTAAGACTAGAAGAGTAATTGCTCAAAACTACTACACTAGTAGTCCTTTACGAACAATCACACTTGATATAAGTTTTTAATTTCAGTTTAATGAGATAGTCGTTTTTGGTGTGTTGTGCTCTCATAAATCAATTCATTTTCAGTGTATAATCGCAATCGGCCCAAAAGAAAATTTGTACAGTTGTTATGTAAAGGCCCAATAGTGTGGGTGTCTTCAAGCAGCTAAACGTTAAATCCGAAGGCCCAAAATAGATATAAGTTGATACATTGGATTTGGGCCATGAAATCAAGAAAATAAATAAATAAATGGTAAAAGCTCAAGCATGGATGATGCTGCAATTAACGTATACTTACTAAATTACTTGACTGATCTGATGTTGTTCTTGACAGATTACATAACATCTTCCCAAAATTAAAATGACATAAATTAATGAAACACAAACAATGATGACACAGAAATTAAAGGGATGGATCATAATAAATAAAAGTAATACTGGTTGCTACTTGCTACTGCTGAAGAGCTATGGAGAAGGCAAAAGTATGATTTCTCGTTCACATCGATTGCAGAGAAATATATGAGGCACTTGTTCATTGTTTGGTATTCGAACACAAAGCGTATGCTGTCTGACTTCACATATATCACACCCCACCATTCTCTCCCCATCATCTTCCTTGGCACCACAAGGGCAATCCACAACATGCTCCCTCCGCCCACATTCATACATCTCCTGTTTTACAAGCCCTCTCGTATCTTTGTTGCTTCCTTCAACCACAATCTTCTGACCCGCCTCAACCAACCCAAAAACCATATCTGTCCCCTTCGCATTCTTCAAATTTCCAATTGTTTCCACCACAAACCCCCTCAATCCCCAGTAAATCTCCCTGAAATTCCTTTCCACTTCTTTCTTGAGCTCGTCAACTGTCGCATTGTTCTTCAGCGTGAGGCACTCGTAGGGTGGCAATGTTGCATTGTTGCTTATAATCTTATTATAGTTTTGATCATGATCAAGCTCTTCCTGATCGGTGTTAGTTAGCATCACGGTGCAGTAGATGTTTGACTTGCCTTGAAGGCCTAGTTCAACCTCCATAGGCACCTCACCACCACCACAATAATCCTTCACAAGGTACTTGGAGTCAATAATGATCCTTACAGCCATTGGTATGGCTGAAAAGATCCCTGTGCTGCTCAGCTTCTGGTCTTTGAGGATGTGCTTGTACAAGTAGAACATGTCCTTCATTAACTGGAATTTCGAAATCTTGTGCCACGCAGCTTTCATTTTAGGATTGTTCCTGAGCAAGCCATCTTGGTTATTAGGGGACACGTGATTGGAGATATCTTCCAAGCAATACTCAAGAACTTTAGTCACCGGGTTTAAGGTGCGGCGAACCAGGTAATTTCCCACAATGTGGTTCCCCAACGACTTCAACACGAAATCTAGCAACCCCGTGTCGCCTATATAGGCACGAGCGGCGTCCCTAACTTCTTGCCTAGACACCCACCTAAACTGAGCCCTCTTCAAGGCCTCCACAATCACCCGAGTGGCCATTTCAACTCTTTTCGGGGACCATCTACAATTTGTTTCCACCGACATTTCCGGGTTATAGGAGGAATCAATGCATGAATTTTGGTCTGTGGGCAGCAACCGGGACTTGAGCTCTAGCATGAAATGGAAAAGGTCACCAAGAGTGACCAAAGAATTGTCTGACAGTGTGTGATACCTTGAGAAGATGAGAGGAATGTCGTGGTGGGAAGTGGCAAGATGGTCGTGGATAAGCAAGCATAAGGGCATGCCTTGTAGTGCTTCAATGGCTTTTTGGTACATTTGCTGAGTGACACAAAAACTTGCACGCCCGAATTTGTAACCCCAACGACCAAACCATGGCTCGCTGTATGCTACTCCATGGATTAGCCTCAACTCCATGCCTCTCTTCTGTGAAACGTCATTCAAACTCACTTTCCTATACGTACCAAATATAATACACTATTGTTCATTCTTTGTTTAGGTAAAACATAAAAAAGATTTTCAGGTATGATATTATTACGTACCTTGCTCGCAATCCGGTGCATAAACGATCCCAAAATTCAAGGATCTGGTGTCCAGCCAAGTCAGAACCGGTTTCCAGCCCATTGACACACAGCAAATGCCCGAAGCCGTTAGAGTGAAACACACCGTGCATCATATGACCCTCTAATTCCACTAAACTATTGGATGAATTACCCACATTACCATTAATTGCCGCCGTGTCTACTAATATGCCCCCATTGCCAACGGAGGAGGAGACTTTGCCACCTTTGCAATTCAGGCAAGCTGCCGCTGCCACCATTGTGTCCGCGGAAGGCAACACAAAGTGGTACTTCTTATTGCAAACCATATGCTGCCCCCAGCCTGAGCTATATACATATCATGGAATTAATTAGCCGGCCATCATATATAGCTAGCTACCTACCACCATATGATTATTAGGCGTGACTCAGTAAACATGGTTACAAATAACAACACACTCTCTTTCAAATTAAATTAAATAGAGCTAGATCGATGGAAGGAATTAGAACTTTACCGACATATTGGCATTGCTTGCAATGGCGATTGAGCGATGCCTCGATAGGTTCTTCAACGACAAAGAGCACGACATGGGCAGGAGCATGGCGATGGACTTGAAGCTGGAATGACCAACACTTCATTCCAGTAGAACTAGTGCTGCATAGGCTACCACCCTCCACATGCCCGTATTCAAGGAGGGCCTTTACATTTTCCCTAAATGACGACCCAACAAGCCCAACTGGGTACCCATTTTCTCCGAAGCTCTTGAACCTAAACACCCTCTCACCTCTCTTCCTCTTCTTGCACCCACTAAAGTCTAAATGGGACGCCATTGTGTGTTGGGTGTTAGCAGGGATCGGCCAGGACAGAAAGGAAGGTAGTTTATATAGGGGCATGGAGTTATATAGAAATAAGTAGAAGAAGAAGAAGAAGAAGAAGCATGATCAAGCAATCTGATTATAACATATATATCTGGACCAAAAACAAATAATATTATTTGAAGGTCATGGTTTGAGGAACCAACCCCAGCCTTAGATATAGTACTGCTAGCTAGATCACGCACGCAATTTGTGCCTGGAAATAAAATTGGGGAGCAGTGAGCACCCAAAAGAGCCTCTTCATCAGGTTATAGGCTTATAGTTGAGTGCTATGTGCATGATTTATTTTCAAAAACAGGCCTTGCAATTCTATCGCGGCAACATATGGAATAAAAGCAGCTGTGGAGTAAATTAAAGGCACCATGCTTTCGATAAGGCAAGTGTTTCAGTTTCACCATTGGTATGACTTTATGCTCCGCCAATTTCTTTGGTCAGCTGGGATTTGCATGTTGATTTTATCTTATGTGCCTAGGGAGGGACAAACATAAACGCAAAATTTCTTGCCCAACTACCCTTTCTTTTAGCCAATTAATTAATTTGCAAGCTTTTTTCCCATGCACGAGAGATCCTTGTTTCTTTTTCATTACTTGAATAGGACCTTTTTCAATGCCTGAGAGAAGTCGTTTCATTTTGTTTCATTTGAATAGGCAATGCTAATAAAAATAGATTGCTCCCTCCCAACAATTTTAATTTTTTTTTTTTTCATGAGCTACAATGCACAGTCCTCCTACTACCTTAACAAATCAAAATATTCATGGTCTTTGGATTAAAAGAATTTTGTTGCCCATGCTCTGTCGGCTACGAGCTTTGTCTTGACTTTGAGCTCCTCCTCCCTTGCAGTCTTCAGGTTTTTTTTTTTTTTTTTTTTCTTAAGGATCCTCCTTCGGGTTGTGAGGCCCAAGCCTGATTTGAGTTAGTTGTTTTTCAGTTTTGGGCTTGACTCCGTTGTGTATTTCATAGTGCACTGGACTTTAGTAAGCTAAATGTAAGACCCTTTTTATTTTTTTATTTTGTTTTAATACAAGCAATATTAAAGGAGGAGGTTTTCTCACCCATACTACTAAGGTGTCATGGAGTTCGACTATTGGTCTATAAATTAAAGTCCTTTTCCATTGTGCTAGATTGTATCGATGAGAGAAAATAATGGTTGCACAACAAACTTATGTCTACTTCTAAGATTTATAGATATTATTTCGTTGATTTTTTTAAAGCAAACATAGAAATTTTTTTTTCCCATATAAACCTTCAATTCCATATTTGTAAACATTACCAAAGCTAAAATACCACATATGTTCTATAAATCATAGGTGGGGTGTCTAATTATAGATGAATGAAATCACAAAGTCATTAACTACTTAGAAAAAGAAAGAAATATATAGAATAAAGGGAAGTGGTGACTCTGCTCAATCTCAAGTCTCAATTACTATTTTTGTACCAAAATAAAAGTTTCAAATATTTTTTTGGTAATACCACGAGGTATCCCCACACTTAAAGGGTGGGATTAATCCTTGTTCGGGTTCTTGTCTCCGACCACAAAGTCTTCCATAGGGTTTTGAACTCCCTACCATTGAGGCATCGATAACTCACCAGCTGGAAGTGGCAATTTACCAACTCTACCACAACTTGTGGTTAAAGTTTCAAATATTTATTTAGAAAGAAAAAAAAGACTCCAAAATATTTGTCTAAATAAAGAAGGAAAGGGATAAGAATTGGAGTTTTATTATTGTCACATGGCACTTGCCCTTACAAACTTCGGCTGTTGAGTTCAACATATGATGCATCAATATATTTATCCATCCATCAGCCTTTTAGATTTTCCTTATTTTAAAGTGACAGCTATAAGTTTGATAGATACCCCAATTTAGGTTTCTCTCTCTCTCTCTCTCTCATTTTTTGGGCTTTCTCTCTCCTCTCTCCTCTCTCCTCTTTCCTCTTTCCTCTCTCTATCTCATAAGTTTCTCTCTCTTTCTCTCTCAGGTTTCTCTCTCCTCTCTCCTCTCACCCTCTCTCTCTCTCTCCAGAAGGGCAAAACCCTAAAGAGCCGTTTACACCCACCTAAGTAAGTTTTCTCTCTCCTCTCTCTTCTCTCACTATCTCTCTTTCTCTTTCTAAAATTTGAATATATGGGTCCTTGTACTATTAACCTGCCATTTACATTCTTGTGCATATTTATATATTTGAAAGCTTCAAAATTATTATGAATTTGTTATTTTTTCTCCTTATTGTGTACAGATCTCAGATCCCAATTTATCAGATTCGGAAACCCTAATCTGTCATGTTTGCTTTAAGATGGAAATATAGATCTGGGTGTTGGTCTTTTTACTTGGGTTCTGTTTGGTTGCTGAGAAAGTGTAGGAAATGCACAGAAGTTTTGATCCTGGAATTCGCATATTTATTTATTTGGATAGGGAAGGATCTTCATTTTTCAGAAATAAGCCATTAGATGAAAATATTTGCATGCTCATCACAATTGGTCTTTGTTCATTTTAAATTTTTGTTCTTTTGGATCTGAATGAAACTTGGGGATTTAGGAAGGATCGATAGTATTTGTGTTATCCTTCATTTATCAGCTGCCAACAAAATGCTTGATATTTAATTTAATAGGAAGATCCATTTTTTGCAGCTGATTTTGTGTTTACATCTGCCTCTTAGGTCCTACTTTTGTGATTTGGTTGAGCTATGCTCTGTTTCTATCTCCCTATCTCTTTTGTTTTTCGTTTCCATGGCCTCAGAAGGCTATTCGATGGCAACTTTTATTGTTATTCAAAAACTTTCATTAATGGGCCAATTCAAAACATAACGATGCTTATTTGTCTGTTCAATCTCTAGATCTCATGGATGATGATGCATTGAACATGCGCAACTGGGGCTATTATGAGCCGTCTTTTAAAGGCCATCTTGGCCTGCAGCTCATGTCAAGCATGGCAGAGCGCGACACAAAAGCTTTTGTCCCTGGGCGTGATCCCGCAGTCATGGTTAGCTCCAATGGAGCCTTTCATCCTCGGGATTGTGTTGTATCCGATGCACCTGTTCCACTGAACTATATGAGGGACAGTTGGGTAAACCAGAGAGATAAGTTCCTCAATATGATGCCTGCCAATCCTAACTATGCTGTTCTGCCAGAAACTTCAGGAGCTCACTCCTTGCAGATCTTACAGCCACCTGATTCGTCAAGGGATGAGAGGGTGGCTAGAATAGAAGAGCCAGTTGCCAATAAGGAAGGTGGCACATCAAAGAAAAGAGGCGGCGGGGGTGCACCAAAAACCCCAAAAGTGAAAAAGCCCAGGAAGCCAAAAGATAATAACAATCCTTCGGTTCCTCGTGTGAAGCCAGCAAAGAAGAGTTTGGATGTTGTGATAAACGGGATTAATATGGATATTTCAGGTATTCCAATTCCCGTCTGCTCATGCACTGGAGCTCCACAACAGTGTTATAGATGGGGCTGTGGTGGTTGGCAATCTGCTTGTTGCACCACAAACGTATCTATGTACCCTTTGCCAATGAGTACTAAGCGACGCGGGGCAAGGATAGCTGGAAGAAAAATGAGTCAGGGTGCTTTCAAGAAGGTGTTGGAGAAGCTTGCAGCTGAAGGTTATAATTTTGCTAACCCAATTGATCTGAGGGGTCATTGGGCAAGACATGGTACCAACAAGTTCGTCACAATCAGGTAGAGTTACTATGTTGGTATTTGGTCTATTTCACCTGTATATATTTCTGTGACCTTTTGCAGAGATCTATCAGATACTTTGTAGTCATTCAATTTTCAGTCATGACGGATGATACTTGTTTCTAAAATTTGGAATTGTTCTTTTGTTTATTTTTCCTTTCGGCTTATGTGATAAGGGCCGAAGTTTCTGGCCATCAGGATTGTGCGGATGAGTTCTCATTTATTGAATTGTTTCTGGATAGTATACAATCTCCGTTTAATCTAATGCTCTCAATATTTGCACTGAATACTCCTTTACCCATTCATCTTTTTACTGGAATGCAATGTTACCTTATTCCCCCACAACTTTTAGCAAAATACTTGAACTGATCAAAGGGGAATCTGAGATGATTGCCTATATTCCCAAGTGTTTGACTAGTTCTGTTGTAGTATTATGTTGTATCTGGATTGCATCTCTGGCGTAGAACTACTAAATTCAATTTAGGATGCTCTACTTATTCGTGTCATGTCTCTTAGTGTTGTCCTGATACAGTGTCGGGCATAGAAGAACCTGGAAACTCTTGTCTATAGGGGCTTGGAGAGGAACATGATGATGATATATAAGGTGATACTAATGGAGAGGGAAATTTGTGGAGGGCTGTGATATAGGTGTATGCAAGAGAAATAGGGCATTAGAGAAGTGACAAGGTTGAGGAAAGGGGTTTAATACTGTAATAATATGCGGACTTTGTTGTGTGTCTTGCAAGTCTTTTACTTTTGTTTCTAACATTGATTGACTGGTGTCTGTAGGAGGAAACTGATAGTTTCAGTTAGAGGTTTATCAGTAGTAGGTTTTTTTGTGTGGAACGTGTCTTTGAAGTGAACTTGTTAATGTGATCAAGGACATAGTTGATAGGATAATTAGTTAAGATGATTAAAGGGACACTAGTGAAATTACACAAGAGCAGGGCTTTTGTTATAGATGTGTTATACATGTGTTGAAAAGAGAAACCTTCAGAATATTTAACTTATTACAAATTGTTTGCTAGTGGTTAGATGGTCTCAATTGTATAATGCGCAACAAAGAGAGCATGTTGTAATTGGATAGTTGTGTTAGTTTCCCTTCAATACTGATATTTATTTCCTAAGCAAACGATGTAACCTATTTCTACATTTAAGAATGTTTCAAAACGAATGTAATGGAAACGGAAGAAATTTTGTGAACTTAAGATGCAAAGTTTTCTCCAGCGATTCTCTCTCTTTTTAATGTCCAGAACCAAAATCTACCCATTATACTTTAAGCTGAATCTGGGGTCAGTGTTGTGATCCAGATGATGGATGCGAAGTTTGTGAAAAATGGTGGTGGTGATTAACAACTTGACAGTTGGTGAAGGTAAACCGGCTGAACCCGCGAATGTAGGAAGATCTGTTGTTTAGACGGGAAAAGTTTAGTGGCCATAACTTGAGCCAAAAGCTTAAGCAAGACAAGTGACAGCTCAAAGTTATCTCCATACTTTCGTGTTACTAAAATACGAAGTGTACATTCCAAAAATCCAAGGGGAATGGATAATTGTTTCGGAAATGTATTCAGAATATTCGCAAGAGATGAGATGGAGTGAATACAGTTTAGTATAGTGAGGAAATATGAAAATAAATTAATGCCAAAACTACATGGTGGCCATTTGTTACTTTTTTGAAGGCAACTTTTAGCAAATATTTTTTTGGTAAACTGGAGGGGATAAACCCCGAACACAACAACAAAAAAGAATCAGAACAAACTAATCTAGCTTTCGCTACACCAAGAATATCATCAAGGAGATGAGAACCGATCCAAGCAGGAGCTTCGTCAAAACAAAGGATACCCAGGTCTAAGTTGTAACTCCAGTTTGCCAAACCGTCAGCCACACTATTTCCTTCTCTATAAATACGAAGGAGAGTGCAATTATCAAAATGTTTCATGAGAGCACAGCAGGCATTAATCAGGGAAGCAAATGGGTGGTGAGCCATGCCATCAATATTCTTGACTAGATGGACAGCCACAGCAGCATCCATTTCAATAATAAGGCAGGTTATACCTTTAGTCACAGCAAGCTTCAGGCCAAAATATAACCCTAAACTTTTAGCAAATTTTGAGTTACAGAGGACATAAGACTTCCACGATGAGAGAGAAAAGCTGTCGAGGGCCCAGGACAAGAAAAAAAAACACTAGTTCATTGGCTCTAATTGTTACAAATTTGTAATGTCTGTCCGATTAAAGAATTCTCTGGCAGAGTAATTTCCTGTTGTGTTATGAAAATACATATTATATATGATCTACGTGACTTTGTGTATGTTACCTTACCTGCAGTCTGCAGATAATATATCAATATGATGATTAACTTTAGACTTGAGATAAACAGAAAAGGAAGAATGGAGAACGAAGAGAAAAGGGTCAGGAAGAAATCAAGTTAAGAATTCATCTATTGATAATTAATTAATAAGTAAGAGGCCCAAGGGGAAGGATATAAGATCCACAAAAATTGGGAGAGATTGAGCTGGAGGTATTGACGAAGCTGCTGCTGGGGAACAAGGGAATGAAACTTTTCAATATTAATCCAACAACAACAAATCGTCAGAAACTAATCAAATCTGGAAGAACTTGGTTATGTGCAGGTGCATTATAAGGTATCATCATATTTGAAGAGGCTGCAGCAAAAGGGTTTCTGTATTGTGCACCCACAGCACTACTTGGTGTACTTGTTGTAATAGTGGTGTTGCTGCTCACATCAGAGAAACCAGTCGCATCTGCGCTGACCCAGCTGATCAAATCTTCTTCAAACACCTCCCATTTGTCTGTGATGATTGTCTGGAAAGGCCCTCTTTGATTCCGTTTGCTGCTGATCATAAACCATTATTTTATTTCTACCCCTGCTGCTTTCTCTTTGTCTCATCATCACAATGGCCTTGTCCTCCTCCTCCTCCTCCTCCTGTGCATGATCGACAACACCATTTTTCACGTCTCTGTTTTCGTTTCTCACTGAAGCTTCATTGATTATCCGTTGGAGGTCTCTAATATCTTCTTCCGGAATCTGCTCAACTTTAGGACAATCCGTGGCGCTGAGGATGCCCAATTCCGTGCAAAATTCAAGGTACAAGGAGAGATCTTCTCCTTGAACTGCTGCCTTCTGAACAACCCCAAGCGCCAGCTGTGCCTCTTGCTTGCAAGGAGCCGCGTATATCTTCAAAAGCGTTCGGGCGATCCCTTTGCAAACCCTGCTATACACGTCGAAGATCTCTGTGAGCAAACAAATCATGGCTTCGGAAATGAGATAAACCTTGTTGTTGGTGGTGGTGTTGCTGTTGTTGTTGTTATGAGTGCTGATCGTCAAGTTCAGCTCTGGTTTGATCTGAAGAAGTATGTCAAGCAAAGATTGCCACTTTTGCAATCTCCCGAGCTCTTCCAATAATGCAGGCTCCTCCTGATCGCCCTTGTTCTTCTTGATCACCAACGTACTAAAAAAGGCTGATCTCTGGTCCAAATACGTAAAATAGGCGCGAACCAGGGCATCACAAGCCCATATTTTGGCGGACTTGGAATGGCCGTCGGAGAAATTGGAGAGATCAAAAGGCAGCCTGCCAATCTTCTGAACGGATGGGATTTTGCAACAGAAAACGCCATGCATGAGCATGAGGCCTTTGAGAGCGACAACCCAAGAGCGAGTCTTGTCCATGCGGGTCGAGAGAGCCCAAAGGAGGGGCTTGAGGTACAGAGGAGATGTGCGCACCCATTGGTAGACTCTGTGGAAGTTCTTGTAATCGACGTGGGTTTCGTCGTGGCTGGTGGCCTTGATGATGATGGCCTCGAGATCCGGGTTCCGGTACGAGGTCCGTCTGGAGATGCTGGCCACCCATATGCTGTTCCGGTCTTTGATAAGCCCGGCAGCCTTTTTCCACAGTTTCATTTTCATTTCCCTCCCTCTCTCTCTCTCTCCCTCTCTCCCCCCCTCTCTCTCTGTTTTTACCTACTCTATTCTAAATGGTCGGTTCCCGGCAGATTCTCAAGCAAATCAATCCTCTATTTTAGCTCTCTCTCTCTCTCTCTCTCTCCTCTGCTTCAATTGTGTCTTTGTGTGTGTCCTTTCTTACATTCTTTTAGTTTTTTTTTTTCTTCTTTTAATTTTCCCTATTTTAGGTGCACGTATGTACGTGTGCGTAAATTAGAAATGAAAATCTTTTTTGAGTGATTTTCCTAAAAAGAAATGAGTGATGGAATCTCAAGAACAGAAGAGCACCAAGGCTGTAGCAGCTGTTATTGGGTACCAGAATAAGAAACATCTAGAAATTCTTTTTACTGATGCGTTGTTGGATTGGACTTGTTCAAAGGTTGGTTATGCTTCCTTGCTGGCTGCCTCTATCTCTCTATGTCTATGACCATGAAGAAGCTTCTTAAATTAAAAGGGCTAACGCGCTTTTATTTCATTTGTAGCCAAAGGAAAGGACATTTACAGCAAAGGCCAGAGAGGGAGATATGATGATAATTATAAATTTATAATGATTGAAATCAAATAATAAAGTTAAACGGAGTGCAGCGGATGAGGTTCAGGATCGATAGACAATTCATATATAATCCCTAAATTAAAAAGAAAATAAATGAGGTGAGCTTTGACCCTCGACTCAAGTCCAAGCCCTCTGTTTTTTTAAGCCTGCAGAAGATATTAATTTATGGTCGCTGATCCAGCTTAATAAAGCATTGGGCTTACTTTAGCGGCCCAAATTTGAGGCAAAGGCGTAAATCTTATTTGTTGTTTTGGATAAAGTGAGAGGATGTAAAAGCCCAAATGTTATGGCTAATTGGAGCTCCCTTAAAGAAAAATGATCAATTGAAGAGAAGAGTTGATGAAGTTGACAGGATTAATTAAAGAAAAATTCATGAAGTTGGTCATTACTGCTGCTAATTCATATTTCAAATTCAGAATTTGTGACAACTTATGATATCAAGAAGCATGTAGTACTATTACTAACATGCATGCATAAGACAATGACAGTGACAGTGACACAGTCACAGAACAGAAGTAGATGAGACAACAAAATCTTGAAATGATGAGATTGTGAGTCAGCGAGGGAGCAAATTGCTTTTTTGTTTCTTTTAGAAAACAAGCAATTTGCATCGAAATGATTGAACAAATGAAGCGGCTAACTAGCCAGCTACTAGTAAATTAATTAAAGTGTGCATCTCGTGCTTTCTACCTGTGAGTCTCTGTGTGTGTGTGTGTGAATGAATGTGTTTGCTTTCTGCTAGTATAGGATACGGATCTTGGCAAATAAAGCAACATAGCTCATCTCTCTCTCTCTCTTTCTCATACGTTTCCTCTGCTCATGTTCTGCAGACCAATGAAAAGCACCAAGTAGGAGATTGTAAGGTTTTTTTTTAAATTTTGTTTAAAAAAAGGATTTAACTAAGGAGAGGTAGAACGTACTGTGGTTTTTGTTTTTGTTTTTTTGTCGAAAGAACGTACTGTTGCTTTAAAGAAACAAAGTGAAAGAGAGAGAAAGAGCAGCAATTAAGGGGAAGGGGAGAGGGGAGGGCCCAAACCACCCCCAATAAAGAAAAGAAAAGAAAAGGGGTAAAATAAAGTTAGGACGTTGAGGAAATCCAAAAAGACGAAAATGGTGGGAATCTTTCTTTCTACTGTGCAAACCATCCCACACCGCCACCTCTCTCTCTCTCCCCCTACAATACAAGGCTACTTACTACTCCTACTCCTACTTTTCATTCCCTCAGCTCTCTCTCTCTCTCTCTCTCTCTCTCTCTCTCACACACACACACACAAAATTTCTCTGCCTCTTTCTGGCATATGCAACAACAACAACACTACTATGAACAACATCTCTATGGGATTTTCATGTGGGGATGATTTTGTAAGTGCCCTCGCTTTATCTCCCTCCCTCTCTCTCTCTCTCTCTCTGAAAGATTTCCATTCCATACACTGTAAATAATGTATTTGGTGTGTGTGTGTGCCTGTTTGTGGGGTACATTCTATAATCTTGTTATTTAATTTGATTTAATCTTGTTCCATTTTAATTAGGAAGGAGAGGAAAGTGAAGTTGCGCTTTTAGATGAAACGAGGGAGAAGCAGCAACACAGCAGCTGGGGATGTGGTATGGAAGCTCCTCATAATCATGTGCAGCTTGAAGTCGACTTCCAGTTCTGGCCAGTAGAACATCCTTTAGAGCCACCCGATGAAGATCGCCCTGTCAAATGTCCCATGCCCGACTCTTCTGTTATCAATGTAAGCAAGTTTCATTATTCATTTATTTCACCTTACATACACACATTTGCTTAAACCAGAGAATGTTTCAAATGTGTAGTGGCACATGCAGCTCAAATGTTCATCTTATATATATGTATGCATTTCTTACTACATATATATATGTACAATTTTATGATGAACGTTTTCTCATACTTGTTTTTTCATATATTTTTCGTTTAGTTAGTGTAGATCTTGATGTAAGAAAATAAGCACCCTAATGAGCTTTTGAATTGCATGTATATATAAATAACTTATGTAAGCAGCATTGCATTTCAACATTTTGTAGGAAATTTGTTATTTTGTTGTTCCAATATGAGATATAGGTCGATCTTACGAGTTTGTCATGATATACTGATGAACTACATGCATGGAATTTGTACAAAATTTCTGAGGCATATATGTAACCCTTGGTAGTGTTACATATGCAGATTGATATTGTCTCATGTAAAATGCATTTACAGGACGGAGGAAGGCAGGAGAAAAGGTCGTCAGAGAGCAGCGCCATGCGTAAGAGAACAGAAGTATCATCTGCTGCTGCAGCAACTTACAGCAAACCAAGAATGGATCAGATGGTGGTGGCAGTGGCGGAGCCGCCTCCTGCTGTTCGAGCAGTGCGTAAGAGGCATCACAACACTCTCACCCGTGGCGACCATATGATATCACCGCTAAGGCGAATGCCACCCATTCCTTCTCTCCCAACCCAGAGCATTACCATCTTTCAAATGCTTCAGCAGTTAGACAAGTTCGAGTCTTGATTGACAACCTATTATTGATTATTGATTACTGGGTGATGAGAAAATGGTCCTGAATCTTGATCACATATATTGTAGCTGATATAGAAAGCAGAAATGTAGCATGGACCTTTTCTACTTTCATTGGCGTATGTTCAGATTCTATTTCTTGTTACTTAGGCAATTACACTGAGCTGACCTCTGCTCAGTAAGTCCCTATGGCAATTTCAACACAAGCAGAAAAACTTTCTTGTAACGGGGATAACATTGTTTTGCTATCCCCGGCCAATAATGCAATAACACGTGAAAAAGTTATTCCGCTTGTCATTGCGCTATTGGCCGGGATAGCAAAAAGCGCATCCCCGTTGCATGAAAGTCCATCTCCAAGACAAGGCACATAAGAGAATGCAAAAAATTGGAAACACGTCCAGAACCGGAACTTAAAGCAAGAACAAATAAAAGCCACATTCAAACCACGCATTCCTATGCCGCCAATCAAGAACAAAAAGACCTTTCAAGCTGTCCAACAGAGCCTCAGGAAAAAGCACCGCCCCCCTAATTGAAGGACGAATTAGCATAAACAATGGTCAGTTTCTTCTCTGTCATTAAAGAACGCATCTTCGCGGCATATATAAAGTCATTTTAATATCAAGCTTTATATTTGTGCAGTTCTAAAACCAGCTAATCCAAATCAGGAGAAGCAAAATATATTGAGCAACAGTAAGTCTCATAATTGGCAGTTAACAAAAGCATGTTGATTCTCCAATACGGGGAAGGAAAAAAGAGCATGTTCACCACCTTGTCTGGATCATCGTCCGTAAAGATCATGAATTCACCCTCTGACATTACCCAGAACGAACAGAGGCAAGGTTAACCACGTTCTTCTTTACTTTATCTACATGTCCCTTTTTCACACTCACCGTACAATTATCAGCCGTGGCACTAGGTGGACAAGGAGATAATTGCAATTTGACTATTGTACCTGTGCGGTACATTTGGATTGACTTTCGCGTCCCAATTTCTAAATCAACTTTCATTCAAAAAGAGAAATACATAGGGCAACTCCCATGCCTAGTATCAATGCAGTTAATTGGAATGCCGTGCTTTTCAATGATGAGCTGCCATTGTTGTTCATTTCTGCAAGCACTCCAGCAACAGCAATGTATATAAATCCACCAGCTGTAAAACCCTGAAAACAGATTCAACAAATTAAAATACATTTACTTCAGATCATGAAAACCAAATGTTCAAACAACACATTCTTGGGCTAGATTCTTGTCACCTCAATCAAAGATGACTGTCCTGGATTCTTGCCCAAAAGCAGAGCCTGCATCAATAGCAACAGATTAATCTCTTTTTTCAATCACTGAAGATACTAATTAAAATGGAATAACCCTGCTGCAGAGATAATAATCTACCATTGCGGTTCCAACTAGTGCCACAAGTGCTGAGAGAAAGTTGAAAAACAGAGCTTTGGAGACGCTGAAACCAGACCTTACAAGAATACCAAAATCACCAACCTGAAACAAAGGTAAATCAGGCTATAATATTAGCCCATCCACCATAATATGAGCCCTAATCCTACTAATACACTTTTTCGGCAACATATTGGGGGGACCAGGGAGGAGAGGACACTTTGCATCATGGGGATTAAATGCTTAGCGCAAGATAATATGCTCATTACTGCCAATCCAAAGATCACCAAACTTCTACCAAAAAAGTTGCCACCCATACTCCTATAGCGAAATTCAGACTTGAGAGAAACTCAGTAACAAATAACATTGCTGAATTAACTCTTAAAGGAACACACTCTCTTACTAGACAAAGATAACATTTCCTGCATGAAGAGGGCTTACGTTTATTTTCCATAACATAATTGATCAGCATGTCTCGATACAGTATTAACACTGCCTCTTTGACATAGGAAGACGTTGATGCCCTTGCATTAAATGAACAAAAAAAGAGAGCTCAAACCTCTTGAGGAATCTCGTGCGCAAGCAAGAATAGAGTTCTAGACCACCCACCGACAGATCCATGAAGCAGAAAAGCACTTCCTAAAGCCATCCCATCCGTGAAATTGTGCTGCAGCGGCAACAAATCTTTCAATAAGATGAAAAGGCTTATCATGAATCATGTTTTGTTTAAAATACAAGCTTGATTGCAAATAAGAAGAAAAACATACAACACCATCAGAGAAGAGATTGAGATAACCAAACACAAGATTTGATGGTGATCGAGTAGGTTCTCCATCTGAGGACTTAGCGTCACGGTTGGAGTCATCTGCAGCAGCTACATCTTGTTTATCACCAGTCGTAATGTTTCTCTGCCAGATGGAAATATGCCAATACTTCAATTGCAGTCCAGTAATTAAACTTTATTAAGAAAATTAGATTGGGCACAGAATTCAGATATTTCTTTATTTTTATTATCCAACACAAAGCTTATTCAGAGACTTCTGTACAAGATGCATATAAACGAAGGTGGAACACAAAATTTATGAAGTTGGAAGCCAAATCAATATGCGAACTAAGTCACCTTACGAATATGAGAGTCATGTTGATTATTTTCCATCAAAGAATCATTTGAAACTTCAGCTGCCGCTTCTTCTTCAGATGACATCTTCAGCTTCCTTCTATCTTTTCCACTGGAAGATTCTGACTGCAAGTCATCATGAGAATCATTATCATCCTTCAATTTCTTGTTGGTCTTATGATGATGGTGATGATGACCATGACTCCATGCACTACTTCCTCCAGAGTTTTCCTCAACATACCTCACCAACTTTTCTACCAGAAGAAATAATACAATTCCCGCTGCAACAACAAATATGGTAATAAGGCATTGAATAGTGTCAAAAGAAAACATTTTTCCATGTCTTCTGTTTTTTTTTTTTCACTGGTTAAAAGAAATGGCGGCAAACAAGACAAAAAATTTCCTTGATTTTCTAGCAGGGGTATAGATTTTGATGGAAATTCTACAAAGACAAAAGTATCAAACAAACCAGAAACAGAAATTTATAGAATACATGCCAACTCAATTTTTAAAATTGAATTAATAAGTCGAACCAATTAAGAATCATATAAAACCCAGTATTGAAATCACCAGCTATCTCCTTTATTCTTTTTTTTCTTTCACCTTCTATGTTAGTATGGGAATGCAGACCAGTTTCAAATATCATGTCAGAAAGCACTACTATATAGCAGACACATGCGCACGAACAATCATAAATATAGCCACGGACGCATAGGTAAGCACATCTGCGCACCGACAGACATGTATTCATGCAGACATACAGAGATGCATGGTTAAGACAGTACTAACCCAGGATGGATAATCCTACAGAAAGATCTTTCAAAGAATGTGAATGTGAATGCTCATGTCCAATATGATCATGATGGGAATGGCCTACATGGTCGTCGTGTGAGCTGGAGTGTCCTCCACCTGCAACAAATATTATATTATGGGTAACAGACAACCAAAATATAAAGATTAATGTCATATTGGATTAATGACAAACCAAAAGCATGTGGTAATTGATGAAGGAAAGCATCTCCTAACATAGCTCCAGCCTGCAAATGAAATTCAAATTCCATTATCAAATTCCCGTTCCCATTTCACATACTTTAGCAATCTACATTTTAGGCAACTTAGACAGCAATCAGGCCAGGCATTGACTTCAAGATTCTATGCTATGTTCAGACCTAGGTAAAACAGTGAACGAACTTCCAAAAACCACCAATATATGTACTCAGTTACTTCAATGCAAGAGCTAACGCAATGGTCAAAGTTCTATATAATTATAGAGAAATACTTCACAAAGCCTAAATTTCTGATTTTGAATTGCTGACAGTCTTAACACAGATAACAACTCCCAATTAAACATTATGCAGATATGAAGAAAGAAATACCACTTGAACCTTCAAAAGTAGAACCATAAAGGTCAACAGGAAAATATTGAAAATTTGAAATAGAAAGTTGTGCAAATCTGAATGTGACTCATTATTTAAAGTTCAAACAGAAACATTAGTAAAGAAAAGAAGAGATAAGCAGGAGAAGCAGTAAGTAACTTAGAGTAGACGTATTAAATAGATACTCAAGAGATGTAAACCATATCAAATTTGACTAATTCTATTAAATAAACAGGGCTGAAGAATCTGACCCCAAATAAAGCCAACGAATCAACAACTGCCTTGGATGGTTTCCCCTGTACTGCAATAATGCAATAAATTCAGTGTTGGTCATTGGGACAGGCTTCTTGAAGCAAAATGTATCACTTAATTAGGGAAAAGTCAATGCTGAAGTCAATAAGAATTTATAAGTAACACATAAGTCACTTACCGAATATTACTGGCAAGATAATCAGGCAAATAAGGGAAGCCATACTCACCAAAAGCGAGCAGCCCAAGGAATGAAGCCAGAGACCTACAAAAATAAATAAGAAATAAGAATAAGGTTTCAGGCTCACACATTTGAAATCAGTTCCTTTGGTGTGACACAATACATAAGAAAGAACTGAAGCATGTATTATGGTTATGAGTAATGCTAGGGAGACCACATTGCGTACCACCTCTCTAATAGAGGTAGAGTCCACCTATCCAATGGAACGTACTTCTATTAGAGAGGTGGCAAAATCAAGAGCTCTCTCTGTGCTCTATGCTGATTACATTTTGTTCCATGTTAATAATGGACTCTTACTCCCTTGGGAAATTTGTCACCATCTCATCGTCTATCCTCCAATGTGCACGTAACCGAAAATTTGCTGTACTCACCAAATGCCTTCTTCAAAATTTTCAATTTGTTTCATGCACTTTCTTAGCAACCAAGCAGTAGTGTAATGCAAAAACAATCAAGTGCTTCCACGCATTATACAAGTTTCTGAACAAGACCCAGAAAATAAAAACAAAATAAAAATTCACCGTAAATATAAGTCCATCTAACGTAATTAAAAATGAAAAGAAATACCGGTAACTGAGAGCTGCAAAGCACCAAAATGCTCGTGATCATGACCATGATCCTGGCCATGTTGATCAAATCCAAATCCGTACAATTTCATATCCTCCTCCTCAGCCAATTCCTCAGGAAGCTTTGACCCCAACAAGCTCTCCCCGTGGTGGTCATGGTCACGGTCACGCCCATGATCGCAGTGGTGGTGGTGAGCAGGAGACTCGTAAGCCGCCGATGCACAAGACCCAGAAGCAAAACTCAGATCTAAACAGAGCCCAAGAACCAAAGCAACAACCAAGACCATACCTTTCGGACAAAACGCCATTTTCTGACAAAACCCAGTTGTCGGTTGAGGTCGGTTTTATTGTACCTATCAAAATTTAAGGTTGCCGTTAAAGACTGGGGTTTAAGGAGCTGTTTGGGCGGAGAGAGGAGACTAAGTAGGACGGCGTTTGCAAGTTCCTTCGATGGTGATAAAACAAACAGCAGCAAAGAAAAGCACGATTATGCCGATTATAATACCGAATGTCACCACATCCATTCCGCTCTTTTATTTCTTTTTCTTCTTTTTGGCCTTTTTTTTTCTCTATCTTTTCTATTTTCCGTTTTTGTTCTCTCGGAGTCCCAAAAGAAGATTCTGACAGCCCACTGGCCTTTCTCACTCACTCACTCCCCTCGAGAAAGTATCTCTTCTTTTACACGCACTCTCTACTCTCTGCTGTCTGCTACTACCAGATTGGCCGCTAAGCAAGTCCACAACTTTCTGCCCACAGTGTTGCTAACCCTATTTTTATTTATTTCATAAACAAGTAAACAATTTCCTAACTCAAACCTAGTAAGCTGGGAAGCACTAAAGGACATGGTTCGAAGGTTGTACGTGATCCCATATCCTGCCCTACCATGAGAGATGGTTACTTACGAAAATGCTCGCTTAGCAGATATTTGCTCATTCTTCATCATGGGTGGCTTTGGTTTCGTATGTTTAATTAAGGTTTTGGTATAATGTTTAATTAAGGTTTTGGTATAATGGCCAATCAAAAAGTTGAACAAGAACAAACAGAAAAGCATGTTCACTGCATACAGATTCCCAGGGTTTGCTTTGCTTTGGGTAGCGAGACAAATTGAACAAATTGCAGAGACTACAGATTTCTTCACTATTTCTTTTCCAGGAGGAGCATCACTACTAAGATTCTACAAACATCCATATCTTCCAAATATACCAGATTCACCCACATGAAACGGGTAATGGTAGCCACCAAAGTGGAGCTCCATATATACACGTGAAACCGTGAAACACAAGCAAAATCCACAAAGGACATGGTCAACAACACTACTATAACACTCCCATATTTAGTTCCTCTATATTGACTTGCAAGTCCTAAAGTTAACGAGTAATTCCAAGACCTATTACCTAGCAGAGTCGTCACCTCTCTTTCCATGTAATCCTAACAAATTACAATCATAAACTAGTAACCCCCTCCATATTCACAAGGTTTCTGCTGCTTTAAGTGAGTGTAAGTTCGTCTAGCTTGTAACAGCTTCCTGTTCCTGCAAGAATACCACCAAATTCCAGGTCTAATCAGATAAACTCGAGAACAAGATTCACGCAAATGCGGAGACCGCTGAGGGAGCAAAATATTTGTTGCCAACACATAACTTCTGAGATTGCATATGTAGAGTGCAATTGCAAGAATTTCTATTAGCACATTCACTAGAGTGGTGGCATAAAATATCAACAGCATAAACAGTGGGGAAAGTTGATGATAACAAAACATTACCATTTCCAATAATTAAGATCAATCATGAGGGGGCGATCCCAGCACAGAACCACAAACAGATGCATATGACATTGTATCTTCTTTTGAGACGGCCACAAAGTTCAGTGGTGTAGTAGACAATCTTCTCATTTCCTTGAAATATCCATTTTGCCGCCCAGAGTAAGATCGGGGTGTTAAGAGCTCAGGAGTTCCGCTGCCAACTGAATTCCGACGAGGTGTAGGGGTCATTGATCCATTCCCATTTGAGCGATATCCATTTGGCTTCCTAAAGCTGGTACTTTTTCTAGGACTAGGTCTAGACCCATACATGGCTTCTTTCTCTGTGAGGAGCAGATCTTGGAGCTTCTTTTGGTCCTATAAATGAAAACAACGTCAAAGATATCATCCATAAGATCATTTCAAAACATAGTTAGGCCATAAGTTGAACAAAAGAAACCACGCCAGTTTCTGTGGTTCTAGCTCCCGGCCAATATGGGCTCCCAGTAATTGTTGTCTACTTTAATGTCATACCATTGATGACAACAGTTTAGTTAAATTACCCTAGATCTCTTCTTCTCCTCTTCCTTTTGCTGCCTGCTCACTTTGTAATCCTCCAGTATCGACACCAGTCGTGCCTGCAAATATTGCTATTAAAATTCAAGACAGCGGACATCACAGAAAAACACATCCAAGAACTTTTGTTGCAAAGTAACTCACCCCATCATAAAGGAATAACATCTTTTTCTCATCTTCCCAGGCCAGCGTTTTGTTTATCAAATTGTCAACAATTGCTGGAAAGAGAACTCGTTAGCTCTACCAGTGCTGAATCCTCAGATAAAGAAGTGATTTCTAGAGAAAACAATACCTGGAATTCTGTTTACAGTCACTCTAGCTCGTTCTGCTCGTTTAAGGTTAATGTGAGCACCTCTCCCTGCACTGTACCGGTTCTCATCCTGGAATTCAATAAGAAATTTTCAAAAAAGTGTACAAACTAGAAGCCCTAGTAATCAACCGTGGCATCTTAAAGATGGATTCTTGTCTATGTACAAGAATCAAAGTTAACTTCAGAAGTATGTTAAACAAGATGAAGTGAAGTAGAATAAGTAAAACAGCCAGAGAGAGAGAGAGAGAATAAATCATAAATTCCTAAGTATGATTCCCTTCTCGTATCATGAAATGTTGAAAACTACCAGAACTTCTATAAGCTTACTTGATTGTAGTCTTCGAGCCAATTTTCCTCTTCACATGCAAATAGCCACCGATCTATCCTATCCATTATTTCTTTCCGGCTCAGAGCCTCTTCTTTAGCTTTGACTATCTGTGCTTCTATGTTTGCCAGAAGTTCAGATGGATCTACTAGACCTGAACAAAAACAAGATTTTTTATACAAATTCATATATTTTCCTTGCCAATATATTTTAACATAAAAGCATCTAATTAACTGGCTTTAAGACTGCGTGAAGATTCATACCAGAATCTATCAATGCATTTGATTTCTCAGCAGATGTACTTGTATCAGGTTCAATATGAACCATTCTGCACATTTCCTCTAATTCTGACCTCCTTTTCATAACAAGTTCTTTCATTCTGCTTGCTTTCAATTCAGTGAGTCTCTCCACTTCTTCCGATGCCTGTCAAAGAGAAGAGAAGAAAGTTTAATTTCAACTTTCAAAGAATTAAAATGAAAAGATAATGAGATTGCTATCCAACCTGTTCAATAACATCTGTTGAAAGAAAGCCTGGTTCTGCAATTTCTGGTTCTGAATTTCCAAGAATTAAAGTAATTCTTGAAAATTTACTCCTTTCTTCTCTTGATGAGTCCATCAAATTCCAAAGTTCAAGGAGTGACGCTACAATATCTTTTAGCTGCATTTTGTAAAAGGGTTATACTTATGATTCCAAAGTCAGAATCAAAAGATTTTTACAGTAGGATCAGCAATTTACCTTCTGGATTCGAGCTTTCCTTTCTGTTTTCAACTTCTGAATGGTCTGTTCTAGGCCTTCAAATGTGCTATTGCTGATGTTTGTGGACTGTTCTATGCTTGTCCTGTGCAAGCTAGGATCCACTTCACTTACAGTCTGGCCAAAATCCAAGCCAAGCACACCGCAAAGAGAATGAACCTCATTTACACATTCCAAAACCTTATGAAGGCGGTCAGACTGTCAAAACAGAAGTATAATCAACTTATCAGAAAATATAAGAAACTAATGCAATCTACATCAGTGCAAGGCATCTAGTAATGCAAACAATTTCTTATCTATGACAACTTTCTTTTTATCCAACAAATTTTGGTTATAACTTATCAGAATTAACCCACAATGTATTATCAGAAAGTAACAGAGTCACTTCAGCTTCAATTATGTTCAAAGCCAAATATGATCCTTAGCTAACAACAATGGAGCTGTAACCTCCTGGAAATGTCTGCGAATGAGGTCACTATTCTTATTGACACTTCAGACTAAGAATTTTATCAATATTCCCCAACTTTAGCAATCTGGCTAAATTTCATTTGCACAGACTTATAACTGCAATTACATGGTAACCATTGAACCAGGGTGTCGCAACTCATTATATTTCAAGCAGCCACTCATAACTTGGAGAGCGAATTCATATCATAATATAATTACCTTCTCTTTTTGAAGAGTGTGAAGATGTGCTTGATATTCAGTTAGCTTTCTCACTGATAGGTCATGTTCATCCAGGGTTAACGAACTGACTGGAGCATTGTTGAGATGGTTGTATCCGGATATCTCCCCACTGATCTTCTCAATTTGCGCCTTTATATCTGAAAATTGCTTCATTCTTTCCTCTTTCTTCACTCTTAGATCTTCCACAAGTGGTGCTACAGATGCAAGTTTCTCTTTCAATGAATTTGATTGCTTCTCCCTCTGTATCTGTAAAATTTAAGAAGAATCGGATGACCAACTTAAAAAAAAATTGGTTTGTACTTTGTTTATGCAAGAAAACCTTGCAGCATATACATCCCACATGAAAACACGTATGTGTATGTGCACATCTACGTAAATGTATGAGACAAAGAATGGAAGCTTCTAAAAGCCTGGGAAACACATCATGGAAACAGAAAAATTGGAAGAAACAAATGCATCATCAACCAGATAAATTCTATACATGACATTAAGTGATGGGAATCAATTCTACATCACTACCAATTTTGAAACAGTAACTGGAGATGGAATATGATTATTTAGGCACCAAACAGGACGCAATATTTCCTGCCAATTCATGACTTGCTATCATTCTTGCCTACATCTGATGATCTAGGAATTAAAAACATATAATTCTGGACTGATATATGGAATCACTACTAAACGGAAGCGATGCAGGTTTAAATTGGTAGAGCAGAATTCAAGGAGGAATCAGAACAATGGTCAATAAATCATCATTTCCACCATAACAAAGTTCCAACGGATTCCTTACCGGTGAATCAATATTGAGTTCCCCCAAAGTAGCCACTAGAGTTGCAAGCTCAGCTTCTTTGGCTGCAACAGACTGATGAAGGCGTGCCTTGGCATTGGCAGCTTCATCAACCTTCCTCCTGTAAACATCTAAGCATTCCCTCTCCAACTCCAACAGCATGCGGTCTTGGTCTGCTTCGCTCTCACCAATGTCATTCCATATTTGCTGCACTCATAAGAAAAGGCCAAACACAAAAACAGTTATTGTTGAAATGTGAATCAGTGGATTAAATTATCTTTCTCCTTTGCAACAGGGAGAGATTGGCAAACTTGCAACATATAAGTCACAAACATTTTATTTGACATGAGTAACCAAATGCTGACAGGTAAATCAAATTGAATCAGAAATTAAAACACCATGCATCCTTCTTTTCCTCCCATGAACTATTCAACATCAAAAATTGCATAGCAGAAACAGATCAGAAAGAAAAAAAAAATTGAGATGGAGAAAGAAATAATGCTGAACTATGGAAAGTAGAAAATAAAAATCAATAACCTAAATTTCTATCAACTGGTAATAAGAATTGAACATTTAGCAAGAAAAAAAAGTCTAAAACAATCCAAAGTAACCAAACGAAAGTCAAATCTCATACGGTCATACCCCACTTCGCATGAGGAGAAACCAAACACCAAAAGAGGAAGAGAAACAAGTTAACAGAAAACTGGTCTCAAAAATCCGATTTAAATAAAGATAGCAAAACAAACACATTGTTCTGGAACTTTACAATTCAGGAAGACCCCGTTTTTCAAACGCACAAAAGAAACAAGACAATCAGTACAAAACAGATAACCCATCAAATTTGGCATTATTTTACAAAGAAATTCAAGAAAAATAAAGAAACTGGAGAAATCCAGTTGAAGAAAAAAAAAATAGAAATATAACATAAGAAGCCACTAAATTATTCAAACACATGTTTTATAGAAACCATGCTCAATCTACCACAGTAACGAAAAAAGAGAAACTGAGTTTGAAACTATGGTGAACATATCACCTCCTACGGAACTTTTTAACTCAAAAAAGGTGCAAAGACGTACTTTCTTTTCTACTTCAAATAACCAAAAAAGAGACTAATTTATAGCTCCACTTAGACTCATTATGACACATTTTAGAGAAATAATCAGTGCTTTCTTTTTTATAGAGCAACATAACTTAAAGTTGCTGAAAACCTCATACTGAAAAAAGCAAATTTCCATACAACAGCAGAAGAAGAAGAACCCACACGCTATCTTCCTAGAGAACAAAAAAAAGTTCAAACTTTTACTCTTTAGAAGGAACAAGAAAACAAAACAGAGAAAGACCTGAAGCTCTTTGAGTAAAACATTGCAGTTGGTGCTTGTACGGACTCTGATGGTAGGACTTCCAAGAGCCAGCATTTTCCACAGATCTCTCTCACCTACTTTCTGTTTCTCTCTCTAGAAATTGAAGTAGAAGCAAGTTTCTTGGTGGGCTTTGAAGTACCCAATAAACCAAGAGAACTCAACAAAAATGAAGCAGAGGTTGGAAGATGCAGAGGTCAAATGAAAAGGCTTACAGAAAAGAAAAGCAAGAAGGAAGAGAGTAAAAGAGAGGGGTATTAATAAGTGTTTCTCAAGTCAAAGAGAGACCAAGAGACCAAGACAGACTTGGGCATGTCTCCATTGCCTCGAACAACCTTAGCTCTCCTAGATCTGAAGCCTTCCCTTCAGTCTTTACTACCAAGCTAGTTCCTTTAGCTCTTTTTTTTTTCTTTTTCAAAATTTTCAAGAAAATGTGAAAGAATGAGAAGAAGCAAAGGATCTCGGAGATGGGCTTTGAACGGAACGGAACAAAAAAGAAAAGAAAAAATAAACAACAGAGAGAGGGAGAAATGATTAGGGTAAAGGTTCAGACTTTAGTGAAAGAAAGAGAAAATTATTGGCAATGGACTTACTATTTAGTAATAAGCAAAAAAGAAAACCAAAAGCAATTATTAAATAACAAAGAAGATGACCATCTTTTTTTTTTTTTTTGGGTCGAAGAAGATGACCATATATGGGCTTGAGGTTAGACTAAAATGCGGAAGTGTAGCAGGTGGATCTGATCCTGCGCGCGCCACATTAGCCTAAATTATTTCTTGGGTTTCTCTTTTTTTATTTTTTATATGTACTTTAATTCTTCTCTCTTTCTCTCTGGAAGTGACTCATGTGAGACAGTAGGAGGGAGAAAGCAGTGCATCTGTTTCTGCGCGTGGAGTTTAGTTTCCAGACAGAAACAGGAATTGGAAATTCATGGGGCACAGGCGCGTGGTGGCGGGATGAGTGCAAACTCCACAGTGACTCAACTCAGATCATAACAGCTGTGCGTGATGTTAAGTTTTAATCCAGAAAAAAAAAAAAAAAGAATCTAAAAGATGCTGATATTTGACATTTTAATTCCCTCCTCTTTATTTATTTATGAAATACAGACCTATATAACTTTTGAACTTTCCTTATACACATGAAAATGATATGTAGTTGTATATTGTTTTCTGCAGCTGGTCAGCACCATGGTAATTTCTTTTCTTACAAATAAAATAAAGCAGATGCAATATTGCTGTTGGAAACTTCTTCCTTGATATATATTTAGCTTATAAATTGATGGTTTCCAGACTTCCAGTAATGGGTTCAGAATATTGCTTGAATTACAGGCAAAGAAGAAGGTAAGCAAGCAAGATATTTGAACAAGCACACCTTATCTTTCAAATGTTTATAATGTGGTAAGCTTTACATACACCAGACCAGACCAGTGGGTCACTGTCTTCGAGTAAGACATTCATTCACCCCCGAATTTGCGAATATTTACATCGTACTAGCTTGTTGTACATATAATATGATGGCATATGTACCTGAAGGTAAATTCATAATTAACCTATGAGCCTTGCATTGCATCAAATCAAATGGTTTGGTTGCTTATAGGAAAAACAATACATCGATATGGTTGGTACGTCTGTCAGAAACTCAGAAACACAGAAATACTTCCGACGACAGCCTTTATGTACTCGGGTGATTGATTGGTGTGAGTTATTACATTATCATGAGATGGACACACTTGAACTTAAGTTCATATACATATATATATTATGAATGCAACCTTTGACATGGACTAGCTCCAAACTCCAAAAATATAAATAAAAATTCAGCGTTTCTCTGTACAAGCCTAAAAAATGACATAACATATATAAATAATTAAAGCCCATGCGCACGCATGAGTGTGGAAAACGTGAGATTGGTTGGGGCTTTGCATGTGTATTATGCTTGTGTTGTGACTGCTTTGCTGTGGTTTGGTTCAGTGGTTCTTAGATTAGATTTGTCTTCAGAAGATAAAGAACATGTTTTGCCCCAAGAGCAAGAGCCATATTTTATTACTAATAAAAACAACAGGAAATGCATGGGAAAGTTGTACTGTATAAATGAAACCTAGAAAGTACCGGCTTAATGGAGTAGGGATCTAATATATTATCACCTGATCTGCATATCTAATCTAACAAACCAACAATGATTGACGTCTGATCTACCTACATAATTACCAGTTATATATGTCATTAAATAAAATTATCACATATGGCTAAGAATTATTAGTGAGTTTGGTGGATTAGGTTCCAATAATTTAAAATTTAAACGAATCGATTTTAATTAATGGCTCAAACTCAAAGTCTTGTGCTATCCTGTGATGGATGGTGAGAGATAAAGAAAGAGTGTAGTTGTTGCTGGTACTTGGTACCTACCACCAGCGACCTTCAAACAAGGCAACAGAACAGTGACAAAGAAACTATAGCTGGATATGAAAATTAAAAATTGGACGACAATGGACCCAACCCAACACTGTTTTTCAATATGGATTGGATTGATTGATCGTAACAATGATAGAAAGAAGATGCCATTGCCAATTTGCCATGCCATCTTGTTTATCTCTTTCACCACCAAATTTCTCATGTTACCTTACTGGTCCCTCAGCTCCTACTTGTTTTTCAATTCTCCACCACAGCTATAGCAACTTGATCAATTACTTATCCAACACTAACACTGATTAATTACTCTTCTTTCTTTATACCACTACTCAATCACCCGCTGCTTACACTTTTGTCTTTGTTTTGAAATGACAAAAAGCAAAAAATAATTATTTCCATCATTTGGTCTGCCGAGATGATATAATATTTAACTTGTTTATATATGTAGCGAGCTGCCCTGCATAATTGCATCATTTTTGAATGCATAGAAAAATCATTAACATAAGAAATATCTCAAAAACTATCCCATTTTGGGATAATATATCTAGTTCTTGTGTTGAGTGACCTACGCATTTCCTTTTGCAGTGCTCCTACAGCCAGCCCTATTCTGTCTATCCATAACAATTGTCTAGTCTATCTAGTCGTTGGTTTAAACGCTGGAGGGTCCTTGAATAAAATAAGTTAAAGAACGAAAGCGCACCCCACCCACCAAAGAAAAAAAAAGGTTTGTCATTTCGTAAAGGTACGAAAAGTAGGAATAATATAATCCAAGCGATTCTGCCGCTGCCCAAATAAAAGCTTTTCACGTCAGATAGATAGACAGTGAGGAAAAAAGTGCTTAAAAAAGAACATGAAAATGGATCTCAGTGTGGAATCTTGTTATTTTAATACATCCCATCTTTATAATAAAAAATTAGTTCTACCACTTTCGTTAATTAGGCAACGAGAATAGAAACTATATACTTGTAATACAAATATAGAGAGATGGGTCAGCAGTTCACTGCTAACAATACTGATATTATTTCTAACTTAATTATCTATTAAGCTTAGTATATGTAGGGTTTTACAAAAAGACTAAGTGATATTAGTAGTGAAATCATTCATTATATTTTATTTAGTTAAATTTTCAATATGAGACTCATATTCTTCAACAAACTGTAGTACTGAAGTTGGTAAAGAGGTACACTAGTACAGTGTCGAATGATGATGACGGTAATTAGGCTACCAAACAAGTCTTGGGCATTTTCTACGACTTACCACATGGAGACATATATTATATATTATTATTATTATTATTATTATTATTAGGTAAAAGAAAAGAAAAGGAAAGGGCGATTGAAAAAGGAGAAAAAGATAAAACTCATTACAAAAGCCAATTGCGAGCACCTTCCTTGTCCACAGAAAAAGTTGATAAAAATCAGAGCTAGTGCCTGCCCTTGAAGAAAATAAAGGAGAAAATGAAAGAGAATTTATCGATTATATGGTTGTTGGGTGGGGAATACAAGTACGATTATGCCCTAAATGAATGTGACTGTGGGGTTAGTTGCTTGGATTTATTAGCCGACACAATTAATGGGAATGTGGCCTTAAACAGCTTTGAGGGAGATGCCCTATACTTGTTTAATTAAGGACTATTTAGAGTCAATTATTATCCATCCATCACTATGATATGACTCCAGCACATACAATACAATTCATTTCTCCAATCAGTCTCATATCACGATAAAACAAAAGAAATATTAGCAACATTCTCTCTAATGTGTGTTCTCACGGCAATTGTGTTTTGTTTTGTAGCTATCTTTTATTAATCGTTTCATGTTGAAGCCATGGTTGACATGGTATGAAATCAAGATTGAAAACCCAATAAACTCCTTTCTTTATTTTTATTTTCTTTATGAAATAAGTTCGTTTGTTTATTTCATAGGGAATAATTTAATAGTCTCTGTCATGGTTTTTGGTAGGCATTCACCTACCACATGTAATAGCAGAAATTCATAATTACTTGTTCCTTCCTGAAACAAAGACATTAAAGTGAACCATCATTTTAAGGTTGAGATTCGTACAAGCATGATTGTTAATTGTGGTAATTTCGATAATGAATAGGTATATATGAGATCCCATGTTTCATAATGTCAACCTCCAAGCGGATATTATTGTCATTATTCGAATTTGGCTGCGGGGAAGCTGTTATATATAACTGCATCTGCATGAATCATAAGTTCATAACCAAAAAATAAACGAAAAGAAAAGAGAGACATTATTATAGTGCTACTGCATCATAAGTTCATAACATGAATATATTATGCTCAAATTATGAAGTGTTTTAATTTCAGTGTTTTAATGTAATGTAATATAATATGATTGAAGTTCAAAAGTGATAAACGTTCCAATAAGTTATATTAAATGCACATGGTTTATTGGTATTAAGTCCAATTAGCTACAATCACATGGATTATTCGTATTTAAGTCCAAGCCCACTTGACCTAACGGTATTCTTTACGATTTGCTCATCTTCACAAAACCAAATTATACATAAATATTCAAGTATTTAATCGAAGACTCCACCAAACTCAATATTATAATAGAATACAAATTGAATTGACAAATACAACGCAAGGGGACAACTTGACGCGCTATTTTAGCATCTCTCTTGTTTTCAAATGCACCCCCCCCAAACCCCAACAAAGAGAAAGGAAGGAAAAAGTAGGGGCAACTTTACTTCTCGACTGAAATCAACCAAATGGCCGTGTGCGTTTAAAAGTACTTTCTTGTGTGCTAATAGCCTAATATGATGAAGAAAAGAAATGCCCCAACACAACACCCTCTTTCTTTACATCTTTTCAACTTTCCTATCCCTTTATCGACCTATATTCGTATTGGATTCCAACACAAGCACTTTCTTTTCTTGTGTGTCGTTTTGTTCATCAACCAAAATTTCAATGCAATATCTCCAAGACTTGATATATAAATTTTTTTGAATTTTTGAACCAGTTGTAAAAGTAGTCAAAGATTTTATGATTTTTAGCTATATTTACCAGCAGCAGATGCATGGGGAATGGATAAAGTGCATCCGTCACTTGTGTAGGCTCAACTCAAGCAGGTGAAATCCTATTTGATGTGCAAAACCAGACACGTTGCCCTCTTATCAGCCTTGACATTGAGAGAGAAACTTATATCTAGCAAGAAATATCCAATACATGCTTAAGAATGTCTCTGACTATCTCTAGAATATCCTCTTCTTCGCATCCTGTTACGAACTTAACTGCATAAGAAAAATTATTTCAATTAGTACACTACTCCGTGTCAAACTGTCAACCAACCAAGCAATCCGGACAGAAACCCAAAATGACAAATCCCAATCCCCTGTTTAGCATTTGTTTGCTACTTTGAAATCAGACCGTAGATAGCTTGCAAAATGTTCCACCCGTTGTTGATCAAAGCACCAATAAAAGGGAGATGGCAACTTGATGGAATGTTTAACAACATCTGTGCAATGATAGAACAGTCCTAGCAGTTGTCAGATGTCAAGAAGTAAACACATCCCGATGCTTACCTACCTCACGGGGGATGCTACAATGAGGGGGATTTTGGTGAGGGGTTCAGTCCAACCATCCAATCATTAAAAAGGTTTAAGTCCAATATTTTCTCTCTTATTGGATTAGTGGGATTGAACCCCTCCCACGCCCCCTCATTATAGCATTCCACCTACCTAATACCTAGTCTACACTTAACCATATGAGCAAAGGCCCACTAAATTGATGATAGATATGGCCGATGGTCAAAGATCAAACAAGGCTGTGGAATGGGAGATGGCTGGACTGCTGAGGGACAAATAGTCAGTGTACAAAGGCAAAGAGGGTGTCAATCTCGATCTTTACATACATTTCTCCTCTCGTAAGAACTAGGGGTCCAGTGGATAAAGTGACTACTTGGGGGCTCATCACCAGCAAGAGCAAGCACTCTAAACTTACAACCTACTTGAGACGTATGGGTATGGCCAATGAAATCTCATGCCCAATTGCCACGACTTAAGTAGGAGAAGGGAGACCGAAAAGTTAGGTATAGAAAAAGGAAGAAAAGAAGGGTGCAACGTATCAGTTTCTAACTGAGATAACGATGGGTTGGATATTTCACGACAGGGCATTTGTTACAAGTCTGAAATACACAAAAGCAGCAAACTGAGTGTTCTGGTAGAACTGGAAGAACCGTATAGCCTTGTCTACAGATATACCATAGATTCCCAAATCAACAGTACTTAACATGCCACTAGTTATACCATTACACAATATGCACGCATCATGGTAATTTTAGAATTTTCAAATATATTTTACAAACTTGTTAGTAGATGCTAGACAGTTTGTGGGCAGAAGATAAACTATGAATATGTCAAACAGTTCTAGCAATTATGTGTAGATTTGAACCAATGGATTTGAAGAGAAAAAAAAAACCCTAAAAAGCACATCAAGAACATAAGAAATCTTACCCCAGGGAACAACAGGAAATTCCCACGTCTGTTTAGGAACTGTGATGACATATGAAGCAACCTGCAAAACAATATAAAATCAAAATAAGATAACAAAAATCAGAATTGGCTATATTTACAAGTAGTAAGGTTCAATCTTATTTAACATGCCAAGATTGATGCAGCAAGAGAATGAGGATCAGTATAGAGCATGGATGTCTCCTCCTTTTCATAAATCAGATCCATGATGTCCATGCCTGCTTCAAAGTTCACAAGTTCCCCAACCTTTGCCACTCCCCTGAACTCAAAAATCCAGGAAAGATGTATTGGAGTTTGGAATGAAGCTAGTAAACCTGAAAACAAGCAGATCATGAATGGACGGAACTGACAGTAATGAAAACTTACTTGAATTGAAGTAAAAGCTCCTCAAAGTATACAAAAGCACTATTGTTCATACCAATCTCAAAATTCACTACCTTGGATTAAGAATATGCAACTCTCAGCACACTAGTGCAATATAAAATAATTCAATTGAACAAAAAGAAAAGAAATTCATGAATTTACCTGCATTAAGACCACCTCCTATAAAACAACTTGATCAACCACAACGTGACATGATAAACGGAAATGTAAAGCAGTTATTGAAATCTTAATTATAAGGGTCTATTTGACAACAGCTTCTGGAGAGTCAAAAAGACCTATACACTACATTTGAGGAGTTTTAAAATATTTAAATTCTTTATGTGTAAACAAAATTATGTTACTGGACAAGCTGCTGGCAAAGAGCCATTTACAAATTACATCAACTTCATAATTATAAGAATAGGCTTACTGCTTCCAAGTAATCTCGAATGGTGTAGTGTTGTTCCTTGATAATGTTGTCCCCCAAAGACTTGAATATTTTCACAGACAAACAAGGAGAAGTGTGTATCTATAAATAATATAAAACATGGAAATATGGACACAGAGATTTGAATGTCAAGTTTAAAAAAAAAAAAAAAAAAATTGCAGGAGACACAAGTATGATTCAGAACCTACTTTGGTTGAAATCCATAGAGAAACAAGCGCAAACAACTGCAAATTGCTCTCTCTCAGGGGTTGCAAAAGCCAGTTTTCCACGTCATTGCCTTGTTCCTCCAATCTTTATATATACAAGCAAGTCAAGCGAAGTGAAATAATAATAATAATAATGAACCAAAAAATGATTGATTTTACTAAAAAAATAAAAAATGAAACAAAGTAAGATGAACTTACCTGGACAAACAACGAGGGTAAAATCTATGAGCAAAAATTGACAACGCCGTATATTTCACGGTCGGAGCAACTTGGAGTTTCTAAATTTTACATTTCCGATGATAATTTGAGGAATTAAAAGGACAAAATCAATTCATCTATAAAAATAAAGTAAATTCAGATAAAAGACTGACGTACGTGAGCAGATTGGATGAGAAAATCTATAAGGCGCGCTCGCAGAGGCAGAGCCGACGAAGCGCACCCTCTCTGCATCTCTAAGCCTCTGGAATTTGAAATGTGGCTATGGCTTTGTTGAATCAATCAAGGCGCCATTTTTTGAAATTGGGACATTTTTATTCTGGATCCTAAAAGCCAAAATCTAGTAATTTTTTTGGTTTTTTTTATTTTAGTCTGACCTTTTTTCTTTGGTTTGAACGGTGGGCCGAAGCCCAAATAAGCAAAAGACAACTCGCATAGCACGCGCAAGGAGTTTTAAAAAAGATGCAAACCACAACAAAAATTGTGGCCCAAAGTGATCGCAAACTAAGATTTTTTCATTAAAAAAATTTATATAAGCAATAGTCTAAAATTCAAGTGTAAGGGCGCCAGCTTACTTGGAATCAACAGAGAATGGGTGAGGGTTATTATTGGGAACCATGAAAGTTCTTATTTTTATTTTTGAAAAAGCGATAGCACTTATTGATGAAACATCTCATAGTACAAAACTACAAAAGAGCCAAAATGGGTACAACATCTCTAGTGACCAAACACAACAACATGTTGATTTGATTTGAAGATAATTACGCATAAACCAACAAACATTCAATGCCTTAACTTAGCATCTCGAAGGACTTGTACTCAGACTAACAATACATTTTCAAAGAGCAACGATAGAAATTTCAGATCTGTATTGCAACCAAAAATTAGAATACAAAACAGAGCAAACTCCTAAAGAGTTCTTGAGAATTAAAATAAAAAGTACATCAAACTCCTAATAAGTAATATACTTAGAATAAGAAACAAGAACACCGCTCCATATTCTATCCAGCAACCGAAGAAATCCATAACGTCATACTGGCTAAACCCCAAGCCACAAAAACCGGTAACTTTCATTATTGTAACTCCAAACACTGAACTGGAGTTAAAACCCTGTATATGTAGGCCAAAAGTGGCAACTAAATCATGACGACAATGGTGTTTCGTTGTGTCTACTTTCACATCACATACGAACCAGCATAGCAATCGTTACTACCTCTATCGACGTTGACGCCGCCTTTGCTTAGAAAAGAGGAATGCTTCAGTTAATTCTATACAATTGGATAGATTAGCTAGTTGCAATGCCTCAGTTAATTTAGAAATGAATTATTGTGGCGATACGTATCTATGTTTTTCTAGTTCTCTTAATTAAATCCATTATTTGTGTTCCAAAATGAATCGCATGCGCATGTGTGGAGTTAGTAGACTACAAACAAAGAACTCCATAATTTATTTCGGAACAAGTTGTAGTTATTAAATCATATCTTCGGTATATCTGCTATATTGAAACGAAGATCAGATGGATGATGGATCTTCCACTTAGAAAATGCCTGAGAGAATGATGTTCCCACTGTCCCACTAGAAACCATGGCCTCACCACTTTGTTCATATATCCAAACTGCCCAATCATATACCATCATCATATTCATATGGTTCGATCACTTTCTTTTCTTTTCTTTTTTTCTTTTTCTTTATAAAATTTAAAAAAAAAAGAGACCGAAAATTAATTTTGATGCACTTTGATTCCTGGGTTGCACTAAACATTGGGAAAGTTGGATTAAAAATATAGGGCATGTGATACATGGGTGCATGGGGGTTAGCTAGCATACAAGTTACAACACCCCGGTCCCTGGTGGGGAGCATGAGCATCATATATTGATATCTGCAACTAATTTTGTATCAGCATATATATATATATATATATTATTAGATTAATTATACTGCTTGATGGACCAAAACAAACCTTCATTCATTTATATAAAATTCGAGCGAAAGCGAAAGGATGCCTCAAACAGCTTTTCACAAACCAACTTTCACTGTACAGTCATCCGCCGAGTTATACAACCAAAATAATTAAGTGCTTGTTTATGCATATAACTCAAATTTTGAAGCTTCTTGATTTGGTGCTACCTTTACATAGAAATTCATCGGCGGAGGATACTTGTAACTGGCTTGAAATTTTGTCTAATCTGTCTGATAGAAAAAAGCTGTGGTATCCTTTCAATGTTCGCAAAACCCCAACTTCAGCTGTAAATATTGCCTTCACAGGCCTGTGGTCTGACAATTTTGATGTACCTCTACCATATTCATGTTGCTTCAATCCTTTTCCGCGCCAAATTATCCGATCACACCTAAAAGACACCAAGAATGAATTAATAATCATGAATTTAATTAGTGACTTGCAGATTAATTATATCTAATATAATTAATTGAGTACTGACAATTACCATGCAGGAGCGCGCCTCTTTTCACCTCTGTTTGCAGGACGACATCCATAGTATACATTAGAATTTGGACAATATTTGTAAGTGGGAGCAAATTGAATCGCCCCTTCATGCCAACCTTCAAGTACTTGACCCTCTTTCAGCTCCATCATCAGCTTCATTAATAATCCCAATCAAAATTAATTATTCATGTCAAATTAATCTTGGGTGTAAGAATTAGCATTGATATTGTAATTAAGAATATAATAATTAAGTAATTGTTTGACTACCTGATCGTGTTTTAGTAAGGCATTCCATTCTCTTCTCTCCACTAATGATCGCGTCGTTGCTTCTGGAAGGGAAATTCTATAATTCAAATCTCCTAGGAAAATTACTCGACTGCAATATTAATATTGAACCACGCATAATTAGTCGCCTGGTTGAGAATATATATACATATTAACTTTTTAATTACATATTAAGTCAACTTGTTTAAAATAAAAACCAAAATTTTAAGGACAATATAGACAGTTTCTGTTTAATTAAGACTTGATCTTGATTTGTCACGACAAATTCAGAGTTGAAAAGAAGCAATAATGTTGCTTAAGCTTAGTTGTACATTCTTGTCTTATTTTCTTGTACCTACGTTGATTCAGGAGACTAATATTACATATATGCATAAACAAACTAACCGCACACAACGATTTGTTTGGACCGTTTCAAAAGTTTAGCAAACATACTCGTGATCTAGGATCTTTCGTGGCAAATCAAGCAAAGGGCCTCTAGGAAAACTTGTTCGGGACAATATATCGGCGACGTTAGAATTTCTCAGTTTCTCATCTCCTTCTCTGCTTCCTGAAGCTAGATGAGTGCACACAAAGCAGAAACTTGTTTCATGCAACCGAAATCTGACTGAGACAGAACCCTGCAAGCACACCAAAGGAAAATTATTATTAATGAAGACAAACTAAGATTTAAGTATTGTAATATATTGATTTCTCAAGTAAAGTAGTTATATGCCAGAACTTGAACTTGAATATCACAATGAATGAAGTACGTGTATATATAAACTTACGTACCTTATTTCCAAGGCATCCCATGATGCCACAGCCAACGCAAGAGACATTTGGATGCCGAATAAAGGGACGAATATTACTTTGAACCCAAACAGATATTAATATCCCCACCATTTGCTTACTTATGATACAGTGGAATTCCCGTGGATTATTGCTGCTTTCGATAATATTTGGGTTTCCATCATGATCATGTTTGTCGTGCTTCAAATTTTCTTGGGAGTAGTAGTGTGTTTTCTTGTTCAAAGCTTCTCTGATCAAGGAGTTCCATTTCATGCAGATGCTACTATTCTCAGATCCCAGAACATTGGAGGCTTTCAAAGGAACAATTTCTTGAAACCTGGACACATTGAAAATCTTCTTAACATAACAACTAATTGTGTCTCTCTCTCTCTCTCTCTCTCTCTCTCTCTCTCTCTCTCTCTCTCTCTCTCTATATATATATATATATATATATATATATATCCAACTTTGGATTCATGAAATTTCGTACGTACCCGAAAACATAGATGTCACAGGATGTGTCAATCCAATCTTTGATGTTCATATCTTGTTGTGGTTCCACCCCACCAACATTCCATGTACTAACAAAAACCCTCCATGAAGAGAAAACCAAATTATACGAATGAGATAAGAATATATTAGTTAACAAGAAAAGTACAAATTTAAGTATTTATGGTGGATCTGGGAAAGAAATATCGAATTGGTAATTACATACTTGTACTTGTGTGTGTTAGTGTCCTTGTGATGATTGAAGATGGTGGACGTTGAGTTGGAAGACGGTTGATCAAAACTTGGTGCTTCCAGCACTATACCATCCGGACCGTCGTTGCCTGGAAAATCTGTCACAAAGTTGTTGCTTCCCAATGGCTTTCGTAGAATCTTGTTTGCCACTAATCTTGGCCACATCACCTAATTAAGGAAAACAAACCTATGTTAATTATCTTTGTATATATATGCAGGTGGATGAGGAAATTAATCAACCCGGCGCCTAAGAGAGAGAGTAGGAGGTGCTCACTTCTCCTTGCTTTCTTGCCATGTATAGAGAGAGAGAGAGAGAGAGAGAGAGAGAGGAAGGCTAGTTTTAAATTGAACTAGTAGATGGGAGGACAAGATCGAATTGGACTAGAGAGGTGCTACGGAGGGTAGAAGGTCGGATAGAGAATGCCAAAACAGATAAAAAGAAAATGCAGAGATAATCATGCATGCTGTGAGACCACTGCAAGTTGGGCTGGAGGAGTTGCTCTTAACTAAAGCGACGTGGATGGTTTCAATGGTAGAGGATGCAACAACCGATAAAAAGAAGGCTACATTGCTTGTCGACGAACATATAATATATATATCTAAGAGTAGTTGTAGCTTTGTCTTGGAGAGAGAGAGAGAGAGAGAGAGAGAGATTAATGAGAAAACATGGGTCTCTGCAGGCATGAAATATTTCTGTTTCGTATGGCATGGATATCTTATGTTTTACAGAATTGTTTAAGCCATGGTGCATGCAAGTGGGGGGTGGTCCAATATCGCCGATATAAATATTGGAAAACAGATGAGCAACAGAAAATTAACTCTCTCTCTCTCTCTCTCTTTTTTATCTGACTGAGACACCCTTATGCCTTTAGTTAATCCCCACCATCCCTCTATTCCCCGATCACAGCAGCTAGCTAGTATTTTATTATTTATTTTTCATCTCTACCCACAGAAAGCTCACGTAACCTTGAAAAGATATCATTTATTACTAATTATGGAATTCTCCATGTCAACTTTGCCCCAATTTTGGAATATCTTCCAATTATAAATCTCTGGCACAGGTCAACGTACGTGCGAGTGTATTTGGTGAAGCAGCCGACTGACTTGGTTTGGCCTAGCTAGAAAACTTAAGCCTCTGACAAGACACTGTATATACTGACTGCTGAAGTGGATGCCTAGCTTATTAGCTAGTAGGCTTGGAAAGCAAGGCACTAGAAACTTAAGCCTTTGATTGACAAGACACAAGATGAAAAAACTTATTGGCTCCTGAGTTTGCACAGACAATCAGATCAGATGAGGATCAATCGCATTAATGTTTGTTTCATATGAAAATGAATATATATATTTCTTTCACATGAAGACACCAAAAAGGAACGTCCAGAAAAGTTGCATTTAGTACTGTTGACTCTCTCATTGATGACAAAAACATGTTTCCAAAAAGCTGTTTAAATGCATTCGGCTAGCTGGATATCATGTCATGGCCCTCTCAGACACCCGGAGCAACTTCTTTGCAGCCGCCGGCACAACTTCACCAAGTTGGTGTTTAATATAATCCATGGCATTAAACAATCTACTGTGTGATTCTGTCGTGTAATGGATGTCATTTTATAATTCAAGGCTACATGACCATGGAATAGTATCTAAACCTAACATTGAAATTGAAAGGTTTCCAATTATATATGTATACTATATTTTCCAGCGATCACACTGCAACTTGTTACAAGATTCCAAATTTTCATTCATCCGGAAAATAATAATGATCCATTATCAAAACCGCCAATCAAATCAGAGTTTCTATATTTTCAACACTAACATACAGCACTATTTATATAGTAATTAAACTATCGTACTCAAACAATATTAATTAGTTTAATTTACCCACCACCATACATACAAATTGCAGGGTCTTGATAGGCTCAAACGACAGCCACAGGAACCAATCCAATTTCTTATATTTGGATGGGGAGCTCGACGTTACCAATGAAACTGTCATCTTTCTATATTTTAATTTTGTTTTTGTTTGTGTTCTTGTAGATTCGCGACTTCGTATTAATTAATACGCTCTCCTAATGATAAAAAATTTAATTATTAGCACAGGTCCTAATAATTGTTGTGATATATTGATGGCGAGAGATTTGGCATTTGGGGAACAACAAGCAAGTCGCGGTCGGCCCGATCCAAGTTAATCTCTCTGATGCTGGCTTAGCTTAGCTGAGCTCCATCTCAGTTCGAAATTAAAATTTGCGAATCAGATGCGTGCCTCTGTTACAATATTACTAGGGTATCTGAAGGCGGTTTTGTCTTCTACCATTAAAATTTAACTCAAAAATCATATTTTTTTTTAATATGAATTTTTAAATACTGATTTTAACATCTAAAAACTTGTTTTTAAGATCTAAAAAAAGGGATTTTTGTAGACATGTCACCATGAATTTATATCTCAATTTCAATTTGTCACCTTAAAGAAAAATTTAAGAGAAATGTCACATTAATTTTTCAAAATCCATGATTTGTCATCTGACTTTAACAACATCTAATTTTCCATCTATTTTTAAGGGTATTTTAGTCTTTTCTATTTTTAAGGGTATTTTAAAAATGGAAAAATCATTAAAAAAATAATATTATACATGGTGAGAGAGAGAGAGAGAGAGATAGAGAGAGAAGAGGGGGAGGGAGGACCTGTGCGATGTGTTTTTGGGGCGAGTAGGGGAGAAAGGGAGAGAGACGTCTCTTTTTTCTCTTTTTTTTTTTGAAAATGGAAATACTAAAATACCCTTAAAATGGATTGAAAATTGGATGATGTTGAAGTCAGATGACAAATCATGGATTTTGAAAAATTAAGGTGACATTTCTCTTAATTTTTTCTTTAAGGTGGCAAATTGAAACTGAGGTACAAGTTCAGGTGACATTTCGACAATTATCCCTCTAAAAAAAATTAAAATTAAAATCAAAAAATCAGAAACCCTAGATTTCCAAATTGAAATTAACAAAAGAGAGAGAGAGAGAGAGAGAGAGAGAGAGAGAGAGAGAGAGTTTCTAGGACAGGTTGTACACACTCAAAACTCATTTAGAAAAGTTGAAACTGCAAAACCTTTTTTTAAAAAAAAATTAATTGGGATTTTTTAAAGTTGTTTTTGAGTTGGGCTTTTGAAAAATACTTGAAAACCAAATTAATTATTTATTAATTTCCTAATCCTTAAATTACAAAAAACACTTACTCAGAACGAGAATAATATTATTTTCTATCTCCGACCAATAACATAATAACACGTAAAAAAATATACTATGTATCATTATATTATTTGTTGAGGATAGCAAAAGTGCTATCTCTATTGCAAAAGAGTTTCTCTCCTTAAATTTGCGGATGACTCAAGGCAAAACTCTTTACTATTATATAGCCAGTAGCTACCCCTTCCATGTGGGATGGTGAATTTGACACATGTTATTTTGGCAATCACATCACTGTATCACTATCGTCTGCAACTTACTGGGTTGTTGTGGCAATAACAGCGTGTCGTCCCAGAACAAGGTGAAGGACACGAGCTAGTTGACACAACGATGCATGTGGTGCTCATGGATCTTTTTACTAAATTTAAAATGCATATGCAATGCAACAATACTGAAAATGATGCGGGTTGCTTAATTCAATCCATGTCAAATGACTGTTAGCGCCGACATATCCTATATATATATAGGCATCAACTGGGGTTAGAGGAATCCAATCAAACAGTTGGTTTCTGAATTTGCAGGACAGACAGTCCATAATAAATAATGTGCACTAATTCCTGAAAACAAGATATTTTTATAATATGTGATTCATTCAAAGACGCAATGCGCATGGTATTGGATAGACGGCATATAAAGAGTGTAGTTACGCAATTAGTGCACAAAGTACATATATAAATATATTATAAGATTAACAAGAAGGAAGATTAAGATCCAATTTAACAAACATGTTCATGAAGTAGTGATGGTCAAATTTAATATCTCAAAGAATGCTTGCAACTTTTGCAATTTGAAAGGGGGAAGCAAAAGACCTTGCAAATTAAAAAAGAATGCCGCAGACTGAAGATTATTGGTCCTGTTAAGCAAAAGATTGTAACTTAAGTGATGACGTAGTGTCGGTTAGCTAACCTTGAATCTTGGCTACACTAATTATAATTAAGTTAATTCACTTTCTAAAAGCATTATTGGTGATGCATATTACAGATAACAGTGGAGGGCAGAGGACCAATTATATGTCACACTTTTTATCCTTTTGGTTTTCATCATCGTTAATTGGCTGCAACTCAATTATTATAAAGCTCGAGTTTGTTTTCTGATTGTGACTTTTAATCATACTAAATTCATTCAAGTTAACGTCCACGGAATCGGTGATCAGGTTTTTCATACGCTATTACTGTTCATTACAAGGATGAAAATAAAAAAAAACGCAAGTGACATACTGGTTCATATTTTTCCTTGTCAAACAGTAGGTCAAACCAGGGGGTTAAAAATATATTTAAAACGCCCAGAAAATTGTTCCTGCACGGGTAACCAAATTGAGTAGTAACAGTTCCTTTCGTCCGTCTATGTATATATCTTGTGTGACACAATTATCAACTGTAGATTTGACCTTGATTTCTTTATTTTTCCAGAAAAAAGCACGTCATTGTTGTTTAGTTTCTTTTTTAGAAAGGAAATTAATGGTAGACGAGTCCTTGTTATTCCTGATCAAGAACCCAAAAGGAATCACACTCTAGTCTAGTCGCCAGTCATCCATGTATTTCTTTTTGTTTTCAACTTAATTTAGGGCTGATGAGATGAGATGGATCGTGCTAAACGTCTTCATGTCCTGTCAAATGCTGTCAATTTCTACGAAACAAATGGATTAGTTTTGTTCAGCCCACAAAAAATAATCGCAACTAGTGTTTAAAAATGTAAGTTTATTAATTTTTTGGGATTCTATTTCTAAGTTTTGTTGGTCAATCAAGAGGCTACTCAATCAATCCTGGGTAGAACATAATGGGCTAATGTAAGCCCTCAGCACTTGAAGCCTGAATGGGCTGATCAAGCATTTAAAGATATATCGATGTCAGATCCAGTCCAAGGGAGAGTGAAAGAAAAAAATATTGAAAAAGCTTTATGACGAATTCTTTAATATAATGTAGATATAAAAAGGGAAAAGGTCAACGGGTGCGTTGGGTAAGTCAAGTAGATTTGAGGAGAAAGTTATACATTACACATGGACAAGTTTCCTCTTTTTTTTGCCTAAGACATGGACAAGTTTTGAGTTGTGAATTCAGTTGAAAAACAAGTTTCGTCTGTATATTTCATATTTCCACTGAGCTACGTTCGTACATGATCTAACATTACTTCCCCTATAATGCATTCAATTAACTAATAATCAACTTAATTAGTTAAGATCAGAAACAGAAAGCAGAGAGAATGGCATCCGTGATTATACCACCGATGCCACCTTCGGCCCGTGATGACGCTCTCCATCTTTACCGTGCCTTCAAAGGTGATCGTTCATTTCTGTTTCTTTTTTCCCTCTCTACGCATGTAACGTATATATATTGTTCTTCTTTGATTTGGGAATGCCATTGCTTTTGGTAAACTAATAAACTGATGAATTCATGACAAGGATTTGGATGCGACACGGCAGCAGTGATCAATATTCTAGGGCACAGAAATGCAACACAGCGTGCTGCCATCCAAAAAGAATACCACGCCACCTACTCCGAAGACCTCAACAAGCGTTTGTCCTCCGAGCTTAGTGGACAACTCAAGGTAACTAACTATATTATTCGAGTATAATCAAGCAAAATTTCATGATCATGGCTTAATAATTTGATGATGTGCATGCAGAGAGCAGTGATAATGTGGATGCCTGATCCGGCAACAAGGGACGCCAACATCATACGGCATGCTTTGGAGGGAGATGTTGATCTCAAAGCTGCCACTGAAGTCATATGTTCTCGAACTCCCTCCCAGATGCGACAATTCAAACAAATCTATTTCTCCAGCTTTGACGTCGACCTTGAGGATGACCTTGCTACTAAATTATCCTCTGGAGATCACAAAAAGGTCACTTTACAATATTTTGTTTACCAAATATTTCAGTATATTACTTGTCCAAAAAAAAAATTGAAACATCGCCGCGTGTGTTGTAAAGTTACTGGTAGCATACATTAGTGTGCCACGGTACGAAGGTCCAGAATATAATCAAGCGATGGTGCAGAAGGATGCAGAAGCTCTCTATAAGGCTGGGGAGAAGAAATTGGGGACGGATGAGAAGGTTTTCATCCAAATTTTCAGTGAAAGAAGCAGGGCACATTTGGTTGCTGTTGGCTCTGCTTACCAAAGTTTGTATGGTCATTCATTGGAAAAGGTACCTCTGACTCTTGACTCTGTCTCTTCTTCAACATATATACATATCATTTGCCTAAACTAAATCTACTTATCACTTCCACTGCAGGCAGTAACCAAGGAAACATCTGGGTATTTTTTTCTTGCACTTTCGACAATTTTGCAGTGTGCTGACCATCCTGGCAAGTATTTTGCAAGGGTACTTACTGTCTTAAATTCCTAAGACTTTGGTAAGGTTGGAGGAAAGGAAAGTAGAAGATTAATTTAACATTATATTGATTTATAATCTGGAATTCGTTAATTGCAGGTTTTACACAAGGCAATGAAGGGTTTGGGTACGGATGACCCAACACTGATAAGGGTAATTGTGACAAGGGCTGAGATTGATATGCTGTACATAAAGGCAGAATATCGGAATCAATACGGAAAATCATTGCATGATGCAGTTCAATCAGATACCTCTGGACATTACAAGGCCTTTCTTCTCTCTCTTTTAGGCACCAACCCTTAGCCAAAATCATTCTGCCAAGTATCAGACTTCAAATTCTCTCTTTTACGCAAACTAAGAGGCTTGAAATTAATTAGACAAAGTTTGATCGGTGGATGTTAAACAAGGTCAAAAGCTATGGCCTAAGCTGCAAGTTGTTTCTTAATCTGCTTCAAATGCAGACTGTCTCCTGCCTGGCTGGTCATACTTGAATGTATAGACTAGAGCCCTGAATTTTGTTTTCCATGTGTGGTTTAGGTTAAAACTCGTGTAATAATATGTACATGAAAATTATAAGCATCATATGTTTGTGATAAAATTAACCAGTCTACATAGGCTACCCCTCTCCCCTGTTTTTTCCTTTTCCATTTTTACCTACCTCTGGGGCATCTAGCACATAGTCCTAAACCAATGCGATAAATAGAGGCTGCCTGCCTAATTATGCAGTAGTTTTGTGCTAGCAGTTGGTCTTCTCGATCGGTTTAGCTAGTTAAATAATTAGGCGTAGCATATATATATATTTACTAGCGACGGATATATATATTCCAAAATTTGAACCTAAACGATTGTCAATCATTTGCTTCCTCAAATAGTTGAATTCCTTGAAAAATGGCATGCCACATTAACCAAACAAGTAGCCACCCCAAACTTAGTGATCGTGATCATTGGTGAACGGCAGCTTTAAATACAATCCCATTACTTGATTAAATTTTGCATATCTGACATAATTACCTTTCCCTAGTATTTCTCTTCATTTAATCTATACTGCTCTTAATTTGCCTCCCCTTTTGAAACTGTCTCTTATTTATTATATCCTAATTAACCCCCGTCTCCTACAAAAGCCATGGTTAGCAACTCAGCCATGGCTTGCCTTTGTGAAAAAAACGTAGCTTCACGCCTTCATCTGGTATTGGTGTTTTGCATTTCTTTGGTCGTTTCCGGCTTTGCAGAGCTTCAGAGGTTTCAACACGCAACAAAAGATGATGGGTCGCTTAGCTTTTTGGTGGTTGGAGATTGGGGCAGAAGAGGGTTCTATAACCAATCCGCAGTTGCTTTACAGGTCCTTAATTAAGTCACTTTTATTATCTATATATGTTTCTGTTGTTTTTACGACTAATTAATTATATCTATTGACATGCAAGACAGATGGGAAGGATTGGAGAGCAATTAGATATAGATTTTGTTGTATCCACCGGAGATAATTTCTACGGTGATGGATTAAGGGATGTAAACGATCCAGCATTTTTGGAGTCCTTCAAGGACGTTTACACAGCTACTAGCTTGCAAAAACAGTGGTATAGTGGTAAGTTTATTAACAAAATCTCCCTCATTCTCTGCAATTCTATCACATTTGTATCAATTAAAGATTTATGCATATATCGATCATATTTGTGCAGTTTTAGGAAACCATGACTATAGGGGTGATACTGAGGCACAATTAAGCCCTGCCCTCCGAAAGATTGATAGCCGATGGCTTTGCCAGAGATCCTTTATTCTTAATACAGGTAAAATCACATTTATTTTTATTTTTCATTTTACTTGTCGCTCGAGGTTGTGTGTTCGAATTCCTTTCTTCATATCGCTCGTATATAAATAAATAAAAGTCTGAAAATCAACCACCTTGATGAATTTTTACTTTCATAATTATATATTCTTATTTAATTTTGCATACAAATTTAAATTTGGTAGGAATTGCGGAGTTCTTTTTCGTGGACACCACTCCATTTGTGAACAAATACTTGGTTGACCAAGACCATACTTATGATTGGCGAGCAGTATCTCCCCGTGGGACTTACGTAGCTAACCTTCTGCAGGTAACTACTCCCTGTTACATGTAGCATGTAACATGGGTTTTTATTCATTTATTTATGAAACACAAGAAGATCACAAAATTTTGACGATGATTATGTTGATCACTGTAACAAGGATTTGAAAGTGGCATTGAACAAGTCAACTGCAAAGTGGAAGATAGTCGTTGGTCACCATGCAATCAGAAGTGTTGGACATCACGGCGACACTCCGGAGCTCATACGTCTCCTCTTACCAATACTTAAGGTAATAATTTGCCCATCATTATCATATATTCGTTAATCAAAAGGCTCCGGAGATATATCAAATTATGGTTAGGGTTTGATTTTATTGTGATGACTTTCAGGCTCACAATGTTGATATGTACATGAATGGACATGACCACTGTCTGGAGCACATTAGTAGCCTCGACAGGTAGAACAACGAGAACCCTAATTAAATTAATTAGTAGATTATTAATTTCTTGAAGGAAACATGTGTCTGTATATTAATGATGGATCTAAGCCAATTTTAATTACTTTGATGAATTGCAGTCCGATTCAGTATTTAACAAGCGGGGCAGGTTCAAAAGCATGGAGAGGAGATGTTAAGAGTTATAACAATCGAGCCATGAAGTTCTTCTATGATGGCCAAGGTTTCATGTCTGTGAAACTGACCGGATCGGATGCTAAGATTGCATTCTATGATGTTTTAGGCAGGCTTTTGCACACCTGGAAGATGTCTAAGCCGCTTCACTCTACCATGTAATTATGAAGTGCTCGCCTCCCCATGGCAGAGAGGCCAACACAACAATCAGGAAAGGAAAATTACAACACAGCTAGTTGATCAGTTTTGTAAATTAATTTAGTAGTTGGGGATACGCACTCTGTGTACATGTCATTATTTATTTCTAGGCTTCATGTACGTACGGGTTCTCTAGCTATGTATATTAATAACACAATATTTTATTCTTCTCTGATCAGTCCACATGATTTCCAACTAGTCCTTGATTTTACTTAGATCCCCAGAGAACAGCAGCCTCATATTCATAGTTATTGATTTTGTCAAGTGATTAATAACACAGATACTTTCATTGATGATGCCCGATTTCATCTTGCTCGATGGGATCAATGTTCTCTTTCCCATGTTTCTAGATACGGCAATAACGTAGTAGCACATTGTTTGGCTCGTTTTGTGCTTTCTGTTCATAATGCTTGTTTTTGGGAGCAACCACCTAATTTTATTCAGGATATCTTGCTTGCCGACCTGTTGTAACTCGACTCGACCTATTATCAATCTTATCGCTAATTTTCATAAAATAAAAAAGGAAATAATTCATTCTGATTCATTTGCTAAGCTGGTATGATTCTGTGTCGGGGAGTCGGGGACCTTGGGTATGGAATAATGGAACATGTTGTTATCAAATTTCATTTGGATGGGCAATGGCCGCGGTAGAAATTCTATCAAGGAGGGTCAACTTTAAATAGTTTTATAATTACATTAAATTTAGTTTTTATAAGAAAATATATTTGCGAATTCATTATATTTCAATATCACAAATTTAATATCTTAGTAAGCATAACTTAAATTCTAGCAACCTACAAATAATGAAAGAGTATCAAAAGTTGATTTTAGATAAAATGAGAAAATCAAATAAAATCCATAGCGCATACATATAAATGACATATGAACACATGCAAATAAATATAGATCTGTTCATTGTAAACAATTTACATTTGCGAAAATGGTCAACGGTAAATATAGTTATAAAATAATTTGGATAACATAGATAAATATAAGGTTTTCAAAATGTTGAGAATGGTCAAGTGACCCTTGTGGGTCTTCATTGGCTTCACCAATAGCATGGTGGAATGATGAGAGTCATGCAAGGAAATTTCGAGGTTGTTAAACTATATGATTTTCTTAGAAATCGATCGCGATCAAGTGGAATGTATGTATGTATATATAATTTATAATAATATAATAATGATATTATATACTGTGTCTCAGCGTCGGATCTCCACTTGCGTTTCTGCGTCAGATCTCCACCACCATCCTTTTTACGGTTTCCTTTGTTCAAAATAAGTCACAGAGACTCTTTGGGTTCCATGTGTAGTTTTCACCTCTGCTTGTGAATGCTTTTCATCTCTTATTTGCGAGAGTTTTATTTGTATTGCTATTGACTTGAATTTTTCTCTTCTTCAAGATTTATCTCTTTTTGATTATTCTTAGTTTATAATCTTAGTTGGAATGCCTATACCAAAGTTTCTTCGATAATGTGTGATTGTTAGTGGAGGCGCACCATATTGTTTTGATTTTGATGTTATACCGTTCTGTTATTGTAATGGTCCTTTGTGGTTAGTTTGTATTGGCCCTTTATGGATAGTTTGTATTGATCATTTGTGGCTAGTGACTTTTTTGGTTGAATTATAGATGCAATCCTAGAATTTTTAAATAAAAAAACACAAATGAACTAAATTCACTTTCATGTAATAATCCAAAATAAACCCATATATATGATGATATATAGATATAGGTCCACTTGAGACAGGTAACTACTGGATCGGGGTGGTAGTTTGAAGCAATCTATTTAAAAATACTAAAATGAAAGGCATGCAGCTAACCATGACACTTTATATATATATATAGTGATTACTGAACAGACAAATGCATGTGATAAAAGGTATTCTTCTAGTGGCGGTTTTTCCATCAGTTGAGTTGAGATAGACCACCCCTGGCACAGTGCGTTATTAGTGGAGAAATTTCTTGTCGATTTGTGTATGATTAATCGTAAACGTCATGTGTGGCCTCGCGAACCCCATTCTCCATTATTCATTTTGATAGCCTTAGCCTTGCTATGTTGTCACCGATTCCATTTTGCCCTTTTGATATATGTAATATTATATTCTTCTTGTGAAGCAAACTATTGTCACCCTATCCAATCCAGTGAGTGCCCAAATCACACGCATCCATATCTGTTTGTATGCAACCCAACTCAACCATATAAAAAGACAGGGGGTTGCCTTGCTTTGGAGAGACCCTCCATACCATTTTAAGCTTCTTCTTTTTCCATTTCTCTGCTCTTCCCTTGTTCTTAATTAGCTAAGCCAGTTAGCTAGCTATGGAAATGAAGACCACGACTATCGCAAGTGTTTTGATCTCTGTTCTAGTTGTGTGCCGCTTTTCTTGTGGAGCAGAGCTACTACGACGATTTCAGCACGCACCCAAAGCCGATGGATCTCTTAGCTTTTTGGTTCTTGGAGATTGGGGCAGAAGAGGAGCCTTCAATCAATCTCAAGTTGCTCTTCAGGTACTTCCATTCCATCTAACACTTGATTGTTTTCCTTTCCTCCTCTTCTTAAATAATCTTCTAATTGTTTTTATGTCCTCTACTTTCTCTATTTTGTTCTTTTGCTCCTCCGTTTGGGGAATAATTCCGTTTATATTCTTTATACTCGCTATCTATCCAGTCTACATGGTTCCGTTCTCGGTCATAAGTTGCGCATGCATGATGTAGGAATGGCCCATTTCCAAAAAACTAGGACAACTTTTTTATGTCGTGGCCCAGATTTGACTATTATCAATACTTTACTTTCATTGGCTCCCAGAGCTCTGAGACGGAAATCCATTACAAAGAGAATGAACTGAACACCATTATTTGTCTGCTTTACATCCAATCAGCTTCTGACACAACACAATGTATGGATTGGGTGTTTATACAATTGTATTATTGGAGTATGTACAGCTCACAGCGGATATTCCTTTTTCTTGCACTACATGTACCCGGAAATGATTGGTTTCTGGAAAATAATGCTTTATATTACTTTAGTTGGGCCAATAAATAATGCTTTATTTCAAATGGGTTGTTCAGCTACTAAACTTCAATCATCTGGTAATGGTAGGTATGAATGGCAACTTGAAATTTCCTCAAGAAAAAGATTTCACCTTTACCACATATAATAGCTTAGTAATTTTCCCCTATGGGTCAAGCTCAATGAAAAACGGTTTTGACTTGTATACTAGTGGTCTCAAATTTGATCTCCCCTACATTGATAGTGTGTGAGACCTAATTTCCCTTAGTTTTAGACTATCACTAGTATTCAAAAAATAGCATAGTTTTTTGGTTTGAAGTTTTGTAAGTATAACGGAAAATATTAACTAACCTTCGTCCATGCATATATATATATATATATATATATATATATATACTTCAAATTTGTAGATGGGAATCATTGGAGAGAAGTTGGATATTGATTTTGTAATATCCACGGGGGATAATTTTTACCATAATGGATTGACGGGCATCGACGATCCAAATTTCGAAGACTCATTTACCAAAATCTACACAGCACCAAGCTTGCAAAAGCAATGGTACAATGGTACATATCCCAATTCCCAAACTCTTAGACAATTAAATCCACGCTAGTTTTAAAAGCAATATATATATATATATATATATAATAATGTTTTTTGTATTGCAGTTCTGGGTAATCATGATTACAGAGGTGATGTTGAAGCACAACTGAGTCCTGTTCTCAGAGAATTGGATGCCAAATGGCTTTGCTTGAGATCCTTCATAGTTGATACCGGTAAGGCTAAGGTGTACATCTCAAAATATTTACGTTCTAAACAGAGAAAACCAAATTGTTTTCTTCAGGAAATAGTTTTATTAATCACATTATTGTTATTTTTCTATATTGGCAGAAATTGCAGAGCTTTTCTTTGTGGATACAACTCCCTTTGTTGATAAATATTTCACTCATCCAGAGGACGCTGTCTATGACTGGAGTGGCATATTACCCCGAAATGATTACTTATCAAATCTCCTCAACGTATACTTCATTTCTCCTCAAATTCAAAATTTTCCAAACTAATCTAATTAGAATACTAGCTAGAATTAATAAATTTGCTTTTGGTTTTGGTTTTGGCGAAGGATTTGGATTCAGCATTAAAAGAATCTACTGCAAAGTGGAAGATCGTGATTGGCCACCACACGATTAGAAGCGCTGGATATCATGGTGAAACAAAGGAGCTTGTAACACAGCTTCTCCCAATTCTTCTGGTACTTGATTTCATACTAAAAACTAGAAGAAGAAAAAACACCCACCTTTTCCTTTTTCTTTTTGGTTTTTTTAATCAACGATGATCGTGCATGCATGTCTTAAACTTTCAGGAGAACAAAGTTGATCTTTACATGAATGGGCACGACCATTGCTTAGAACATATAAGTAGTCCCGACAGGTACTAGAATTCAATTAATCTTTTATTTAATTTATTATTAGCCACTGCATTTTTGCTTTTGTTTGTGTGGGAAAATAACAATAATTTTACACGCAGCCCACTTCAGTTTGTAACAAGTGGTGGCGGGTCGAAGGCATGGAAGGGTGAAGTTAGCCTGTACAATCCAAGCGAAATGAAGTTGTATTACGATGGGCAGGGTTTCATGTCAGTGCAAATCACTGAAAGCCAAGTGGATATTGCATTCTATGATATTTTTGGCAATGTCTTGCATAAATGGGCCACGTCAAACCAGATTTACCCTACCATCACCATGTAACGCAGACGAGGACGAGGACGAGGACAAGAAGGAGGAGAGCGTCGACTCGACATGCACCTGCAAAACTACTTATATGCTAAGCGCTAATTAGCCTACTACAACATAAATGCCATTGCCAGGGCTATACGTATGTGATTAATGGAAACTAGTTTTCTTGTCTTTCCGTCTCCGCTAATTCATCTTCTTTGAGGAAAGTCATTATCTTTGAATTGATAGGGCTACAAAACTGCTGGCAAAGTCTAAGAAAGCCTAATGTAATAAATCATGGGATTTGGCGATCATGAATGCATTCAAACATGGGCAAATTATCAGAACATCCTCCAAAGGAAGGAGAAAAATTCACTCTTTTCTTGTTACAAACTAGAACAACTGGGAAAGCAACGAATTATTTAGCAATTGAAGGCAAAGAGTTTACCATAATTTAATCTTAGTTCATGCTTAACACAGACGGAAAACTGGAAATGGAAGATTTGATGTTTGGTGGTGTCCTCAAGTAATCAATCTCCAACCGATGTGTCAATAGTGTCATATAGACATTTAACAGTTAGAAATAACATCTCAGAGCATCTCCAACCGAAATGCCAATTCCAACGTGGCAAGTTTTAACCTAAGAAAAAGACATTTTAAGCCTTCCAACCGTGATGCCAAATCCTAGTTGGATTGACATCCTTCACTTTTGCTGTCAAAATTGACGCCAAGATGTTGAGATGTCTTTTTATTTTTTATTATTATTTTAATGCTGAGCCCACTTTCTTCTCTCCTCTTCCATGTATAGTTCTTAACTCTATTTAATATTTTACTCTTAAATATCAGGCCACCTGCCTTTAAAAATAATAAAATAAAATGTATATTTGACATCTTGGTTGGATAAAGAGTTTTACAATATGTCAAATTGTCACATCAGCTATCAAATTTAAATTTGATGTTTTGTATTTAACATCTCTTTTGGAGATACTCTCACATCACTCCAACCAATGTGTCAAAGTTGATGTGGAATGAATGCTAGAGGTTGAGATGTTGTTTTTGACATCCCAAAAGCAAGATGTCAAATGAATATTTTATTATTTTTTCTTTTCTTTTCTTTTTAATTAAAAATAAATCAAAACTAAAATGTAATAAAATAATAATTTAATTTGACATATCGGGTGGAGTGTAAAGCATCTCCAAGGGATATGTCAAATACCAAACATCAAATTTAAATTTGATGGCTGATGTGGCAATTTGACATCTTACACGGCTTTACACTTCACTTAATATGTCAAATTAAATTATTATTTTATTACATTATAGTGTTGATTTATTTTTAATTAAAAAGAAAAGAAAATAATAAAATAATAAAATATTCATCTAACATCTTGTTTTTGGCATGTCAAAAATAACATCTCAACCTCCACTTTATTCCACATCGTTTTACACATCGGTTGAAATGATATGAGATGTTATTTCTATCATTAAATGTTTATGTAGCACTTTTGACACATCGGTTGGAGATACTTTAAGATGTCAAATTACCACATCAGCCATCAAATTTAAATTTGATGTTTGGTATTTGACATCTCCCTTGGAGATGCTCTTTAGGGATTAATTTCAAACTTAATTGTTTCTTTCTAAATAATTAAGGTGAGTGAGAATGACGTGGAGATAAATTGATAGAGACAAAGGGACGAGGAAAAAAGGTGCAAGTTTTCTGAATGCCACCATATTTGTTTCTTCCAAAAAGAGATTTTATCGCCGCTTTTTGAAAGGGAGAAGAAACAAAAAAGAGAGAAAGGCCAGGTCATTATATGCAATTAATGAGGTTAATAATTCATGCAAATTAAATTCTAGTAGAAATAAAATGAGAGTTTATTTATAAATATTAATGGGGAGCTACTCACTACATCTATATATACAGGCTCACATCACAACGCTATCCACCAGAGTCAATTCTCTCATATTTTCTGCTAAAAACTCAAACATGGCTTCTTTTTCTACTTGTGATTCCAAAACCATATTTTTCTTCTTTGGGTTGAGAGCAGCATGCCTGTCACTTTGTTTGGTTGGTTCTGTAGCTGAGCTTCAACGTTTTGAGCACCCACCAAAAGCAGATGGATCTCTTAGCTTCTTGGTTGTTGGAGATTGGGGAAGACGCGGACTCTACAACCAATCTCAAGTTGCCTTCCAGGTTTCTACATATCATTTTTCTCAGAGTCATGATCTCTGTACTTAATTGACAATTTGTATACGTGTGTATATGTTTGCATGTTTGTGATTATATGAACGATATATATGTTTGCATGTCTAGATTTCTATATTTCATGCTGCCATGGTTAGCAAATTTCACCATCTTTTTTTGGTCTTGATCAATCCGAGTTCAAATTTTCACCATTTTTTTTTTTGGTCGTAATCAATCCAAGTTCAAAATTTCACCATCTGGGACCATATAATTTGATGATGAATGAATGTATTATGTATGGTCCCTATTTACATACAGAATGTTAGCTAGGGCTAGGGAGGGTATATTCTATTATGCTCTCAAGAGCCATTATTAAATATTCCATGCATATTCTAAAAGGGTCCTTGTCTCTGCCACTTTGGTTCTGGTTCTGGTTCTGGTTAGTTGTTTTGAAATTGACTGGTAGCTAGATAATTTGAATTGCAGATGGGTCTAATTGGAGAGAAAGCAGACATAGACTTTGTCATATCTACCGGTGATAATTTCTATGAGGATGGTTTAACAGGCGTTGATGATCCAGCATTCAGTGAGTCATTTTCCAACATCTATACTGCCCCTAGCCTAAATAAGCAATGGTACATTGGTACAATGGTAAAATACACGCACCCCACCACCATGTTAAGTTAATTAACGTCGTGAGCTATTTCGTTGACTGGTAGCATAATTACATGATTAGTGCAGTCTTGGGCAACCATGACTATCGGGGTGATGCTGAGGCACAACTGAGTCCCGTCCTCAGAAAAATTGATAGCAGATGGCTTTGCTTAAGATCATTCATTGTAAATGCGGGTAAGCCAACCCTACTTACTTACTTGTGTAAAATGCAACAAAATGCAAGCTCATCATTAATAAAACTAATTAAAATATTTTGGTGGCAGAAATCGTAGACCTTTTCTTTGTGGACACAACCCCATTTGTGGATGACTACTTTACAAATCCAAAGAACCATACCTATGATTGGAGGGGCGTCACTCCTCGGGAGGATTATCTTTCCGATCTCTTGAAGGTAACGTTACATATTATTCTTATTCTTATTCTTATTATCTTTGCCAATTGCCACTCAATTTATATTACTACTTTTTTTTTTTTTTTCATTGGGGGCATATATATATATAGGATGTGGATTCAGCACTAAAAGATTCGAGTGCAAAATGGAAAATTGTAGTGGGTCACCATACAATTAAAAGTGCAGGACATCATGGTGTCACCAAAGAGCTTGTAAACCAACTTCTCCCAATCCTCAAGGTACGTTCGAATGTTCCTAATAAATAAATAAATTTCAAATATATATATAAAAGAAGAACCAAAACAAAAGATTTCCTTTTGAGTAACTGTAAAATAATATTTTAATTTATTATACGAATTGTTTCCACTTTTCTTCAGGCAAATAATATCGATTTTTATGTGAATGGACATGATCATTGCTTGGAGCACATCTCTGATACTCACAGGTAATTAACAAGTAAAAACAAACTTGGGTTAATGTATGTAAACACCAATTGATTTGGTTGTGAATGCAGTGAAATTAATTTCTTCACGAGTGGAGGTGGCTCCAAGGCATGGAGAGGTGATGTAAAGTGGTGGAGTCCAGAGGAACTCAAGTTGTATTACGACGGCCAAGGTTTCATGTCAATCCAAATGACTAAGGCCTCTGCTGATATAGCGTTCTACGATGTCTTTGGCAATGTTCTGCATAAATGGAGCCTCTCCAAACACCTTCGCTCAGTCACGGACAGAACTTTCTCCTATGCTCAAACTATTCACTCATTCTAATTATTTACTGTAAGCTCATTACCATAAATAATAAATAAGGCATCGTCAAATTATCTTTTACATTAAAATGTTACTCAAATAGTTGGAACATAAATTCTTCCTAGTCATATTGGGCAAAAAATAAACTACTTTTCATCCAATGATACATTAAATATAGATTGTTGTATTCTCCAGTGTGGTAAGCTCATTACCAGTTCTCTATGTAACTTGCGGACATAATCTTCCCACGTAGCGATTGCAATCGTAAAATCAACCCAATTAAAGGAATGTTGTGCACTCTCAACGAATGTCACATTGCTAAATACAGAGTCTACTAGACAAACATCCTTCGCAAATAAAGATTTGAGGCAAACAAATCTCTCCCTCTGCGATTGTGACAAGACTACCACCGTGGTAGTTTCTTCTACTTTGGCAGATTTGAAATCAGGAGATTTCCAACAGTAGAATTGTACAACCTGTGGCATATCATGAGCAAAGCAGGTTTAATAACAGACTTAAGGAAATTATAAGTTTAAGAAGTACTGCACAGAGAAATCTCAAACTATGCTGGTAAGAACGTCTATATTCTCACATCAAGGAATTCAACATTCTCTGTTTATTCGAGATTTCACAATTGCTTGAGTTTGAAAATGTATTTACTGAGCATGCACTCATCTTCTCTTTAACATGAACAGCAAATGAGAGTGGGCATTCGGTTGAATACCTGAAGTGCATGCAAGATGTTGATGAACTCATGCTCAAACAACTCATCTCCCCTTGTTAATTGCAGTGGCTCCATCAGTAACTCAGAGATATTCGAACAGTAGCTCTTGTCTTGATGGAAAAGTAGATCGTATCCAAGAACATGCAGTCTTGCCCAGCATATATCAAAACCCAACTGCTGATCAGAAGAAGCTTGGTCTGGTGAAAACCAGTACATATTACTGGATGCTGGCAACGGCAGGCATAATTCAGGAGCATTATCATGCAAAAAATTCTGTGACAGAAGGGTTATAAGTTTAGCATCCTCATCATAGGTAGCATCACGACTAAACCATAATGCCAGTGTGAGTCTTTCCCCATCAGTAATCTGTCAAATTATATTTAAGCATCAGAAAACAATGCAATTTAGATACAGTAATATCAGACAGCAACTCTGCATCTAAAGACCCAAAAAGAAGACAAAAGAGAACGATTAACATCCCCAGTTTTCACCAAACAGGATGGAAGACCATGAGATTTAGTTGTACCAGTAGCATAAACAAAACAAGGCACAACCAAAATGATAACTTAAATCTTTCACTTTATTTATAATGGGAGAATTGATCTGTTACGCCACTATAAACAGACACACACAGTTGAATGTACCTCATCAACAGAATGAATGTTGCGGCTGTCAGCTGTGTATATCACAACATCCTGACAAAGACAATATTTTGATGAGTAAGGCAATCAATCACATGTTGAAATAGACTGGACAATAAGGCAATTAATACACCTCTATCACATTGTTATTTTCTCATTATATATATTCCTAATCTTACGACTTTAAGACTCTTCTTGTTTAAGAGACTCACATTTTCAATTCCCATGCATGTACTGTTTAAAGAAACTGGAAAACCTCCTTATATAAGCTTCAGTCACTTACCCCACCTGAAGGAACAATAGTTGCTGGATCCCCATCCTGGAAGTGAAAAAGTCCACCTTTGAAATCATTCCCGTAACTATTCAAATAACAGACTGCCTTTTACAAAAGGAATTAGGAAAACCATCAGCAGAAAGACTATACAAGACATTAAAAATAAATGCGACAGTAACAAAAGCGTTGCATGTGGACAGGGGGAGATTAAAGCCATGGTATTTGCAACTGCCAAATTGAAAAAAGATAAAAATAAACCATTCAAAAGATAGCTCGACATCAATAATTAAAAGACGAGAATCACAACCAACTTCCAATTAAAATAGGTAAATGAAAGTTATCATCAGAGGGCACTTGACCAAGGAAAGACTATATATCCCTTTAACATTAATATCTTCAGCAAGTCGCATACACACCGCAAAGTCACGCTGCTTAAGATAGGGCCTGTTGTCATCACTATGCCACCCAATGCTCGATCCTCTACTCCAGCTGAAGGACGATGAATAGTCTTATCAGATAAAGAGAGTTGAAAAGATAAATGAGAAAGCATCCATAGACACTCTAGAGAATCAAGTAGCAAAATGCAATGTTGGAAACATAATGGAGTTCCAAAGACATCTACATAAAAATTCAGGAAGTATACTCACTCTCTTCCCGATTATAGAGCAATGTTATATTTATATTGCATAGTTATTCTAACAAATTGAGTTAGAAATACATTTATTACCAAAGGGTTATGAGGAAAATAATCTGTTCCATGCTTCAACAGAAACAGGCTGGGCAGTTTTTCCTCAAAATTAATTTGTTCCATTATTAATATTAACTATCTGAGGACATTCTTATCTTTTCTTTGAAGATCTAAGAAGGAAGAATAAGAGTTAAGAGAGGTGCCTACCTGATCAAACCGGTGAATTCAACAAAGAGTTCATATTGGCACCCAAAGAATTCCTCTACCTTCTCCTTCAACCTCTCTGCCAGTTATTCAGTCACATATGATATAACATACCCAAATTCAAAACTATAACCAAAAGGAAAGAAAGAAAAATGAAAAAAAAAAAAAGGGCAGCTAGGTAGTAAACCAGCTAACAGTGGTGAGGGTTTGTTTCAGTTATAAATACCTCTGATGGGGACGAAGGGCATGATGAGGTGGGCAGAATTGGTGGCTATGAGATGCGAAAGAGTGGTTGAGAACACATGGGGTCTGTACCCAACCGTACAATTGCTCTTGTGGATAAACTCCAGTTCCTTGCATTCTTGGAAGGAAAGGAAGTTGTGGAGGATGAGGCGACGACCATGTTCTTCTGCTTCTTCTGGGTCTCCCATTTTCATCTTCTGTATTGCACTGACCCGACCCGTGGGTTGGGACTTTGTATTAGACAGAAATTAATCAAAAGGAAAGGGGTAAATATAATACAAATTTATAAATAAACCCCCAGGTAAATATAATACAAATTTATAAATAAACCCCCATTTTTATGCTGTGCTGAGTTCACCAGTGCTATGAGACTCGTGATTGTTATTTTCACTAACTTTATTTTATGGGTTGCAATTTGCAAACTGTTTTTTGGGTCCAAAGATGAAGTTCATGATTAACATTTGCAATTTGCAAACTTCGAAAGGAGTGGTTGGCATTAGTTAATTTTCAACTAAAATTAGATTAAAGTTTTCTACTTCCAAAACCTTTGTACTTCATCTTCCATGACATTTTTTTAGCTAATCCATAATCGGGTTAGGAGGAAACAAATTTGTTGCACTGCATGGATTACATATCTCAAGCAATCAAATTAGATCCACACACGCATCAAAATTTCCGAACTAGATTGGAAAAAGAGCCAAATATAGATTAAAAGTGCTTTTCACCTACTTTAAGCGTTCATATAATAAGGGGGAAAAAAGAAGAGGACAAGGGATCTCAATTCTCAGAGAGAACTGAAAAAGTTCTTCCGCCTGTTCCTCTTGCTAGTATGATTTTTGGTTTCACTCTTGCCGCTCTTTACATTTGTTTCCAACTCATTGCAGTTTGCAGCCTACCCTGTTTCTTCTTAAGAACCTCTCTCTCTTTCACTCTCCTAAACTGCTCCAGCCTGATTGCTTGCTGCCGTCTTGTCAGAGGTCTGCTGTTCTTCTTCCTTAATGGCTGTTCTTCCGCTGCCAGTCCCCTCTGTACTTCCATTGCAGTCTTGCCTGTGAGCTTTCCCATCCGATTTTCCTTTCGGAGAAGCACTTGTACTGTGGTTGGATTTTCCAGACCCATTGTCCTTATCTCTCGGGGAAGGAGTCTCAACAGTAGGGCTCATTTCAGTTGCAGTACCAGGCAACTGTTGAGGAGCTGATGAATTACCCGAACCTGGGGGGGGAAGGAAAACTCCGGTGCCAGGAAGAGGGATGCGAGGCGGAGGATGCCTGGGAGCTGCTGGCCATCCAGCCGAACCAGGTGGGATGGGAACTGCTGCAGCAAAAGGTATGGCTGGTCCTACCGGGGCAGGCACAAACAATGGCTGGATGCCATTTTGAGGTGGAAGTTGAGAACGTATTGGTGGGGCTGGTAATACACCAGTAGTTGGAACTGCTGCATAGTGCTTGGGACCAGTAGGATGGCGAATGTGATTCGGAGATCTACTGGGTGGTGGACCCCAGTAAGATGACTGGGCTGGAGCAGGTGCAGGAAAACGTTGACCATCGCTTGTCGTGGATTTTTTTGGTTGTGACTTTGTAAAAGTAACAAGTATCCGTTGCTTGCGAATGGAAGGTATTGCATGTTTTGCAAAGTCTGCGGATTTCCCTTGCATCAACAGGATGGATCTGCAGGGTCATGGTGAAACACCTTATGTCAGGAATATGGCACAAATAAATTACAGTTGAATCTCAAATGAAACTAAGCAGCCTGGAAGAGTAGCAAATGTCATTTGTCTTCAAGAAACCTGCAAGCACCAATAAAGTCAGCTGTTGTAGCTTCCTACTTAAGAAGCACAGCAATGACCATGGTTTCTTCCTGAACTAATGGATGCACCAATTAGAGCTCACCAGACATCGTTAGATAACAGAGATGATGAAATAACGATGTTTTATCTGAATTATGCAACTCATATTCTTGCAGCATCCAAAAGCAAGGAAAAATGTGTTATAGTTAGTATGACTAATGTAATGATTTCTAGTGGATGTCTTCTGGAATACAAGGGTTAAAAGGTCATCTTAGTGCAACTTTTTCTCTAGTAAGTAACCCTAACTTGATTCCAATCTTTTTAAAAACAATAGTATTCACGCTTACTTTATTCTGGAAAGATGACAATAGTTATATATCAGAACTCAAAAGTAGCAACCAAAAAAAAGAAAACTTTTAAAAAATGGTATCAATTGAGAGTAGTCAGAAAGGGTACCCAGGTGTAAGAGAAAGCCTAAGGGAGCCTCTATAATCCCCAGGATGGTCCATTAATAGTACTCTCCCAAAAGTCATGTCACATTCTGTAAGGTAGAGTGCGCAAACAGGCCTTCCAAACCAAGATGGCCATGTGTGAGGTTGTGAATGATCACCCTACAAATAATAATCACAAAAATTACAATATCTTAGAGCACTGTGCATTTATTCAATCCTACAAACAAATTATGCACTGTTAGCAACCTCATTATAGACATCAATGATACAAGAGTCTGGCTTCACAGTCACAACATGCATCCCAACTAAGCGGTCGATAACATCCTGCAGCAAGGAAGGGATGGGTTCTATCTTCCGATCTACATATTTCATTAAAAAGAAAATTCAACAGATGGAGTTTAAGTAAAATGACAGTAGCCATTCCCTACATTGACAAAAGATAAAACAAAATTCCAAAAATCTTTTATCAAATGATCATAGTAAATTGCAACATGCCTTTGGAGGTCCCTGCAGAAATTTCATCTTCAGGTGGAGCATCTGCAATAGGGATGCCCAACTGAATCATTTCTCTTCCATGTCCCTTCATGGGCCTCTTTGAGACCACATATGTCTGACCTGTTTCTCATCACAAAGAGATAAAGATATTATTGGCAACTATTAATTTTAAGAGGAAAAACCCTTTCTCGGATCACAAGTATTGACAACTTGAAGGCTTCCAAAGAAGTTAAAATAATACTCTTCTAAGAATGAAATACAAATTATTTCTAAACCATGCCATCATGGATTTGTAAGAATGAAATTGACACAATTCTATCTTTTGTTTGTTTCAAAACCATGCCATCATGGATTTGTAGACTTGCCTTGCAATTGTCTTCTTTTTCCAGCAGCCCTCAAATCATTTACCAAAGAAAGAAGTTTCGAGACTTCTGTGTCGCCAAGAAAATCTTCATACAATTTCAGTCCATCAACGGCATTAACCTAAAAAAAAAAAAGTTAAAATTTTCCACGTCAAAATCTACTGATTCTGAACAAACTAGAAGTAAAAAAGATAGTATCAAATGGAGTAACTACCGTCTTTCCATCAGATGTCTCGTTGCCAATAAAAGTCTTTGGAACAATGGAAAGGTTCTGCTTCTGATTCTGAATTTGGATGGAATGTGATTCATTCACTGGAAAAAGATCACAGAATCCCAAGTTTAAATACAATAGTAACAGGAATAGAACAAAACAAAACTGTCATGTCATGATAGGTGGTGTATAGTAGCCAGCAAGAGAGAGAGGGGGAGAGAGAGATTATGGCAACCCATGAATTGGAACGGTCAAGTCCCCTACTAGAAACAATGCATCCCATATTATGGCAACCCATGAATTGGAATTGGAATGGACAAAGTGTATAACCTTTAGAGCTTGGGGTGCAACCATCTACTTCTTCAACTTCCGGTTCTGAATTTTCAGATATGGTACCCTGGGAATTCCCGAAACTCCTCAAGTTGCTATCTTCTTGAGGTTTCGTAAGAGCATCTGTCACAGCAATCATAAATAAGTAACAACAAGGCATTACTTCAAAGCATCCTTCTTCATTTCTACAATTGAGAATTGTTTAAATTTATACAACGCAGATAATACAAGTTTGCATGTGTATGCATATATGAGCTTAACAGGGGAGTAAGAAGTACTGATGTTAATTGGAGGTCATTATACTCAGTTTTGGAGTTTATATCAGAGAATGGAAAAGGAGTCTTACTACTTTATCATTGTGTACGAAAGGAGAAATAAATTCACATGCAATTTGAACAATACACTTCACTTTTGAATAATGGAATATGTAGCAAGCATAATCTCACTTCCCAGTAAAGAAAGCTAACTCTAGGGTGAAATCACAACTGGTGGAGTGTAGGTCCGCTAATGAAGCAGAAAATTACATGACCACGAGACAGACTACTACTATTTACAACTTTTAGGACGGCACATTTGCCCTGGGTGAAGGCGGACTTCATGAGATGGTTTATGGCTTATTTAGTCTTTACATAACATTTTCACCACACTTTCCTTATCAGGTCCCAAGTTATGAATCTATGAACTACTAAAATATAGATTCTTAACCTTTTGCCAATAACAACTCAAGAAAATTCCTAGCATGACATATGCTTCTTTAAAACATTAGGTCTTTTGGTTCAGCTCTAAGGTTTTCTGATTGCATTACAATAAAACCAGCATTTACTACGCAATTATATGGGCACCAAATTATCAATCCTAAACCCAAAAGTTACCTTTTTTCTCTCCAGCGGGCGCTAAACCCTTATCATTTAACTTCCCAACCTCCCCACCAGGCTCAACTTCCTCACCTACTTCGCTCCCCCGCTCAAATTTCTCTGGAGCCACAACCCCCGAAGAATTCCCATCATTACTATGAGACTCTAGGGTAGAATTATGTCCCTCCTTGAAAGCTTCAGCCCTCTGTTGGCCCTTGTTAAACCCCACACCAGATCTCTTGAATTCCTTGGCCCCCGCTTTTACAGGATCATAGTACCTCTGCTGCCTCCTCCAGGCAACGTGTTGCAGTGCATAAATCACCTCGGCGACCGAGAAGTACTGCTGCATATGAAGCACGGGGTTCCAATTGCACCTCCTCTGCTGGATACACCCGATAACCACGTCGTACTCGCCTGGCTCCCCAACTGCACGCAAATGGTGGACAAAGGGAGTCTATAATGGCATTTGCAGCTGCGAATTCTCCGCGCAGCCACGAGATGAATCCATCACGCTCGTCTGGGAACCACTGACGGTGGTGCTGGGGGATCTCGCCCCTCCAACGGCCCCACCGCCACCACCACTAGGGAACTGCATTTTGTCCGATAAAACCACATTTCCCGATGGCATTGTCATGAGAACCCACTATACCAAATTCACCACTACCACATATAAAGCATGCCTCAGTACTCTCAGATCCAATAAATCAAGGAACGTCTATATTCTAAATCCCGCACAATTCAAGCAGATCCCACGAAATCAATGCCCTAATCTAGCAGGAATCAGTTTAAATACCACAAATTTCTTCAATTTTTCCACATTTACGATAATAAAGTTAGCAAATTTCTGAAGAACAATGCAAAACCTGAAATGGGTTTCCTTATTTTGTTCAAACTTCGCACCGATCCCACAAAATTACTGAATTTAGGCGAATTGTGTTAGCTGAGAGGTGAAAAACCGAGCTGGGTCAGTAAGAACTGCAGGGATGAATTAGTCAGATCTAGACATGGGGTTTGTGGGAACAGAAAGTAAGATCAAAAGGGTGTATCAGCGTGTGTATTCATTCGTGTAAGAGAGTTGGGGGGGCTGAGTGAGTCTCAGCCAGTGGCGTAGAGATTGGGGTGGGGTTTCAAAGAGTAAGATCTAGGGTTCGGCAAAATGTAGATTGTGCGCGTGTGAAGTGAGAGCTAAGATGAAGAATGGCTTATTGAGCACGCATTTGGTCTTAAATGGTGGCTGTGAAACCCTGTCTCTCTCTCTCTCTCTCTATCTCTCTAAACTTGAGGGAAGGAGCTGAGTGTGGAAGGGACCAAGAGAGCATATTCTTGAATGTAGGGGTATTTGAGTCATTGTGTTAGGGTTTTTCGAAACTAGTTTTAATTTAATTTTTCAGGAGTCTTCTCCTCCCTCTGGGATTGAGATTGAGTTTATAATTAGCCGGTCTTTCCTGCTTTGTATACAGCTACCTAAACCACACTCCACAATCCACAACAATCCACAATCCACAATCCACTTGGTCTATTTTCTGTTTCGTCACTTTTGCAACAAGTTAACAACTATTTCTTCCTAAACTAATTTTGGCATTTCCTATTTTAGGTACCCCAACTGAACATTCTAGTCTAGTAAATATACACCTTATCTTGTTATTCTCAACTCTGTTTTTGCACTCTGCTTACTACAAATCTAACAATCTCAAATTTTGAATCATCATCACCAAATCATTTCTTATGTTTTTCACAAACCTATATGAAATGTAAGTATCAAAAATTAAATTAAAGCCTTCTTAGCCAAAAAAATAATAATAACAAAAATAAAAAAAAGACCGCTGTAAGTTAATTGGACTTCAAGATATACCACAAATTAAAGCTTTCTTTGCTTGAGTGGCGTACCAAAATGATCAAGAATTCTATAGTGAGAGCTTTATATATGGCCTTTAGGTGAGATCTTATCTCTTAACCGTTGAATCAAACTTGATCAAACTAACAAAATAACACTAGATAGATTTGTTTGGATCTTCACCAAATTTACCCGATTCCCTTGGGCGGCTGGCTAAATTGGCCTAGTAAAAGCAGCCCTACTCTTTCTTTTGACCCAGCCCAGCTGTGTTTTTTTTCATACAAAACATTATTACTTTTTATTTACTTTTGTTACTTTTAGAATGCTTATTTCAAAGTTGCAGTAAAATGCTTTACCAAAGAAAAAAAACCAGTAAAATGTCAACACAGAAGAAATTACATGACATTAATGGTTGTCAATTTGTCATCATCTTCTAACAATAATAGTTTGGTTCGATTCAAATAGTAAATATGTAATGCTTGACTAAAAGCGTCCTTGCACTTGCAACATCAGCGATGTCATTTTCATTTGGGTGTCTACATGTATTTATGATGTATGCAGCAACACACATGGCATCCAGAAGGACATTGGACACGTGAAAAATATCTATATTATGCAAATCGTGCTCTAAAAAATGAATAATATAGTTATGACCCATTTGCTAACCTTTTCTGATAATATTTTTAAAGAATGAAAATGATAAAATAAATTTATATTTTCAGGATTCAATAATGCGTCTGGTAGATTAATTAAAAAACAAATTTTAAAAACAAAAACAATGAAAATGTGTCTCGTAGTTTAAAAAAATAATAATAATAATAATATTTTAAATCTATTAAAAAAAACCTAAAATTATCTTTAAAAAAAACCCATCCGACCAAGCCCAGCCCCCCACATCCCCATCTCTCTCTCTCTCTCTCTCTAACTTTTTCTTTTGGACATTCTCTTCTTCTCATGACAAGTGTTATTTTCCTTACACTTAAAACAATATCATTAATGCATCACACAAGTTAGTTTTTACTTTCCAAGTTTATCCTTATTAAATGTATTAGCTTTTATATTTCCTTCAATTTCTTCAAATTTTGTTACAACTTCCTTAGCAGTTAAAAATTAAATAAGAAAAAATGTCTTCTTTTTTTTTGTTGAAAAAAAATGATGTTTGTTTCATGACATTGTTATCATGAAAGTGATATCATCATTATTTTGTGTTTAACAAAACATACGTTATCCTTGGAAAAATAAATAAATAAACTTCAATTTTATTTTCTTATTTAATTTTTTAACAAGGTATTGAGAAAGTTGTAAGAAAAAATTAGCTTGTTATTAAAAAGAGGTAATATATTCAATAAGGGTAAACTTGGAAAATAAAAATTAATATGTGTGATACATTAATGACATTATTTTAAGTGTAAGAAAAGTAACACTTGTCATGAGAAGAAGGAAGAAGGTCTAAAAGAGAAGGTTAGAGAGAAAGTTGATAGCATTCCCCCTATATGCACGTCCTCCGATTTTGGCAAGCTAGCGATTTGGGTTTGTTTTGGTTGCAGATTGAAATTTAAATCAACATCCTTGTAACCGATTGAGAACAAGAATTCAACAACCCATATGGTGATTTTGAATAATGGGTCTCATACTGGGGTTGAGAGGGATACCGTGTGGAGATATTAAGGGTTTTGAGGGGAAGGGGGGTGAAAGGATGAGGCAAAGAAAGAAATGAATAGGCAAAGAGAGAAATTGAAGAGACAGTGAGGTGTTCAATTTTTGGATCTGGGTTGAGAGAGAGAGAGAGATAAGTGAAACATAGAAAGAAAGAAGGCTGCGTTTTCATTTTATGAGAAAACAATAATTTTTCGTTTTCAATATTTGTTCATGGTTACTGAATTCATTTCCAAAAGACAAATCCGTTGTTTTTCATTCTTGCGTGAAAATAGGGCTCTAAAAACATTACCGAACGGGCCCTTACTCTCACCAAAATTATCCCTTAAATCTAGCTACTAAGAGCATCCACAATGGACTTCTTAAACCACCTCACTAGACAAATTTTAGGAAAGAATTGAAAAAATACAACTCCAACTATGTTTTCTATCCACCTCCTAAAATATGGAGATATTTAGGACCTCCTAAATTTGAGGAGAGAAAAAAGACTCCTAGTGGCTCCCTATAATTTAATGTTGCTTTGTTTTATGCGTAGTTTAAACTTTTAATTAATTTAACTATTTTTTATATAGAGATGAACCAATCAAATTGAATTAAAAAATAACTATAGTATGTATGATTCAATAAACTATGGAGTATGATTGGAGTTCAAATTTTATAGAGAGCTCCTATAATAATTTTTGTGTGTTTTTAGCTAAGTTTTAACTTAAAAATAGGGAGCATAATTGTAGATGCTCTAAGAGATAGATGGAAAAAGGGAGAGAACGTTTCAGGGAGTTTTTTTAGTCGAATCTTCGATGTTTTTGGACTTTTGGTAGACCTATGTTGATCAACTTTTCTTTTGGCATGTCTATTGTCTCATATATGGGTTGGCTTTGGTCGTGCCTCATCTTGTAAGGCTACTCTTTGAGGTGTTACGACTTGATCATAGTAAATCCATTGCCATTGGTGCGTTGAGGCCCTGGAGTAACTAAGTGGCATTCTTTATGTAACACCATGAAGGAAGATTAGCAGCGGTTGATTTTCCTTTGCCCGACATTGTTTTATTTTTTAATTTTGGTTTAGTTTATTCAATAAAGTCTAGAAACTCCATGAGTTTGCTGTAATTTTTTTTTTACCTCATAAATTCATAAACTTAGTTGAGTTTGTTGGGTGTTCTTAGTGAGAGTCATGCCAATTAGCTACTAGTTTTTGTCTTTGATGTCCTTTGACTAGATTCGGAGAAATTATGGTGGTTAAAATGGGTTTTAGAAAAGTTATTTTTGAGTGTGATTCTCTGCGGATCATTACAACTTTTCAGCTAGCTTAGGGGTCAATAGGGAAGTTTTACCCATTGTTACCATATTGTTATTGGGATAGCTCCATTTACAGTTTGTGTCCTTTGTACTTTTTATTCTTATTGATCTAAAAAAAATTTATATTACATTTTTATTATAATATTAATAATATTTTTATAATTTTATTATTATTATTAATAATATTCCCATAAATTCCTTGATATGTATATTAAGAAAAGCTAAATTTGTCATTAACATTAAATCTACTTTCTTTTTTCCTTTTTTCATAAATTAAGTGTATCTTAGACAATGTGCTATAAATAACAATGGTCAAGATTTGAGACTTTTATGCACAAGGAAGAGGGTTCAACATGTGGGGTAAAGTAACATATCGAAAACTTAATAAAATATAGTATAATATATGGGTGAGTGGTTGCACCAATATTTTATTTTATATTTTGTTGTGTGATAAAATCTTGCGCATGCTATGCTATGCTCGATCAATAAATAAAAGGATGTTATTGTTCTCTCTAAACATGGCATCAAAGCAAGATCAATCATGATGTTAGAGGTGGCTAAATTGACTATACCAATTTTTTTTTAATAGAAAAAGTGATAGTATTTATTGATGAAACATAACAAGTACAAAGCCACAAACATGCCGAAATGGGTATAATATCTCCAGTGACCAAACACAACAATATGTTGATTTGATTTGGAGAGAATTACGCTTAAACCAACATATACTCAAACCCTCGATTCAGTAGCCCAAAGCGCATGTACTCATACTAACAATACAAATCCCCACGCAACGACAGATATGTATCACAGTTAAAAATTAAAATACATAACACAACAAACTCCTAAAAAAGTTCCTAAGAACTATAATAAAATACAACAAACTCCTAAAGAGTAATAGAATAAAACAACAACAAAAAAGAAACAGGATCATCTCTACACATCCTCTCCTGCAGCTGAATAGACTTATAACGCCATACTTGCTAAAACATTTGTGCCGCACCAGCTAAACCCTATCCCATACAAACAGGCAACTTCCATGATTGTAATTCTAAACTTTGAACTGGAGTCAAAATCTTGTATATGTAGGCCAAAAACCGCAACTAAATCATGGCAATAATGGTATTTTGTGGTGGCTACTTTAACATCAGCTGCAAACCAGATAGCAACCTTTGCTACTCCACGACGTTGTCGCCGCTTGCAACCAGAAACAGAAAAACAAAACCAAGATCCCCTTGAATCTAGGCAACAAAAAGCCTCCTCACAAACCAAACTTCAATCTATAGCTATGAGGAAATGGTGAAGGGAAAGGAAGGGAAGAGGGGAGAGAGAAAAAAGAGGGGTTGAGAGAAAAGAGAGAGGAGGAAGAGATGAGGGGAAAAAAAAGATGGGGTAGGAGGAGGATATAATCGCCTTCCCCACCCTCAAAGGGGCTATGATTTTTTTTTTTCATAAGAGAGTACTTTTTTTAAAAGGAACATTGACAAACCAAATTACTAAATGACTTTGTTACTCTTTGATTTATGGTTTTAATTTGATATCGATAAGTCCAATACTAAGTCCCATTGATTATGTTAGTACGAAATTCGTATTGGCATTTCCTAGACTTTAGTATAGGGTGAAAATTAGTTTGTGAGGAATTGTTATTGAATGTCACTACTTTTTCAACCCCACACTTCCGAGGCATAACCTGACCATATGAGAAACTTGACAACAAGTAAATCATGACATAATCATGCATTCATTATAGGATTCCTAGTTGGAATTATTTTCACTCAAGTATTTTTATGCTAATTCTATTTTTAATAGGATTATATTTTATCTCTTGAGATTACTTTCCTAGTTGGACTCTATTTTGATTTAGATCAAAATATTATGTTTTCATTATCTTGGACTTGGAAAGGATGTTTTAATTAATATCCTATTTGGTTTCGTGTTTACATCTTGATATATATTGTTTAATTGGATAAACAATTGATTGTAGTGCATAGAGAATATGAGAAATCATATAGGATTCTAAGACTATTTGAATGCATGGCAAGATATTGTGTTGTGATTGTGGGCCTTCACGTGGATTGTGGAGAATAAGTTTTGTATAAATCTTTGTGTGCATCTCTTTAGTTTTGGAGAGTTTTCACATAGTTGGTTTGAGCATCTAAAATTCCAATATTTGAGATAAATCATAGTGTTCAATGTTTACTTGGTGTTACTCTTTGTAAACATTATCTAGAATGTGTCTAGGATTTGAGTACTTCTTGTAATCATCGTTCTATAGTGGATTTGTTTGATAAATTGATAAGCCATATCAATCTTGCTAAAGTTTATTTTTATTTATTTGATTAGAATCTTAAATTGGCCTATTCACCATCCTCTAGGCATTTTGAGTCATCCTGCAGGTATTTTCAGATTATATGTATCAGAATTTCACCAAATTTATGTGATAAAATTGGTTTGAGATACATTGCAGTAAACCATTTTTCTTCTTTTTAATTTGTGGCGGGTTGTGCAACTAAATTGACTAATGTTTTCTCTGCGCCACAAGTAAAGGCTTTGGCTGCAAGAACAGGTACAATATTGGCGATGGAAAGGGGTTTTCAAAATGTTGTCTTTGAAAGTGATGCGCTCCAGATCGTTAAGACTCGAAGTCACTCCAAAGATATTTCGTCATAGTAGTGGTGGATTATACCAAGAGCTTGCTGACACAGATCACTGGAAAAGGTTTTACCCATATTCGTCGTATTGCTAATGGTGTGGCTCATCGTTTAGCTCATTTTGCCTTGCATATCGGAGGTTCTCTATATTGATTCGATGAACCTCCTGATTTTATTTTTAATGTACTATATGAGGATTGTAATTTATGACCAAGGAATTTCCTTTGCCCTTGATACGAGTTCAAACTTCTTGTATTCACCTTTTTCACATCAATATTATTCTATCGCTTGTCATAAAAAAAAAATATATATATATATATATATATAAGCACTATTTTGAACAAAAATGGAGGCATTATAACAAGGCTAATTTGTTAAGAAAAAACTAGAAAATATTATATTAAATGTATTTGAAATAACTAAGATCCAATGCATTTGGAATGGATTTGAAATGACTATATGCAATGAATCATTTGAAATTCATTTGTTTTTATCATTTCCTTATTAATAAAATATTGACATTAACATGAATTATAGTAGTCTACTAAATTATAGATTTGGAATCCCTCCAATCAAATCATAGCATAGAAAAATAAGAAAACATAGAAGCAAATTGGAAAAGAAAAAAAAAGGTTATAAATGAGGAAAATTAATCAGAAATTAAAGCAATACCGTTATCCTTCCTCTTTTCTCCCTAAAGCCCTGATAAAACAAGAAATCTCATTATTCTTATACAATGCGTGAAAAAAAATATGGTAAGCAACTTTACAGGATCATTTGTTATTAAGAATAATGAGACTACCAACCCTTATTTTTATTAGAATAAAAAGTTATCATGCAAACAATAGTACTGTAAAATTAGCAACCCATTCCGTCTCTCTCTCTCTCTCTCTCTCTCTCTCTCAAGCAATGGCTGCCGCAGTGACCCTTCAGGCCTCCCTCATACAACCAAAACCCACTCTCTCTTCCAAAACCCTGCAAAACCCTCGTCCTACTTTCATTTCTATTCCTTCTACTACCATCTCACGTATCTTTCTAACTCTCTCTCTCTCTCTCTCTCTCTCTCTCTCTGTGCTAATATGAAATTGACGCAAAGATGTCATTTTGTGTGCAGAAGTGAGATTTGGTGTCAAATTGGGAAATGGGTTCGGCGCAAAAGCTTCAATGGCTGTCGCTGAAACATATTCGAAGCCCCCCGCTTCTGAAAAGAGGGTCAACAATCCCATCATTGTCATTGACAATTATGATAGCTTTACTTACAATCTTTGCCAGGTTTTTAATTCAATTTTTTCTTCGTATCTCCTCTTTTAATTTTGAAAAATGATGAATTTAATCTTTTGCCCTTGTTGGTGTAGGCTAAACTGCTGAACGGTTCATTAGTACTAGATTTAATCTTTTTAACGGAATTGTCTTGTTCTGTTTCATTCATTTCGTGAAATATAAGAACCCCTTTTGTTATGTGCCTAGAATTAGAATTTCATATATATATTAGGAAGCACATCATTTTCTATGGAGAGATTAATTCATGTATATTTTTTTCACTGGATTTTCATTTTTCATAAGAGTGCAACAAGATTTTGTATAACAGTTCAAGAAATACTCACCAAACACATATGTGATTTTAAATTCATGTGCTTATTGTTATGGAGCCCTTTCCGGGAGTTCCTGAAACATCAGTGATGGTTGAACTCATTCATTTTAATCAGTTTTACATGTCCTTTTATTTATTGATGGTTCTTGCCAATTAAGAAGGCATTGCACTAATACCTTACTTTGGTGTGAAGTATATGGGAGAGTTGGGATGTCTCTTTGAAGTCTATCGAAACGATGAACTAACTGTTGATGAACTAAAAAGGTAAGAAGTTGTACTTCACCTAGTTAATCATTGTTTGCTGATCCATAAACATTTTGTAATGTGTTTTAGGTGGCGAAGCAATTATGATATAAACATATATCCTCTGTAAGGCATCTGATTTTGTCACATACATAACTTCTTTCTGTTCTTGCAGGAAAAATCCCAGAGGAGTGCTAATCTCTCCAGGGCCAGGTCAGTTCTTGACCTTCTGGTGATCTTTCATCTAGTGGTGGATGCTTGGAAAAGGAAACAACTACTCATTCTTAGATTTTTACACATAGTATGTTCCTTTTGTAGGCGCGCCCCAAGATTCTGGAATATCTTTGCAAACTGTATTGGAGCTGGGGCCTGTTGTACCCTTATTTGGTGTTTGCATGGGTTTGCAGTGCATTGGGGAGGCTTTTGGAGGCAAGTTTTCTTACATATGATAAAGTTTTTTTTAACAATCTCTGAATTTGTTGTATGTATTTGACTGTGCACCTTTATTTTCTACATTATCTTTTCATTCTGCAACACTCTGTATGCATCGAAAATGAAACTAGTAAAAGTTCACTTGATTTTTTATTGTTTCTGTTGTGACTGGTAAGCCACTTTTTTGTGTGGTTTTATAATCCACGTGGTTGCGGTGTTGCAGGGAAGATTGTCCGTTCTCCTTTCGGTGTCATGCATGGGAAGAGCTCACCCGTATATTATAACGAGAAAGGGGAAGATTTGTTTTCTGGATTATCGAAGTACGAATTTTTCTTTCCTTTTGTGTTGTTATTCTTTTCTTGTGTAAGTTTTCCTAAACGTCGGCAAGTATTAACATTCTTATTTACGCATAGTAACAGGGTTGCAGTATTTCCAAACATTAATTCACATTAACATTCTTATTTACGCATCCTGTGCATTAATGGGCTCTCAAGTAACAATTGAACTTTCCTTTTGTCTTTTCAGCCCTTTTACTGCTGGCAGATATCACAGTCTTGTAATTGATAAGGACAGTTTTCCTAGTGAAGAACTTGAGGTTACAGCATGGACAGAGGATGGACTGATAATGGCTGCTCGTCACAAGAAATATAGGCATCTTCAAGTAAGATATGGTTTTCCTTTTTTTTTTTTTTTTTTTTTTTTTGCTTCCCAAATCCTGGAATAAATTTCTCCAGGATCTTTTGAGAGGCAGTTTCCAGTTGCGTCATTTTTTATCCTAGAATTCCTTTAACAAATCACTGAGAGGATGAATGATAATGTTATGCATTGAAAATAGAGCAAGTTGCCTAGTTTTTAAATAAATTTTGACGCTTATTGAATTTGAGATGGGGAGTAGTGTGCACGGTGCAGATAGGTCATGATATTATCTTGAGAGAGCCCTGTGGTGATTATGGTTTCTTCTTGTGGACAATAAGATGATTTGTCCATTAGTAGATTAGTCATGGGATTACACGTAACATACGAAAAAAGTTGAGGAATGTTTGAAGCAGCACACACACAGAGAAGTGTTAACATGTTAAAATTTACCATGCCAGAAACAATATTTTTGTTGTTGCGTGATAATAAAATCATCAGTCATGTCCCATAATAGTTGATGCGATTGTGTCAAGTCAAAAGCTGATATTTGACTTGACTTTTAAAAAAAATTAATTTAGCTCTTAATTTGTGTTTTGGGTTAATTCTTTTAGCTTCATGCAATGTAGATGGATTGCAACCTAGAGGTGTACTTAATGATATTTCTATTGACTTGCATTGCCACATGTTACATTCATGAAACAGAAACAATTGCAAAGATGCAGTGCCGTAGAGCAGTTGTTTTTGCTGGGCGATGTTTAGATAACAATGTGGAATCCGAGAGGGTTCCTACTTTATTTCATTGCCTGTCAATAATTAGTTAGTATAAATGAGATTAGATTTTATGTTTTTTAATCCTTTGACTTGTATGCCTCTTTTCTGACCTTTTAGTCCTACCCCTATAGAGTTAAAGCTCAATGCAGTGTTGTTGCTATAACCAGATACATTTGAAATTTTGCAGGGGGTTCAGTTCCATCCTGAAAGTATCATAACTTCTGAAGGCAAGACAATTGTGCGTAACTTTGTCAAATTGATAGAGAAAAGAGAGTCTGAATCAGAGAATTGAAGGCTTGGTCGATCTGCAGATTCTCCGCAATGTAATGTGACGTGGCAATATATATAAAAATGTCCTTCTCGTCATATTCTATGGGTTCAAGTTTGTTATTTTTCTTTCTTTGCTAGCTTCATGAGTTGAAGATGGACCTTGGATCTAGCTCATACATCGTGGAGGGCTGGAGAGTTTGCTTGTTTCTTAATTTCATGCTTGTATTGTATCCATTCATTTAAGAACCCCTCGCATAGGCAAAGCTGAATGGTCCATGTCCAAAGTTGTCCTTAAACACTTAAGAAACCAGCCCTAGTGTTCATTGTGGAAAGATTATAATATAATGTGCAAGCAACTCATCTTTTAAAGGATCTAACCTGCGTCAGAAGGATATTATCACTCAGCCTATGTCAAAGCGATTCGCGACAATAAGGATCTAACTTTATATTTGTTTACTACAACGTTGATATTTATTTAGTTGGGAAAACATGCACCAAAGTCTGCCAAAATGGTCGGTTCTGAATGTTTTTGTTTCAGAATCTTGACTGTTATCTGCTTTTTTTTTTATTGAACAAATTATCTTGAACCTGTTGTGAAGATCTTAATAAATTGTTTAAAGAACATTTTTAAAAAAACGAATTTGCATGAAACTAATGTCAAGTTGATCACTTCTCACTTCTTACAATTGCGTTCTTTTTTATTCCTAAGCCTCCATAATCTCTGCCAGTTTCAGTTTTAGGATTCTTTTGTGCATTTTCGGAGTTCGGAATCCGGAACTTTTTGGGCCAATATTTAGGATTCAATTTGGATTTTCATTGCTCGAATATTTGGGAATTCCAAAATTAGAGCCTGGTTACCAACTCTTAACTGGGCCAAGGTGATGAAAAGCCCAATTGATATGGGAGATTTCCATAACCCTTTAATTTTCTGTTGGAAAAAAAAATTAAAAATTAAAAATCCTTCATTGCCTAGCACACCCTAAAAACAAAAACAAAAGATCAACAGCAAAGCCCTAATCTTTAGGTATGGAGAAATTAAGCAGCCAACCAAATGTAATTATGTAAGAGTAACAAGACAGTCGAAGTAGGCACCTTATGTTGTGGCCAAGTGTGCTCCTACAGTTACTTTTGACATGTGGACAAACCCAAATCAATGTTTGTCTGTTGACTCGTGGAGTATTATTCTACTGTTTCCCATTCAGGTGAACACGGCATCGGGTTTTACCTTTACACCTTGTGTTAAGATGTTAAGATAAACACAAATCAAGTGGAAAAGAGGACCACAAACACAAACTGCAAGTCATAGTTTTGTTGTATGTCAGCAAGGGTTAGTTACCGGTTACCACAAATTAGTTACCGCTGCCTCATACTCAACCAAATTTTGACAGCTCATTTCTTCTCTAGTGGGCCAAAGGATTTCCACAGAAATGATGCCAGAAAATTCAAAACTGTTTACTTCAGCCAAAATTATAAGCAGGTTTTGTTTTGCTCATCTTACTTTTACCTCCCCCTCGTGTTTCAAAGTCACGGGACCAACTTTGAAACCATGAACCATCCATTGAAGGCAGCCTTAAGAATCTAACCTGCAGCATCCGCTGCGAAGGGAAAGTCCAACATACTGCCATTTGCTGCACCATTTCTTCAGCAATTGTCACATCCAACTGACCTTGGATTCCAATTAAGCATTGACAAAAGTATCATCATCCCAGCTTCACAGGTCTGACTTTAAAAAAGATAACAGAGTGTGACCAAGTTCTGGACTTTCATTAATGAAAAGTTGAAAACAATTTTAGTAAACTTGATGATCCATTAAAAATAATAATAATTCACAATAACATAAGGGAAATCCACGCCTACTACATATTATAGTAAATTCCATATGCTTAAATATTTATTGAACCCATGAGGGCGTGTCAAAAGTACAGAAATCATCACTAGATTCAATTTGTAAAGCCAAAGACAAGCATGAATGATAACTGGGAACCATCATCTAAAGGTATATGAACTATACACACACACATGCCCCCCCAACCCAACCATATAAAAACTCTATCCACCCTCAATAAATTAGTGCTTCTCCTCTCTATACACCGAAAAACTGACTCAGCGACATCAACTGAATGCCAATGGAGATGAACATAGTGCTTGCTCATATGAGAATCTTATATATTCATATAGAAGTGGCCTCTGCCTGGCTTCCTCTGCCCCGGTGGTGATGCTTTCCATGGTGGCGTCTCCCTTTCCCGAATGTGACGGGGTCAAACACTCGCAGCCTTTCAGCTTCTTGGGGATTAATCACACACTCTGAAGGAGGAGACTTGTATCGGATTCTGTCATAGCAGTAGGAGTATGTCATGTGCTTCTTCCTGAAACTATCCATTTTAATTCTTTGTAGGCGTGTAACACCAGTAGGTACTGATTCAGAACTTTGGGTGTTATCACACTTCTTTGATAAGTGTTCAATCGGATCAACTGCACAGCCGTGTAGAACAAGGTCAGAGAACTGTGCCAAATACGGGGCATACTTGTAATTCACTCTGTATTTTCCACCATTGGTAGCCCAATCAGATCCATCCCATATTGTGGCATACAATGACATTGGCTTAGAGGGAAAGTCACCACCCATAGATTCTGTTCTCTTAACCTCTCTAATGGGAACATCGTCCACATAAAATCTGTAAGTAATAGACATTGGAAACAAGAACACAGTTAAAATCTCAATTACATAACTCATAAAGAAAACACAACAATTTTCTCTTTAGTTTCTCTATAATCACTAAGAACGAGAACTTCCCTAGAATTATTCCATTTTCTTCTAGTTCCCCTAAAACCAAAACTTGCATCAACTAAGCCTAGTGGTTGTGGTAGTCTCAGTCAACCCAAAATCCGGTTGTATCTGTCCCTTAAACTTAGAATCTACCATTCAAACCAAAATTCCCTATAAAATCAGAAATTGAACAGAGCATCAGCTACCACAGGACAACTGGTTTTGATGAAACAAGAGGCGGTATTATGGGGAGAAACAGAGCAAGTTCTGTATTTTACTAAAAGGAGAAACCCTGCCTCTGCCCCACAGCAGAGGCATCACATCAAACCCAAAAAACAGTAAACTCCAGACTTCAGAGAAAATGATATTATTAGTGACAATAATGGGAAAATATGCTTTATAAAAAGATGATATGCTGTAGATTTAACGTATTAATCTAAATTTAGTGCGGTGAGTTTTGATTGATGCTCACATGATCTGAGAGTCAGTCCAGAGAATACTGTACTGATGGAAATCATCAGAAGGATCAAACCAGAGATTGTATCTCTCTTCTCTGCCGGTGCTGGTGCTTCCATTGCCATAAACATTGGTCTGAATCCTCCATTCTTTGCCTCGTATATTCCCCAAAAACTCAAAATCAATTTCGTCATGGTTCTTCGGAAACATGTCACCATTTGACATCTGTTAAAACATAAATTAGATTAGAACAAGCTTTTAAAAATAAAAATAGAAACTTAACGGTCCAATGGAAAATTTTAAAACAAAAAAACAAACATACATGTGGATGGAAATTTATACTCATAGGATAAATAACGAAATTTATTTGTTTCAATAGGACGAACCTTGAACATAAATTCAAGGAAGAAATTTAAGAGCAGCCTATCTGGGTTATCATATACTCTGTGTTGAAGGCTGAGGAGAACACAAGTTTGTATCGTGATATTGATAGGATTAGATCTCTAATATTTTCTTGACTCGAATTGCCACCAAAAAAAAAAGTACGGATTTTTTTGCTGACCATAAAAAATCAATCTTTACTGAAACAACAAAGTATAACTGTAAACTAGAAGATTAAAATCTGGGTCAGAAGAATGAAAGAATCAGGCTTTCTTTTTATCACAGTCTAAACTACAACAAAGAAAAAGGAAAGTAAAATGAAAATTTTAAATATTTTTCTAAAAAACTTATCAGATGGAAAGCAGGATTACTCACATAAAAGGCAACAACAACTCCAGCAGCATAATCAGCGGGCAACTTAATGGAAGCACTGAAAAATCCATGATGGTAGAGGTCCTGAGAAACAAATCCAGACCCTGTACACAGACAAAGCCACCAAAAAGGAAAACAAACAAAAACTTGGTCAAAAACCCATCAAGAAACGCCACCTCAAAACCAGCAAGCAAATCCATTTCACATGATACACGAGACCAGGAGCAACCAAGGGAAACACACCTGTCCGTTCGTCCAGTGAGAGATGAACGGATTTCCCATCTCTAACGATCATGAGGTTGTCGTCTCCAAAAAGCTTGTTATACCCTTCATCAAAGGATATGATTGGTAAATTTCTGGATGAAGCAGAAGCAAAAGCTCCTAGAACAAGCACATGGCAAGCACAGACAAATAATCCCAGATGAGAGAAACCCATCTTTCTTTTTCTTTTTCTTCTATTTGGGTCCAAAAAATTAAATGGTTTTTCTTCTTTTGCTCTGGTTTTCCTTTCTTCTGAGTTTTTTTAATTGTTTGTGAGAGCTATATATAAGAAGGGGAAGAAGAAGGGAGAGGAGAGACAAAGATAGAAAGAGAAACAGGCGTGTGGGAATATCTCTACAGCTATGAGAGACAGAGAGAGCCGAAAAGGCTAATGAGAGAAGGAAGACAAGGCCAAGGGTAAGTCATTTTATTGCTGAGTGTGAGTGGGAGCTGTTGAGCTGTGTTCTGTTCATATGCACATTGAACCGGACACCCTTTTCTTTTTTCGTTTAAAAATATATATTTAAATTTTATTTACGTTATTCTTTACAAAATTATTATCGCCGCGTATCTTCAATAAGACGAGAGTTCTCTGATAGATAAATAAACTAGTTTTTCTACACGCTCTTTTGCGCCTGCGTAATTGATTTATTTTTTTAAAAAAATTATTTTATTTTAGAATTAAAAAAGATAATGGGTTGTTGTGTTCTATAAAAACACAATTCATTATCTGATTTTTCTTTTATTTTTATTTTTTTAATATAAAAAATTGTGAATTTACTATATTATCCTCATTTAATTAATAATTTCAGTTCTCAATGTTTGAATTAACCAATGACATTTTTGGTATTTTGAATGTTTCATCATTCCCTATTTTTTGCTTTATATATAAATAAATAAGACGACGAGGTTCTTTTCCATAAATTGCCTATCAAAATCCCCAATTAAGGGCTAGATATTTATAATTTTGTTTAAAACTTAATTAAGGGGATTAAACGGGTAATTTAGTTTAAATTAATAGATTATAACACTATAATATATCGAATCTATGGATTTATTAAATATTTGACTGAAGTCTAGATTACCTCAATTATTTTTTTTCAACAATGCCCTGTGTATACGATATAAATATAGGTGATATGTTTTGTCATCAATCCACACTATACCTTACCCAAAAATATATACACACAAAATTTCGATCCACATAAATAATAATCTTTGGTGATGGTGGTATGTTCTTATTTATCCACCTTTTTTTTTCTGTTTTTTTTCTCCTGTTTTGCAATGGTTTGTCTGTATGTAGGGGTTGGTGATTGTTATAAATGAAATTATAATTACGCGTTTACTGGTTTGGTAAAGAAAGACTCTAATGCTCATAAATAAATAAATAAAAACAGCTGTAACAACATTCATTTCATCTAATAAATCCGTTGCTTTTTGGCAAACTGTTATTCCTATCTCATAAAAATATGAAAATATTTTTACTCACCATTTTAATCAAAGGTATATGCTCATCACTTTTTTTACTATTTGACATGTGTTTATAGACATAATCATAGTTAACACTTTGATTTATGTAATCATGTTTATGTTTATGAACACATGTCAAGTATTGAGAAAAGTAATGACCATATACCTTGGGTTAAAGTGGTGAGTACAAATGCTCCCATAAAATATTGGATAAGTTTTTTAGAGTTTAATTCAGCCTTGAAATAGGGGTGTGCAAGATTCAATGCAATCTGCCTAAATCGACCGATTCAATCCAATTTAATCCAATTTTAATCAGTTTTGATTATTTAATGGATTGGATTGGATTTTTAATTTCTAAAACCAACATAATTGGATCGGATAACAAATTTACTTGTGATAATCTAATCCAAGCTAATTAGTTTCATGCTTATTTTGCTTGTCTTGGTTTTTGTAATTGAAAATGTTAGAAACATTTTAAATAATTTGATGGAGGTATGTTTAATATATTATAAAATCAAAACAATTTTATGTATCATTTTATTTATATTTTACATTTGCATATATTAATATGTTCGGTTAGATTAAACCTAACGATAAATGTTTCACATTTCATTATTTTCTTTTTTAATTACCAAAATCAATCATGCCGATTGTATTGAAAAAATCATAGTCCAATTTATATTGGATCGGATACAAATTGACTAAATGATATTGGTTATAATCAATACACACCCTTACCTTGAAATATATAACAAATATTATTTTAAACTAAGTATTTTTTTGTCATGGACCAAGATATATATTAATAAATAAATATGCATTATAATATGAGTTGATTGGTAACCTCATAATTACAGCCCAACATACATCCTCCCTCTCCCTCCCTCCCTCAGTACAAGACTTTCGAATAAAATAAAATACTAATAGCTTCAAAATTATACTTTGAAAGTCTTCATTCTTCAAAGAGGTATAAAGTGCTAAAACTATAATTGTATTAAAAGTAAGAATAAAAAATTAAAGTAGAGGACAACAGTGGGCATGAGAAAGCATGAATCATTAGATTAAAAAATAATCATTATTTAGACTTTCGCAGCAAAAAGAAATTCACCTTTAAACACTTTCATTTTTTCATTTGTTAAAAATGTATTTTCTTTAATTAAACAAAAGCAGCCGGTTGCATTCTCAATCAGCCAACCGCCCAAGGTGCCGCCCCTTTTCATGTTTATTGGTGCAGTTTCATTCCTAAAGTAGCCTCCAATTACAACACTGATTTACGGATTTGCCACAACTAACAAGCTTGTGGTGGCAGTCTAGTAAATAATGTCGAAGCATATGAGCAATTGAATTGCAGGGCCAGCGTGTAAATTTCGGCGCCCAGGGAAATGGACACGTGGCCAAAATCAGTGGCTGAGCGACGAATATACACCCCCCAGTGACCCAGTCAATGCTCATGGGGATTATACATACATTTGGTTTGGAAAAGATTTTGAGCGAATTTCCATTAAAGGAAAATAATGAAACGCTAATTATATTCTTCTTGCACTTTACATTGATTTTTCTGGTTGAAAAAAAATAGCTTTATTTTGTAATATCATAAGCACAATAAGAAGGGAGAAGGGCAGTTTTAAAATAAAACTACTCTAACATATAAAATAAAATAAAATAAATTGAATTCGGTTGTAAAGAGCGAGCACCCTGTGTCTTGATCAACTAACATAACCTACTTGTACAAAAAGTTCATGCGGCTTAACAGAATTGTTGCTTGTTAAATTGGTTTTTCCCATCCCATAGCTCTATAGTAAATCCCACTTGGCAAACGGTGCTTCACAGCTGACGTGACACGGTGACACCTGTCACCCTCATACCTCAAATCCCAAGTAGCCGTTGATGGGCCCCACCCGAAATCCACAAAAAGGAGAGAAACCAATATGAAAAAAGAGCAATATGGGAGAGACTTGGAGCGTAATTCAAGGGCTTCCTGAAGGACCCCGACCTTAACGCCGTTAATCACGGGGTCAATCCCGTCAAGGTGAATAAAAGCACAGTCCCGTGACCCCTCTCATTCTCATATCATAAGCTGCCTTAACGTCCGTGTCCGTCGAAAACGGCGTGTTCACTATTCCTCATTGGGCCCCTCGTTTCACGCGCAAGATTAAATACCTAGGTTATTAATAATTGGGTTTAAAGCAAAGAAAAATATAGTGTTAAAAAAATTGATCATGTTTTATGGGAAGACGTGTACTGCTGCCTCCTGGCGCTGCGGCATGGGAAATGACTCAACCTCGACGGATAAATGCCAACGGATATGTGGCGCTATCGTACGCCTTAGGAGAATATGGGCAAATGGGTAAAATGGGCCAATGGGGCATTGAGGGAATTTCAATGGCTGGGGAACATGAGATGAGATCCCAATGTGCATCGAGGATGATGCTCCCTATCCCTATGGTAAGATCTATACCCGTCCATCCAATCCACTACTCAAAATCAGCCGTTGATATTTTACATCGGGGTTGTGACCGGGTCAACAATGACGACAATTCAATTAAATCCAACGGCTATGTGATTGGAGAGCGCGGGCCATAGTCAACAATGAAGACAATTCAATTAAATCCAACGGCTATGATTGTTGATTGGAGGGCGTGGGCCATAGAATAGAAGAGTCTGTTTCACAAGCAACAGACAAAACTGATGGGTTAGTGAAATTGATACATTAATTAAGTGTTGTACAGTATTGTAATTTAGAGAAAACTGTTGCGTGAAGTGGAGGAAGGGCAATATATATATATACGTATACCTCCGAGCAGGCCTAGTAGTAGTTGGAGAAGACTATATCATGTACAGATATGGTTGGTCAAATGTTGGAGAAATTAGCTTCGTTGACCTTTTCTCCTCATATATATCTAATTTGATGGAAAACGAACCGAACCGATGCTTCTCGTTCTCATACTCAAAACAACTTATTATTACCCTCCTCTTCTAATCTCTTTAACTTTTACCTAATCTCTTTAACTTATATATAGATTCCTTTTTGTCTTCATTAATTATGATCAAATTTGTGGTTGGTAGAATGCATAAATTTACCCCATCATGAATGCTACTTTCCATCCCTAGCTTGTTTCTCCCTTTAAGTTTATAAATTATAAATTAATCCGGGTGACAATCTGGCAAAACAGAAAATCGTCATAATTCCAACTGCTACGGGTGTAATGGTCATTTAACAACTTGCATAAGTTTGTTTTTTTGGGTACCAGGCCTCCCCAAAATAAAATAGGAAAAAACAATAATTTAAGCTCCTGAGGATGTTTGCCTGCCGTCGAAGAAATCGAGCCCTTTTCTCTCTCTGTGACTTTGATTTGTCTGTGCCTTTTAATTAGGGTGGGGCCCAGTAGGTGGCACTCAACCACGTGTCACGGGGTTCAGGAAACCGCGACTTTTATTCGCGTGGAGAGGGAAGAGAAGAGAGGTGTGTATGTTATCCTTTGCCACGCAATGGACATGGAGGGTGGGTGGTGTGGTTGTTTCTTTCAGCGCCGATTTTAGGTTTATCCTTTCTTCGCCGCCCAACCCCACAATCTACTAGTACTATGATTCTCAACCAAATTTCATAAACACCCCACACCAAAGAAAATGACTTATCCATATATTTATCTTCATATATATATATATGCATACATGGAAAATATTTACCGTAATTCAAATTATAATGAAAATATCAGTTGGTTAGTCCTAAAACAAAAATGTTGTCTTAGATCACGAATTACATTCCAACTAATTCTATATTTAGTGATATTTTTCCCCTTAAGATTGGTTTATTTAGTATTTTAATAATCATAACAAATTACTCAATGTTTTTTCCACTGCCACATAAATCATATTACAAATTCAGGTTTTAGAGTTATTTTTTATATCATTTCACGGGTTTCCCTTTGCTTACTAATAAATTTTATTATAAATTTCAATTTATGTAATAATGTGATTATGACATGACTTGTGTTTATAAAACCATATGGAGTAATCTTCACTTGGCTAACTCAATATGGTTTGGTCGTAAACATCTTTAGCTCAAGTTGCATTATTATAAATCGATGTGGTAGAAAAGGCCAAAGAATTCTTGTCAAATAATGCATTGATCACCAACAAAAATATATGTTCCCATGATACCCTTATTTTAATTAAACACTCTTCTATGGGATATGACTATTTAAGTCAGTTAAGCATTGTTTATATAAACCTAACCAACAGATACTATCACCTAAATTGATTATCTGGGGTTTGACTGTGCATGTGCAATCTGTCCAGCAAAAACGAAAGAAAAAAAAAAACTTATATTATCGTGTACGTAATATTTATAAATAAATAAAAAATAACACAACAAGGCTCTGTGTTATAGCCGTTGGGTGTCCAAAATAAGGTTTAAAATTATACAAATTTATAAATAAACCCAATCCTAGACATGTATTTATAAAACCCAAGCACTATTTAAACATAGAAACACACCCAAAATCAACCCCAAAGTCAACTTTTTGGGTGTGTTTATAAATGGGTTTTGAGTGTGTGTAATGATGGGTTTTGGGTGTGTTTATATGTTTAAATAGTGCTTGATTTTTTATAATTTCATTTTGTGTTTTAGTGAAACTCCCTTAAAATTAAAAGCTTCTTTCTCTATGAAAAGAACAGTGCATGATGATCATGGTAGGAAAATAGTCATTGCATAAATGGCTGGCTGGCTGGCTGGCTGGCTTGTAAATACCAAAATCATTAGATTCCACCGAACGCAGAAAGAGGCCAAAAAGAAAAAAACATATAAATTTGAGTACAGTGGTGGTGGGCAGTGGGCACCACAAGGTTCAACAACTTCCCTGATTAATTCGTTCGTATATACAAAATTTGTAGGCCCGTTTTACATCATTTATTCCCGACATGTTAAACGCACAAATCTATAATAAAATGTAACTAGCCCTCCCCTCTCTCTCTCTCTCTCTCTCTTGAGTGCATGAGTGTTGACGCGTCAAGATGCTAAATTGAAATGTGAATTTGCTTATATCACAAGAAAAAGATACACAACACATCACTGTTCTTTGTCATGATGCTAATTGGAGCTTAAAATGATGCGCTCTCATTATTTGACAATTTCTTTCCAGTTGGCCTACTCATTTTTAACTATTTTCATTTGGTTTGCTGACTGCTTGTTAAATATAAATTCACACTCTAATAATACATCTAACCAAATTATACTAAATTATTTGTATTTTGGATTGGTTGGTTTTTATTTTTCTGACTTTTGTATTGTGCTTTTATATAACTTCATATGGTAATAGCATTCACAATGATACTCTCTATTTTTTAGTTAAAATTTGGTTAAGAATATAAGAAAGCTATTTTAGGAGCTCTATAAAAAATTTTAATTCCAACCATACTCTATAATTTGGAGAGTCATAAATGCTATAACTCTTTTTTGATTGGTCCATCTCTATTAAAAAATAAAATAAAAAATAGTTAACATTAAATACAAGTTTGAAATACTCATTAAATAAAGCATTATTAAATTATAGGGAGCCACTAGAAGTCCTTTATCTCTCATCAGATTTATGAGCTCCTAAAAGACTCCTTATTTTAGGAGATGGATAGGGAGTGTGGTCGGAGTTTCATTTTTACGATTCCTCCCTAAAATTTGTCTAAGAATGTGGTTTAAAGAGTCCATTGTGGATGCTCTAATAACATGTTCATTCTTTTAACCAAACCAAACCGAACTTTGTAGAAAAGAATAACACTCCAAATGGGTATGCATTAATTTAATTTAATCGTTAAATAACGTGGGTGATTGATGGTAAATTGGTGGTCTCCACACGCAAATTAGTGGTAAACTAAAGGGTGATTGATGGCCAACCCAAAACCATGAGTGCAGTTGGGGTTTTTTTGGGAAATGGCGGGGTTTGGGAGTTGGTGATTTGATGGGTCTCATCTCCTCTCAGGATTTTAGCAATTTAGCCCCGTTTGAATCACATTCGCCACTATCCTATCCTTCGCTTTTCTATATATCATTTCATAAAATTTGCGTCTTCTTGTTGTAACATCTTTTCATGTGTTATTCACACAACTATCTTATGATTGAGCCTCTGGAGTTTTTCAAAGTCAGAATCAGCACCACTTTTTTTTAATATGTTTTTTTTTGTTGTTGTTGTTGTGGGCGGTGAAAACATAATTAACGTCGTTTTTGATTGATGACGGAATACAGTTCCTTCAAGTTCATGTCACAGATGGAATGGAACCCCACCCAATGTCTCTTAATTAGCAAGATCGATCAAACTCCATGTAGCATCCTTTTGCTGCTTTGCTTAATGATGCCAATCCATCTTTCTGTAACTTACAGCCTAGATGCCATGTATATATGCTATATGGTAGTTTGAACCTTTTTTCTGTACTTGGCCACGGTTTTTAGCTGCAGGTTCCTCCCTTGTTGTCACTTGAACTAAAAGAATCAGTCAAATAAGGTCTGATGTTGACTAAATAATATCTATAAGTGTGTGTCAATTAGTAGATAGCATTTTGACTAATTGAGTTATAATTTACTTGATATATCTTGATTAGCAAGTCATTTTCTTGGACAACTGTAAGACGGAATATTTAGAAATGAGATCAATATCATCCACGTACCCCTACTCAACTTTAGCATGGCCAAACATGTCAAGTAGTCGATGTATTCATATACAAAGACATGCAAACAAAAATACACGCCACTCACTGATGTGTTATTGTCGTCTTATCACATATACAAGGTCTACATTTATATATATCAACGTTTATATAGAGCACGTCAAGAGTGGGCCGGAGGGTCCCAAATAATTGAAAGATATTAGAAGAAAATATACTAGAAGAATCTCGTGCATTGGAAATTTGAAATAACCCTAGATTAGAATCCAAGCAATAAAAGCAATAAAAGACTCAATATGATATGAATACGTTTACGTGCAAAACAAGCTTGTGCAGCACCTTCCTTAATCTGCCCAAAGTAAGTAAACTAATTGGCTTCTTAGAATACTAATTATTCTCACTAAGCAACCATATTTCAAGGAGGAAAAAACTAAAAAGGTAATGGGAACGAAATAAAAACGTCAAAGAAAAAGTGAGATGAAAGGCCAAGGTGATGGAAGGACGCACAACAAGTCTCCATCAAGTAGTTATGCTGAGAAAGCAAGCTCGGAAAAGAATGCTTATCTGACAACCACTAACTGTGTGATCATTATAATTTCTATACTAATCCCACAACAGATATATAAACATAAATATTTTTATTTTTAAAAAGGTCACGACTCATGATTACGAAACAAATCTAAAACATTTAATTGGCAGAAAAATGCTTGCATCAATCATAGCAAATCCGTTCTCCTTTTTTTCTTCTTTCCCGTTTCTGAAATTCAATTATTTCCTCCATATTGTATATGCGAGTTTTTGGTTTTTCATCATAATTATTAGTGGAGGTGGACGAGGGAGGGGCTAGATAGCAAGTTGGGGTTTGTAAAAGTAAATCAGTTCCAAGCGTGGTCCTCCTAAATGTCTAACCAAGTGCATGCAAGCTCATGAACATACATAATCACTAGTCTTCCCTTTTGTACCAGGGTCCAAGGCAAATTGTGGAAATGTCTCCACACCCTCTTTTTTTTGTGTGGCCAATTTTATCAGGCTTGTTTTGGTTAAAACTTTTTGCACCTTTTTCCCATGGGATCTTAGAGCATCTCCAAGGGAGATGTCAAATACCAAACATCAAATTTAAATTTGATGGTGATGTAATTTGACATTTATACTTTTACACTCCATCCGATATGTCAAATAAATAATTATTGTAACACTCAAATCATTTAAGATAAAGAAGAAAAAAAATATAAATGAAAATAATAAATGAAAGTAACAACTAACTATCTTTAAAAATAATAAAATATTCATTTGACATCTTGCTTTTGGGATGTCAAAAATAACATCTCAACCTCCAGCCTTCATTCCACATCACTTTGACACATCGGTTGGAGTGATGTGAGATGTTATTTCTAAGTTAAATGTCTATGTGACACTTTTGACGCATCGGTTGAAGATGCTCTTATATAAATAGGGATTACAATCCAACAGTCTAATAATAACTTTGCATTGAATTAAACGGCTATTGAGGAGCCCCTCATCATTCATAATTATAGCCTCTCTGTTGTGCCATAGCATAGCAGTAAGTATGGCCCTGTATTCTGTAATTCAATTTGATGGAGTTTAGATTGATAACTCAGAGGTTGGGCTGGGCCTTCAAGTGACTATCTCTTGCATATATATATATATAGGCCTAATTCAGTTTTAAAAGATGGGCCAGGCTGACCCAATTGATATCTTGGCCTAAGTGCGTAATTGAGTAAAAAACCTGATCCAGTTTAGCAAGCAAGGGCCAGGCCTTGTCTGTTTTCTTCTTTCTCTTGTAATTGTTTGTTTAACTGTTAGGACAGAATAAATACCTTAGTACAATCAGAGCTGGTTTTATTTTGTCCTTCTGATGCTTTGCTAAAGTTCAAAGTTTCGTCAGAAAATTCCAAAACCATCAGAGCAAGCAATCCCAAGAAGAAGGTAATTGTTTACGAAACTATTTTCAAAAGAGATTTCTATCTATATATAACAACTGAACTGATTGAGCGCAACACATCACTGCCAAATCAAAAGCAACCAAACATTCAAGATTAACCCATCAATCAATCGCCCTTCTAATCTCCCTATTAATTAATTAATAAACTTAATTGCAATTTGCAATGCAAACTACTACTGTAATCTACAGGTACCAACGGTCAGCCTCTGGATTGACTGTGGGAGCACACTTGTTTGGCTTCTTAGCCATCATACTCATGCTTGTTTGGTTGCTGCATTACCGTGGCGGTTTGGACTATGATTCAGACAATTCAGATCGGGTTTTCAATGTAAGTAATGATTTATTAATTTAACCTTCATATATAACCACTATTTAATTACTTACTTAGTGGAGGGTTATTGTGCTACACTTACAGCTTAGGGCTAGCTTTAGTAAAACTCAAGTCCTTAACTTCCTTCGTTTTAACTTGGCATTGGCAGGTTCATCCGTTTCTCATGTTCTTTGGGTATATTTTCTTTGCTGGTGAAGGTAATTAGGCTAATTTAACAGATGTTACATGCATAGGATATAATTAATCTCGATTAATATTAATATGAGTTGGTATATGTTCAGCGATGATGGCATACAAGACAGTATTGTCGGCACACAAGGTGCAGAAGTACGTTCATGCCTTGTTCCACCTGATAGCTCTGTGTTCCGGTATCGTCGGGATATGCGCTGTTTTCAAATACCATGACATGAACAACATAGGGGACATGAATTCCCTCCATTCGTGGATTGGCTTGTCCACCTTTATCTTGTACTGTTTGCAGGTGAGTACGTACATATATTTTATATATCATTATCATAAATTACACATATTATTAATAAATTTGAACTTGATTGATTGGCAGTGGGTGATTGGATTTGCTACTTTCTTGTTTCCAAAAGCGTCGGAACGGACGAGGATCAGAATTGTTCCATGGCATATGAGTGGGGGGAGGGCGCTGCTGTACTTGTCAATATGTGCTGCTCTAACTGGATTGACACAAAAGTCCACATTCCTCGGGGTTGAGCATACTCTGTCTCACAGAGAACTGAATCTGATCAACTTCACTGGACTATCAATCCTCCTCTTCGGCATCTTCGTTGATCTTTCTGTTGCTCTTGCCCGTTATGTGTGATTAATTCCTAATTATTTCTTCATTTTCGAGCCTTTACAGATGGATTATTGGATTGCACACATTAATTGGTTGGGTGTGTTGTGTGCTTAATTATGTATCTCTTTTTTCTTTTGGTGTGAATGATTTGAGCGGATCGACATGAGGGTTCATATATATGGATATAGATTTATGAATTCAATTATTTTTTATTCCTTGGTTGAGCTTGTATCCGTCCCGTAATAAATACCATACTTTATTTGTATAAAGTATGCTAGCTTGTTAAAAGAACCAAAAGACAGACACTAAAAGAAAAAGGGAAAAAGCACTCTCCCAAGCAACATGTATATATGCATCATAACTCTCTTTTTTTGTTTTATATTAACTTAATTCAACTCACTGATTTTTCTCTTAATGAATCAGCTAATTATTTATTAAGAGTGCAGAGGAATGGCACTAATTACGGCTCTGTTTTAATCGTGGATGTTAACCTTACCTTGCCCCTATTTTGCATGTGGTGAAAATTGAAACACAGACACGAAACGTGATTCAATTTAATTGTGTCATAGCAAGCTATAATCAGCAAACACTATAGCTGGAAAAACTTGCGGTCACATGATTGAAGCAACTTTCATGATCTAAATAGAGGAAGGACAAAAAGATTCAAAGTTGCTTTCAATTTTCAATGGAACTCGTATTTTCTGTGCTTCATGATTGTGATTCACGGCTTTACTTAGCCGTACGTGGCAAACCTCTCCATGCCTTTGGGCTTGCCACCTTAGGTTTTGCCGGCTAGACGATTTCCCATATTCCATATATTTGGCGGCATCCTTCTCGTTCAAACAAAAAGGCTTTAAACATTGTTTACTGTCGGCAAAGCTTCAATTTTGTACATTGATCTTATCAAATTTGCGTCCTTTGCCAACACCGGCTCTCTTCGCGTGTTGTTAAATAGTACTAACCGGTCATTCCATAATACTCTAATTAAGGTTGTAGCCCCGTCCCTTCTTTTGCTTCAAACACACAACCACCTTCACAGAGGCTCAATTATAATGGCACCGAAGAGCCGTAGCTACCAGGTATCAGCAACCCCAGTTACAATATTTGCCCATTTGTTAGCTATAGCCATAACAACCCTTGTGCTTATTTGGCTCCTACACTTCCGCCATGGCCTTGCCCTCAACTCCTTCATCACAGAGAAAATTTTAAACGTACGTCGTTCACTTAAGCAAAATCTTGCATGCTCATCATATGTTAAGTTGATGTGATCATATTCATATTTTCTGATTTTTACAGGTTCATACGCTTCTAATGGTAATTGGGTTTATTTTGATTGGAGGAGAAGGTAATGGAAATGATCAGGAGGTCCTCTATATAATCTATATATGTGCCTCTTAAAAGATTCCATCTTGTTAGTTAGCAGCATTAATTAATTTGAATTAAGGACTGATTAGGTGCCAATTATTAGTGCAGCTATCATGGCATACAAGACAGTCCCAGGAAAAGGAACACACAGAAAATGGTGCACCTGATATTGCATTTTCTAGCTCTGGTGGCTATAATCTTGGGGATTTATGCAGCTTTCAAGTTTAATCATGAATCGGGAATTCCAAATTTGCTCACCTTACATTCCTGGCTCGGCATAATCACCATCTCTTTATTTGGTCTTCAGGTATTTTTTTTTTACCACTGTCGATGCCTTGCCTATACAACAAATATTATTAGCCAATTAATTATTATTTTGTTGTTGTAGTGGTTGTTTGCTTTCTTTGCCTATGTGTTTCCGGGTGCAGAATCGTCAGCAAGGGGAAATCTTGTGCCATGGCACACTTTCGTGGGCACGGTCATCTTTCTGCTAGCAGTATGCACTGCCGAGGCAGGGTTGCTGGAGAGGTTCCTTTTCTTAAGCATAGGGCGCACCCAAGAAACACTTATAATCAACTTCACTGGGCTTTTGATCTTTCTATTTGCAGCCAGCGTCAGCCTCACTGTCCTCCTCCCTCGACTTAAAAATTAATTAGCTAGAGCTTGTCATATTTCATGGTTTTGGTTTGTCGGTTAAAATAGCATGCACTCTACCTATATATTCCTTTTGATTTATTTGTTAATTAATTACTTCATTTCTACATTAATAAAAGATTTGGTTAGTGAGCCAGATGGGATGCCTAAATGTATACTACAAATTAAAGCAATGGAATATTATTCTCTTGCTTTCTATCTGTCAAAGTATATTACCAAAATAATTGAAAGTAGATCGTAGGTGGGTATCTAATGATAATTTAATCTCAGCTCGCAGCATCAGTTTACTTTAGCATAATAATGCTGGCTGTCCTTTTTGGGTGGATAATGGATTGGATTGTATGCACTCTATTGCAAATCTGCAATCACAAATGGCGTTTTTGCAAACCAATTTTGATTTATTTTTACAAAGGTGGGCAGAGGGCGGGGCAGTGGCACCAAAATGATCCTAGCCGCAATCAGCGTCAACTCAACTCAATGGTCCTAAATCCTAATTGTGGGATAGTATGAGTATCTATTGCTTGGCCAACATAGAAGTTGGTGGCGCATTACCTCCTAAGATATAGAACAAACAAATGCAATGCAAGACATATCTTCTGGTGCCAAGATATTATATACTAAAGGCATAATCATATGATGTTTTATTTTATAGTAGCAAAAGATAGGATATCTGGATATATGTTATGTCATTATGGCAAAGAGAAAAACAAGTGTGCGGCGTTGCTTAGCTCAAACTCAAACATTGCTATCCAAGCAGCAGCTGCATAAAGTAAGCACCCTCCATCCCAGGGAGGAGAGAGCATATGCAGAAAGAATGATGCCAACTCTAACTACAAATACTCATTAAATTGATTACAGTAACAGCTTCTGCAGAAGACTTTTGAAAAAGAAAGAATGACGCCCATAGAGTCAAATTTAAGATGCTTGGAAGCTCTCGAGGGTGGTGGTTTTTTTTCTAAATTCTAGATTGCCTAGGACATGGAGGATAAAATAACAAATTTGGAATTTTGCAAATGAGACAATCATTCACTTTGATTAGAAATAACAAGCAGAATCCAAAAATCGAAATAACATTAATAAACTACATATAATTAGCACCATTGTCAAAAGAAACAAAAAAATCAAAGAACAAAAGAAACTACACCCGTTGCTGCTTTGTTGCTTCCATTCTCTCCAACAAGCCAGCAATCTCGGCTTGCATTCTAGTTTTCATGTTGTAATAGTCACAATGTGAACTTTCCAAAATTTTCAGCTCCTCCAATTTCTTCCTTCGCCTTTCCTCTGTCTCTTGCAGACACAGTTTGGAAAACTTTTTAGCATACTCTTCCTCCAACTTATCCGTCTTTGTTTGAATCATCTGACGGTACCCTTCTGCCTCTCTCCGCGCTTCATCTGCCTTGCTCTGGAACATTCTAGCTTCAGCTTCCTTTATCCTCACTATGCTTTCCAAGCTCTCAAACCCATCTATTTTTGGTAATGTTCCAAACTGGAACTCATCCTCATTGCTTATGAGGGATGATTTGAGGTCATTCTGACGGGTATCATTTGACAATAAATCACATTGTATACTAGAACTTGTGTTGTAAGCAGCATATTTCGGAGGTAGACAAGCGGATTGTGAAAAAGGAGTCGAATCTTTTCTCAGGCTAGCTTGAGTGACTGCCAACTCTTTCGTGGATATGTGAGAAGCAGGATATTCTGACACTCCATCTGTATCTATTTAACAACGAAAAAAAAATCCAGAGTTAGGCATGAATAGATACTGAATAACTCCTACATTTAAGTTACGGACACATTTAGAACAAAAATATACACAATTCTTGGACATTATCAACTTCTCACAAGAAAAACCTTTCACAGTATCTAAACTCAGGCGGTATGGAGATGATTTGACAGTGCAACCAAAAGGAAAGAAGGAAATAGGCCAAAAAGAAAATAAAAGAGTAGCTAACGTGTGGTGAAGCCGTCACAATCCTCAATTAAGCAATTCAGAGAGTATTCTTTTCAAAATAGTTCCAATTACACTAGCCATCGAGTACCCAATCAAGGTCCCCTTTACTGTTCCCACTTACTCTTTGTTTCACCTCACCACATTTTTCTCCTCCACTTATATTTGTGTGGAGTCTGACCCTAGCCCTCCCTATAATTTCATTACAGTAGTTATAAGAGATTATTCCTAACATGCAAGGAATAAGCCAAATTTATGCAGCAAAGCAGTTCATACTCCATAACAGAACCATACTCACTGTCCAAGACATGCATTTTAAAATTTCAGCTAATTACAATGAGGCCTAACAACAAATAGCAAGTAAATGAATAAATATGAAAGTTGAAATAGAAAAGGAAAGACGAAAATCTTGGGGACTTACAGTTAAAGAACTGAATAATGAAATTGCAGGCATCTGAGGGAGACATCATTTGGCTTCCAAGCTTGGAGATAATCTCCTCAGCCTTAATATGCAGTTCGTGGCCTTTAAAATCATCGCTTCTCCTAAAAATCTTCCTAACACAGTCAAGCTCCTTGATAAGGGTCTCTAGTCCCCAGTCCTTTGCACAGCACAGAAACACATCCTTAACGAAGCCAAACATTTCTGAAGCATGACCACATCCAATGCAATGAAATTGCATCTCACTTGTCCCAGAGGGCCCCTTCAAGCTAGGACCTGGCTTAATGAGATTCCTCTGAATACCACAAGCAGCATGGCACCAATGCCCACAAACATCACAGCCAACCCAACTACAAGTATTACTAGCACAGTCAAAATTCAAACAAACAGGACACATACAGGAACTGCAAAAACCCTTATTTGCAGAGCAAACCTTGCAGTCACAATCCTCAACAGGCAATAAACTCTTGCAGTTCACATTCCTACATCTCATAAACGAGAAAATCTCCACCAACTCGGTTGTGGGAAGACAGTTTTTGCCTGATACAAAGTTCCCAAGACCCATTTTCACCGCAACCAAAATCTCCAATTGGTCTTTCTGGCACTTAGCAAGATTCTCCTTTGTAAGATCAGACCTTCTATGGAGCCGGTTTTGAAGGCTCACTAACTCCTCTTTCTTCTCAGGCATGGATATCAGATTCTTCAAGTATTCCTTGGTTGATAAGAGTGTTTCATCAGGAAGCTCCTGAATTATCTGAGCCACGACAGGTATAGACTCCGAAATAATTTCACGGAGAATTCTCTCCGGTCTAGAAAGTTTCCTGGCTCTCCCACCACCATCTACATCCTCCAAGCCCCTCAAACTTTCAGAACCTCTCCCTCTAGAATCCCCAGACTGGGTATCAATTTTAGGCTTAGCAGGCAACTCTGATGGGAAAAACGAAAGGTTATCAGAGCTAGTTGTCCTATAAAGACTGTTATTACCCGAATCCTTACGATTACTCTGCATCAACGAGTAAATCCCACCACCATGATTTGACAAAGCGACTCCATCTCCAATTGGCTTAAACCGGCTATGAACTGACCCATTAGTCCCTTCTCCACAGTTCCAAATTTGATCATCTTTCCCAACCGAATACTCGTAATTCTCGGTCGAATTTCGCGTAAGCGAGCAACTGGGGTTGTGGGAAAAGGGGTGGGAATAAGAGTAAGATAATGAAGCTGCTGTGAAATCGTTGGAACAAGTGGTTTGTGTATTGTTAGTAGATGGTGCCAAAGATTGTACACTTCTGCTAGGCCTTGGCATAGCTGGAGGGTCACCATTTTGTAAGGCGTTTGAAGCAGTGAGAGAGAGCGAGACCTCAGGTAAGGCTAGCGAGAGATTCAAAGTCTCGAGCTTTGGCTTCTTGTCCCTGCTCTCTCTTTCAGTCTCCTCCACAAGCTCTCGCTTTGAGCAATTCAGCCTAGTCTCGTTCAAATTAAGGAAATCTCTCTCTACCCATTTGTGATCTTGGTTTGAATTGGCAGAGACAAGAATTTCTTTACCTTTAAAGCTCTCTTTCTCCAAGGAAGTCAGCAAATTTGCCCCGGCAAACTCTTTCTCTAGAAAACCCAGTTTGGAACTATCGCAGAGATAGCTGAGAGTCAGCTCCTGGGAACCCAAGTTTCCTGTTTTTGAGGATTTTGATTGAAACCCATCGGAACCCATGTCTGATTCTCTGAGAAAACCTATACCCTTCTCAGTAAAACCCATTTTCTCTTCTGGGTTGTCTTTGTTTTGCTTAGAGATATGGCGTGTGAGCTTGCTCTGAGAGGCCTCATCCTCACAGGCATGAAGACCATTAGCGCGATCCTTCTCGCCAAACATGGCCTGATACACAGGGAGGGATAGAGAGAGACACAGAGAGAGAGACAGAGATATACAGAGAGAAAGAGGGGCTTACCAGGTAAGGTAAGAGAAATAGAGATAGTGTGAAGGAGAGAAGAAATGAACGAGAAACAGAGAGGAAAAGGTCTACAGGGGCTGTTCAGAAAATAATGAAGAATCTGGGGTTGTTTTTTCAACTCACTCGTTATGATTCTTCAGCACACCATAGCTGATATCTCAATTTCTATCGGCAACGGGCCAACGGCTGGATTTTTCAAGCGTTTACACCAAACTGAAACGGCGATACTTTTTCTGGTATTGTTAAATTACCGATCTGGCCCTCTGAGTTGGATAGAATTACTGAATCCTCTGCTTGGAGTCGGCTTCTTTTTAGGCGAATGCCTTGACTGGTGGTGCAGGAAGAGGGGGAGTGGGACGACTTTTTGTATTTTTGGAGAAAAAGATGCATTACAATTGAATTAGGCAAAATTAACGTTTACCTTCCTAAAAAAGTTGTTTAATTGCTTTAAATTTTGAGTCAAAGTTAGATGAGGTTACCTCAATTGCCCAATTAAATCCCTTCTTTTTGGGTTAAATAATTATACCCTCTTTATCTTTCATCAAGAGGAAAGTGTAAAATAAGGAAACTAAAGGCACGAAAATCCTCAAATTACTTGTGGAGTTTCTGGATATTATTTCATAGCAAATTCTGATTTTCTTATGTCAAAATATCAACGGCGTTTCTTGTGAATGAAATGAAATCATGTCTAGCTGTCCTGGAGAGAGTATTATTCTATTTGGAGACAGAACAAGTCAAATGATCACATGCAATTTTGTAGTAATTAATTAATTAAATCATTACTTATTAAGATTAATAGCAATAATAATATTGGATTGGAGTACATTTTTGTGATCATTCATGGTCTCAAAGTCAGTTGGAATATGGTTTCTGTCCACTGAAGAATTTCAAATTGGAAAGCAACTTTGCTCAAAAAGATTGCAAGAAATTTACTTTTGCTTTCAAGGTGGAATTAAAATGTATGTGCATGACAATATGAGAAATTTTAAAACCATCTCCTAAAACCTAAAGGTAGTCAACAAGATGATGATTTGGCATATTGTCTATATCAATATACCAACTTATCGAATTCAAACAATATTAAGCCACATAATCTATAGAATCCATGTTTTATTTATTTATTATTATTAGTGGATATGACATTACTTCAAGACTTTTATTTTATATGTATGTTTACTTTTGATTCTTTAATAATGGAAATAAGTTGAATTTTTCTCTTACATTTTTAGTATTAGTATTACAGCATCTCCGATAGTAGTAGCAAATTAAAGTTTGTTGACCTGTGTCGCAATTTGAAAAGATTTATTTGCTAATTAAATTATTTTTGTTTTAATAGACTCTTTAATTCAATTAATGAAAAATAACACAAGGATGTTTTTAATTACATTGATAAAAAAAAAATAAAAATAAAAAAAAAAAATGAAAGTGCTAACAAAGTTAGTTTCTTGAATTGAATATCCAATAAATGTTGACATTTTTTAATTTTGAATTTTAGATGGTGCTGTTATGCAACAAACAGTTTACTGCAGCCGACCAACAGCAGCATTAACTCGTATGCCGTGTCCAAGGGGCGAAAAAGTAACCCCATCTGAAGCAGAAGCTATACATAATACATGGTGTATGTATGCAAATGTAACATGCACTGCAGCGCTGAATGAGTCTTTTGTCTGTCAACATCGATCAATAATTCAACATGTTCATATGAGAAAAAGTCATTGTATGCATTTTTGGGATCTCATCATCCTGTGGCTGTAGCTGTAGTGGCTGTAGCTGTAGTGGCCGTGGCTGTGGGACTAAAATGGATCCTCTATGTTGCCCAGAAAACAACAAACAAACACATCTGCTTCTGCTCGACACCTTATTCGAAATAGGACAAACAAACCACCACCTCAAAAACAAAGTGCGTGCTTAATTATACAGTAATAAACCTTTCCATGATTACAACTACCACCGAGACGAAAAGCAATTAAATATTAAAGACCGGCAAGGCATAATTGTTAATTATGATCATATGTAGTAGTACATCATCATCATCCTCATCAACATCATTATCATTACCATGATGCAGTTCTTCATTGTTTGCAAAGAAAGCCATGAATTAATCATCGCCACGGCAATATTTACAACAATTTTATAAAAAAATCATATAGCAAATTATATTAGATTAATGCCTAACAGAGCAACTAACAGTTCAACCAGGACCCATACAAGGTAGTGAAAATACTAAGTCTAAGAAGACTATAAAACCAATGAAATGCAAAAAGGCAGAACTACAATGAACAAAATTGTAATATTGCGTGTTTTTTTTTAATGCAAATAATAGTATAAATTATAAAAAGATGAAGATTTTTCACGCATATACTATAATAGTATTATGAGGTTCGATCTTGACACCACTAGTCTCGAGTTTTATATATTGCATGCTTTTAGTTTACTTCGAATTGGTAAAATGCTTGTGGCATAATTTAGGGCATATATATAATAACAATTCTTATAATAATTAACAAATCCTGACAATAAATATTTAAGATTTGTGCAATGTGAAGAAATTGAATGGAAGAGTAGAAGTAAGCATGTTTATTTAATTCGCAGACGCTGGATTTGGTGAAGTTGCATGCATGAGGCATGAGGCTTGAGGCTTGAGGCTTGACTATGAGAATGAGATGAGAGCACAGAAAGTCAACGCGATGTTTGGTCACGTGCGGCTGTGGCGTCCCATCCCTACGACAACGTGCAAGGAAAGTCCTTCGTCATTTCCCATTTGACAATGCCCGTGTTCTTGTCCCTTTTAATGTTTATTCTATTCATCACGTTTTATGTGTTGTCCCAAAATACCCTTTGACATTGATTCATTCACGCATTAAAAAGAGGGAACAATTTCAACCTATTCCGCGCTTCCACGGTTCCACCCATTTGTCGTTATAAAAAAACAAAGAAAAGTAAGGGTATTTAGGGTTTATGTGAATAGTATATGCTCTAGTAATATTTTTGTTATTTTTTATACCTATTGTTATTATCATAATCTAAAATATTGATAATATCGATGATATTATCATTTTTTTGAGTCACGGATATTTCAGAACATATCTATACATATTGTATAAATATCGATAATATCAAAAAATATCGGTCCATAATTTCGCTCACACGTTAGCAATATTTTATCAAAATATCACTATAATGTCAAAAATATCGCCATAATATAAAAAATATAAATGTAATGGAAAAAAGGAAAAAAATAACACAAAGCGCACACACAAAGGAGATTCGAACTCATGCCATTTCACTCCTCCAATGCCTTAACCACCATATTGCTTATGTTTTTGTGATAATATGCAAATGGGAACTCTGTGTGGTATTAAGTCACTCATGTATCTTACCATGCAATGTATAAAGTGTAAAATATTGTAGTAATGGTGCGTTTAATCTTATTTCATTAATTACTACATATTTTCTACAATAATCAACTTAAATTAGTTAAACCCATCATGCAATGCATTTCTTTCCAATTTTTTGTGATAAACTAACAGATAATTGACTAAATAAACATCCTCCAAAGTTTCAATAAAAATTTCCAAGTTTTTTTTTACAATTTCCTTGGTTTTTATTTAATTTTTATCGATATCGATAATATCCCGATATTTCCATTGAAATTTGAGTGTTTTTGGACTACCGATATTTCCGATACCATCGATATTTTAGAGTCATTGGCAATTACTATTAATATGGGATTAATTTTATTTATATGTATGAGATTAATAATAAATAAATAAATTTGCTAAGTATGTATAAAAAATATTCTAATTTTTTTTATAATTTTGTTTATAAATAATTTCATCCTCAGGCTGTTCTTGCCTTCGAGCCTGCTAGACTTGCGCTGAGCGATTATGAATTTATACATTGAGCATTTGTTTAAGAATAAACATCCTGCCAATGAGAGTGAGAGTTGGTTGAGTTGGTAAAGATCGTTCTTTTTGTTATCCATATTTAGGTTCAAGTTCCGCTATCGACAATCTCTCTTAATGGGTAATATGTAAAAACCAAAAAAAGAGCTAACACTCCCTTTATAAATCCTCAAAGAGGCCTTGGTATGTATTGGCCTTGGGATGAGGTAGCCTTCCCCCTCTAAACCTTCTATTACAAAAAAGAAAAAAAGAGAGTATAAGCATCCTCCTCTAAATACACGCGCCATTCATACTTTAGACTAATAATCTTTTAATCACGTTATAAAATTTGAAAGGATGCTTTTCAAGTAAAGCGAGCTCAAGAAAGACTCAAAGCATATACTCTCTTAAAAATTCAACATTCAAGTTAAGTCCATATGAAATGGTAAATTGGTCAGCTAAACCAACGTCAGGTAGGAGGACCATGAGAAACGCCTTACATTTCGCGACGGTGTCGCGGGATCTTTTCCAATCATTTACGCTATCCGCGTTACTTTAATTATTTAATTCATTCATTAATCATTTTTGCTAATATCATTATTAGGTTCATGAACCCCCTTCTAGATACAAACATTCCTGCTTTTAATAAATCATTTCAAAATAGTTGACTGTTTATTTTTTATTTTTTTATACATGCCTTGATGATATTGGGGGATGATTTGAACATTACACTTAACAACTTGAACTATAAGTTGTTTGCGTGACCAATTAATTCTAGCATAGGCTTTACCAATCAAACAAGAAAAGAACAGAAAATTATGAAATTCATGCTTAAACCAATTATTGCCATCCCATTAATCATAAACCACAACTGCAGTCTGCAGACATCATGATCATCACAAGGCTTATCAATCATCTTCACCTCCAAAACTTGTTATACATCAGCAGCAATTAACACCAAGAACATCCTTATAAAATAAACAAATACAGCCATAAAAAATTTAGAAATCTGCAGCCGTTAAAAATGCATATCTCACTGTACAAAGTTAATAATACTATTCATGGCAGCATGTCTAAAAGGTAATATATCTAAACAGAAAACAAAAATCTCAGAGCTTTAAAGTAAGATCAGGTGAAGATGAACTTGTCTTTGCATTTGGTGGCACGGTGGATCCTCCTGAATTCATTGTTGGATTTTGAGAAAACTGCATATTTGAATGATGACCTCCAACTCCCTCACCCACCTGACGGAAACTCCCAGGCCAAAACATACCCACATCATCCTCTTCCATAAACATTGGCACTCCAAAATAGCCTTGCTGAAACCTTGCCACACCTCTCGTGTCAGGGACAGGGAGCCTCTGATCGGACGGTATCATAATGTTTTGGTGCACTGCAGCATGAGCTTCGATACCAAGAGATCGAAATGCAGAAGCAGCAGAACCATGCAGGGGAAGAGATGCCAAGCTAGTGTACCTGTCAGGAAACATTCCCATACGCATAGCACGCTTGGCCATTGTCCTCTCTCTCTTGTGAGCATTCTGATGGCCACCAAGTGCCTGTGAGCTATAGAACTTACGCTTGCAGTAGTTGCATGAGAACACCCTTGGCATTGTTGCTTCTGAAGTAGGGGGTGCAGCTCCTTCAGTACTGCTAGTCTCCCCTGTGCCCTTCAATTCAATGTCACAGGAGCTAAACTGGAGTGTCAAGTTGAGGGAAAGAGGCCCCGGATCTTGTTGTTGGAGGTTTGTCTGATTTGTGAGGCAGGAAGAAGTGGTGGTGCTATCCTTTGAGAGATCAGGGGATTCTTCTTGCAGAGGGATGTTGGAATTTTCTTGGCTTGTAACTTCCGAATCATTTTCATATTCCAAGTTCAAGTTTGGTGTGACCATGTTTCAGCAGGACAGTGAAGTCGCGAACTTGTTTCTTCTATATATCAGAAATCAGACGAAGAATTGAAGGAACTGCTGACAGTGTCGTCGTCAGCTAGCTCTTCGCCTGCAATCACGAATGCCAGAATGAGTAATTTTTCATGACATATTAGGATTCTTTCTTCTCTTCTATTTTGTAGCAAGAGAATTTGCAAAGAGGGATTGATGGCGGTAAATGGGATGCATGTGAAAACACATGGACAGAAATCCCGCCAACTTTCATTTGATTATACAGTATCTTGACCAAAAATGAAAATATTTCATCTCATCTAATAAACACCAATCAACTTATCACTGTCTTTCTGTTGAACATGAATCATGCACTTTTGCCTAGTAGTTGCATACAATTCCTAGCTAGCGATTCCATATAGAGAAACATGACCAGCCATCAGCCGTGTTCCATCAGCAAACTACATAACAGAAACTCATAAAACAATTATGTCAAACACAATGCATAACATTCTATGGAATACGGAGCTTACAAGGCCTGCATGTATGAACACTCTCTAAAAGTAATATACTGTGACTCGTGCTTTTTTCTAGTTTAGTGGAGATTCTCTGTCTTAATAGTGAGAATCCAATTTAAAACTATCAAACATTTCTCTCATGTGTGAATCTAATGTGCGAGATTCTGAAATTGACTGGAGCTTGGAAGGCCTTGGGATTCAAACATCACTATTTCCTCTGATATCATATTGTGTAAAAGCTTTTCCTTAAGCAATTAGGAAGTGGGAATAGTACAATCTCAAAATCTCTGTAAGGAACTTACTAATCAGAAAAGAAAAAAACAAAAGAAAATCAGGAAGGAGCTGTTATCTCACAGGTTAGAGTCATAACTTCAATAAGGGAAAGATGTCCTGAGAACATATTTGTTTGTCACATAAGAGTTCTACAAAGAAAAATTGGGCTCTGGGGTGCCTTTGTGTCTATTTATCTCGAAAAGGGTGCATCTCTGAAAGGTGGGGAATCATCATGAGAAATCAGTAAAACTACAACCATGGTTTACCCAATGTTTGAGACAGGATGTTAAGATTAAAATTGGAGAACATGGAAAAGACAGATTTCCATCAAATTACGAAATCGTATTACCATGATATTGTCATGCTCATACATATATGCTTCTCAAGACAGTAGCTAATGCATGAACAAATTAACAAGATTGTTCGGAATAAGGGATTAGTATGCAATCCCTTGTTCCATATGATTGTGGGTGATAAGTACTTTCATTGGACTACACTATGAAAAGTGGTATTCTTATTCAATTTTTCTGATTTTTAGTGGTACCCAAACTGTCTTTATCCATGTGGATATATATTACAAACTTGAGGTACTTTTGAACACCAGTACTCCTAAATTATTAAACAGCAGAATACCAAATCAATTAGTGGAAAGGTTTCCTCAGCTACTTCCATGAATTAGCTTCTACCTACTACCTAATACCAAATGCTGTTAACATCAAAAGCCTATAGGAGACATCAATACTTTATAAATTTTCAATAAAGATCCATGATTCTTCAGCATGTCAGTATTCTTTTTGAATGATCTCCTTTAAATTTTGTTATAAGCAACCAAAAAAATTGCTTCCATCCAGAGATGATCAAAATGGACCTTGCTTTTCACCTTTTACTTTTGATAATCTACTACAAGTTAACATCTACTAGTTTACTGTAATAATCATATGAATTAGGTACTACAACTCAGCACAACCAAACAAGCATCCAAAGCAAGAGGTTCAATTTCAGAAAAAGCATAATCGTTGGTTTATTCGGGGAGAAAGAATAGTCCAAAAGAAGATCACACAATAAAGAAGCCCAGAAAGTCCGGACTGAATATATTCAAAAACATGGAAAGAAAAAAAAGCTAAAATACATCATATGAAATACTCATAAGCATAAAATCAACCAAAGCTCACCAGTCCTGTACAAGTCACTAACAGAGCTCAAAATAAATTCAACCATTCATAACCAAGACCCTCCTAAACAAGACAGTAGTAGTAGTAGGTTGAATTGTAGTGATTTTAGACCCAAAAACCAAAAATAAACAAAAGGAAAGAAATTAACTATAAGCAAAAAAGCCTAGGACTACAGCGAGAACAAAGAAAAGCATACGAAAAGAGCAGTAAAGCTGCAATCAAAATCAAATCTATAGAGGTAGAGAGAGTTCATACATACATAGTCTTGAAGTTGCAGGGCGCTATGGTTTAGGGATATGCCTCATGCCACTTAAGGGAAGTGCCAGTACCACCACCACAAGGACTAAAGAGACAGGCCTGTTATCTTATCTGGGTTTCTTTGCAAGTTTTTTTTACCAGAAAAGGAGTGGGTAAAAGGAATTAAGGGAGAAATAAATGAGGATAAGATGAGGGAAGGAGGACAGAGACAGAGAAAGGTGTACAATTATGGGAAAGAAATGGTAGGAGGGATGGGGATGATGGTGTAAAGTCAGAAAGATATCAGACAGAGAAAAGGAAAAATCAGATAACACACTTAACCACTATTTTCGTTGAATTTTGGGCTCTTCCAGTCTCCAACAGCTACCTATTAGTATGAAACAAATCAAATCAATGAGATGAGAGAGAGAGAGAGAGAGAGAGAGAGCAAACAGAGAAAGCGAAGAGTACTGAGTTCAAGTCCCACATAAAAAGATACTTGCAAAGTGTAGTGTCTCTTTGCTCATTCACTCACTCACTGTTCATTCTTCTTTCACTTTTAAAAGAAGGGTCAGATTCTTTCCAGTATTTACATAACACACATACATACAGATTATCTTTTGTCAGTCAGATGAGATGGACTACCCATAACTTCCATCTCATCATCATCTCCCACTTGCCACTTACATGCCTGACAATTTTCATGCAGCACATAACATAAGGCCTCACACGGTCACACCTCACACTTGCCTTTTATCCATTAATTTCATAATTCATTTGCTTTGCTTTTATGATATTTCTTACACTTATTTATCCCACTTGCAGATTTCTTTTATTTATGGCTCCAACATATGGGACACACATATACTCAAGTCCAACACCATGCAAGCTGACAAGCAAGCAAATAGGGAGAAAGAAAACAGAACCAACAAACCAAAAAAAAATAAAAAAACCACCTTCCTTTGTGAAGCACCAAAACAAGGTTGAGGGAGGCCTGTGCTTACCTTACCTTAAAGGTGGGTCCACAAATATTTGCAAAGATCTCATCTTCAACTATGAAATGACCGAATTGTATTTGTATCACAAACGTTGGGTACGATGCTTTTCCCTTTCTTGTAATTTAACAACGACATTCGTTTTAGGTCAAAATCATGATAGTTTATCGCATATCCGATATTGGAAGATTTTTAAACTCAAAGTTTTGGCATGTGAATCAGATTGGATTGGATGGTAATTTAAAACCCGTGTAGGTTAAGTTGACTCAGCCTTAAATTAATTTCAGAGGATTATATTAGATACTATAAAATAAATAACCCAAAGAAATGAGTTTTTAGAAAAAAAATAAAAAGGCAGAGAAAAACGACAGACGTCAAAGGAAACTTTACTACTCTTATTAGTCTTACAAATGGATCGTCGGCCCACTAAGACCCGACAGCTTCATTCATGCTCCCACTCGAGTACAAGACTTGCTGCCCACACTTCACAAACTCCCAAAATTAATCCAAGGAAATCGAAAATAATACACATACATTTAGAAAAATAACTAAAGAAATGGCCGACCACTAGCACGTGGTGATGACACGTGTCACGGATGTGATGAAATGAGAATTGGTCCCCCACCCCCTCCCCTTGATCATCCTAGTTAATCCTTGGGTAATAAGCACGATATACACAATTGCTGCTCTAATCAGATCCTGAGTATGTTTTATTTATTTTCTTAACATGTGTGAATGTATCTTCCCGATATTTGCTTTTTTGCTTTGTTTGATTGATTGATGTTACTTTAACTTTGGCAGCATAAATAAAAACAAAGGAACTGCTTCATGATGGAATGTTGATTTGCTTCGAGCTCCAAACCATACTCTTATTCTATTATCTTCTCTTGTTCTTATTTCTTTTGTTCTCAAATCTGTATATGAATCAGCCTACAATCGATCGTTCGTTAATTTTATGTAAAATAATATTATTCTCGTTTCATGCAAGTTTTTCTGCATGCTCGTGCAATTGCAAGACCAAAAGCCTAAATTACATCAACAAAAAAAGAAAAGAAAAATACAGCCTAAATTGCAAAACCCATTGCCTTTTGCTTTTGGTAAAACAAACTTTTGGGCTTGTTATGCAAAAATGAACGTTGGGGCTTGGGCTTGTATATATGGCGCACTCAGAAAAAGCATGGTAAAAAATTGACCAAAAGTAAAAAGAGGGCAGTTTCTTAAGTGAAATATTTACTCGCGATCGTCAATTTGATGAAGTTGGTTGTCATGTCAACTCTCTCCACATGTTCCTTCACACGGCTCATTTAAGTTTATTATAGAATGATATAAGAGCATGTGAATTTATTATTATGAGATTCACGCTCTCGACAGTCTATCCTTGTGTCATAACAAAGAATGATGCAGAGACTCAGTAGTCTGCAAATTCTTTGAATCTTGAGTGGGCTTGCAAGTCTGCAAAGTCTGCAAAGTCTGCAATCGCAAATTGATGTGATTTGGAGAGGAAACCAGGAAACTAAGCCAGAGACACGTGACGATAGAGAGACTGCATACATGAACATGAAATGCCCATGACTGCACTAGTCCACACTGTCCGGTCAAAAATGAAATGGACATGTGAGACGACCTCAGCCCATTGGCCGACTACATCCGTGACTCTGGTCTGGTACCCGAAATTATTCGTGGTGACACTGTTCAATGCTCCAAGTCCAATATATATATATATATGAGGCCAACAAATTTATACTTAGCCCAATTGGATTAGTCATGATTGCTTTACTTTGTTGATCATATCTCTAATCTCAGCTGCATATTTCTTACACATTTTCTTACTTTTACTTGGCCGTCATCAGTTTGATTTTTTGGGTTTGGCAGACTATATGGATATGGAATGCGTAATCTGGCCTGGCCCACTCATACTAGTAATATGGGGGGCATCTTCTTTTCTGAAATACTAATGATTTTTCTCCTACTTTGACTAGGAGATTTGCCACGTACATTATATTCGCAATCTTCTCATCATCTATGATCTCTTCGATCTTATCTCGTCCTTATATTCCAAACCAACCAAGATGATATTAACGCAAAGTCTTGAGACCTAATTGTTTAGGTATATACCACCCAACCAAGCTTCGGATTAGAGATATATATGCCTGCCCTTTTGCGACCCCCGCTAGCTTAGCTGCAATTAGCAAAAAAAGTTACTTTCATGTCTTTGATCTTGTCCTTTATCTATCCCAAACGTTAATATTCCTTTGTCTTAAACAACGCCATCAGCTCAGTCAAGGCATATAATCCAATCCAAGTATATCAAAGATTATATGTGCACCTTTCTTTTCTCTTCCAGTACTCCAAACACTTCCAACCTTGTTGACAAAATATTCAACCACGTACGTATTCCTTTATTTGAGTGACCCCATCACCGTGTTTGGAAATGATCATTAGTTTATGTTTATCGACACTAAACCCTAAATTCTTTATCGACATTTTCAACCCTATATATATTGGGCATGATAATAAAACTCCCAAAAGAAAAATTAATGAGAAGTACTAAATGTACATAAAATAAGTAAGTAGAGAGTTGTAGTAGTATCGATGCACATGCAAAACTGAGTTTAAGGATTAAATATGTTTATATTGGCGTAGGAGAGTGGCAAGTGCAATGAACCCTTTAAGCACTTACTCTATGCTGGTGGATTTTGTGTTGTTGATCATGGTTCGTTCATGTGCAGCTCCCCCTCATTAATATATTATCAGAAAAATGAGGTTGAGAAAAATATATATAAGAAAGCCCCAACAACACATATATATATATATACATCTTTTGTAAGGTTTGAGCAATCAAAGCGTCCTTCCCTTTGTTCAAAACTTTCATGCCTGGAGGAGGCTGGAACTGGAGGATTAAATTTAATTGGTTGAGAAAGAAAATTGTGTTTCAAGGACTTTGACTTTGAAAGTAAGAGAGCACCTTATTTTTAACCTCGATTTTCTCCTTGTAGATAATCCACCATAAAGACTAACAACAGGTTTTCAAGCCTCAATCAATTGGAACTTGAAGATGCACTTGTTTGTTTATAGCAATAATTAAAAAAAGAAAATAGAAGATGCACTTGTTGTTATATATATATATTTAAAAAGAAAAGTAGGGGTCGTTATGAATTAATTTGATTCTCTTATAAAGTAAGTGAGGGTGCTAATGCTAATGCTTTGAATTTATTGTTACGGTTATACCTTCAAATCACAAAATTGATCCAAACTAGGCTAAGGCGAAGGCAACCTTTTAAAAAAGAAAGTCATATGCTAATGCTAATGCTAATGCTAATGCTAGTGGAGGAGATTCATGGCAAAACTATTTTGTAGCAAATGGAAATAGGAAACCCATTATAACATTATTTTGTTTTGTTTTCTACACAAAACTAAAGAAATACATGAACTAAATAATAACTTGCAACGACTACTCAACTTGTAATTAATTGGTTATGTCGTACAATGAGACTTATGAAGCAAGCCCATGTTTATGATTATTTCATATCAATTATGTTGATGAAATATTTAGGTATCAAAGCCAGAAGCCAAACTCGGATCATGATCGTAAAAATAAAGAAGCAGTAGAAATTTTGGAAAAAAGAAGAAGAAGAAGAAGAAGAAGAAGAAGAAGCAGTAGAAATGATTTATAAATGTTCATATTCTTGTCCGTCAGATACAACGAAAGTTTGATTCAGTTTGGTGTGTGTGTGAGAATCTCAATTATATTAGGTGATGGGCGGGCGAAAGTGAAACTTAACTGCAATTTTGAATTATCCGTATCTACTAGTAGCAAGCAGTACACCTTTAAGTAAACTCACAACCTGCATAAATAATTATCTGTTAATAATAATAATAACCACTGGATTTGGATATAGGGAGGGAGCTGAAAGAATCACATGGCTCAATGAAACCAAATCAGAGGACCACGTACAACAGAGGCAGTGCAGGGCATGGGACATTTGGATGCAAATGCTATAGAGACGGAGAAAGCAGCAGCACCTGGGCATGTGAAGTATGTGAGGGGGATGGGATGGATGGCATTAGCACATGCAAATTTGCAAATTGGCATGCATATGATATACGGCATGGCAGGTAGGGAGGACAATGTCACAATGGACATGATGATCATTAATTTGAAGAAAAGAAACAAAAGAAAGAAACATGGAAGTAGAATGAGACTTTTTTGTTTGGGAAAGTGAAAGTGATAGGTGTGAGTGAGTGAGGTTGACCACCTCACCACATGGCCGACACCACCCACACACTTTGAGTGGTACCAAAATAAAATAACCCTTAAGCCATTCCCTTAAACTTACTTAAGCCATTTCCTTCCCTTAATTGCTCTGCTAATTAATAAGGTAATAGTATTGCTAGAACACAAAACCAAAAACCCTAAAACTTCCTTTGCCTCATGCTTAAGATTTAGTCCCTTTGCCTATTTATTCATATATACCATAGGACGTGTGAATGAAAATGGTCCCCATGAAATCTTCCCCATATTCCATCAAAAGATATCCCTTTTTAAACAAACCAACACCACCTACTATTTATGTGTCATTCCAAACATATATCTATCTAGCCAACTAAAACTTATCCCATATTTTATAAAATAAAATAAAAATAAAAATAAAAAAACTCAAACTTATCCTATCATTATCAAAACATATGCGTTTATTTTTTGCTGGCGTCATTTGAGTTAATTATGAGCTCAAAATGTGAGTTAATTATGAACAAGAAATGTGAAGTAAGACTTATTGATCCACATCAATATAATATAAGACATTCTCCAATAAGTATTTAAATTAAATACTTCTAATCAATACAACATAACACAAGCACACTCTCATTCCCTAGGTAGTAGGTAAAGAAAATGAAAATGAAAATGAAAATGTCAGATAAAAAAGAGAGAAAAGCATCGAGCTTGGAATTGGAAATCAACCAAAAGAAACGAAGATGGGGTAGTTTCGGAATTATGTATCAAAATACGGGGTTTAAGGTAATTTAGAGGAGAATGAGATCTGGGGCTTGTCGCAATGTCATTATCCCAAAGATTTGTGATTACGATTTTTGGACTTCCCTTCCTACCAATTGGATCTATAATAAAATAAAATCCTGAGCACATTACACACGCCAGACTCACTCTACCTGTTAGAAAAACAACACACAGCAACCGGAAGAAAAATGGACAAGCCCCAACTTTTTTTTTTTTTCTTTTTTAATAAAAAAAAAATTGGTCACGGAAAAAACACCTAACCATATGATGATTTAAAACACACTCGGATCGGACAGAAATGAAAATTAGAAAGATAAGCCGGCCATCAGATTCTTTCTGGTTTTAATTGGAGATGCCGTGCTTTGATGGGCAATACGCTTCCTTCTTCCTGTGCAACTCTTTAATCCTTCCCTTTTACTTACTGGTTGAAAGAACTTAAAAAGCGTAACCCATTTGGGGTTTCCTTTTTCCTTTTTCTTTTTTCCTTTTTTAAGGGTCAGAGTCAGACCCATTACGCAAATTTTTTCTGTTGAATTTCTAAATTTTGGACTATCAGCTTCAATGTGAGCTCAGAAAGTGGCAAAGAACGGAGAGAGAAAGTAGGAGAGAGAGAACTAGGGGGGAGACAGAGTGTAGTGTGAAATGCAATATTATAAGGAAGAGAGAGAGAGAGAGAGAGAGAGAGAGAGAGAGAGAGAGAGAGAGAGAAGGGGAGACAAGAGCGTATCTCTGAAAATCCAAAAAATTCGATTCAGTTTGCTTTAAAAAGCAAAGCATAAAAAGTCATAAAACTACTATTATACACTGGAAAACCCAACAAAATAAAGAAAGAGCCTCAGATCAAGACGACCCAGACCAAAACTCTCTCTTTATAAATTCAGTGAATTGCACCAAGCCAATCTCTTTCTACAGTTGTACAGGTAAAAGATGGTTTCTTTCAATTCAACAACAACAACCCCATTTCTTTTTCTCTCCCTCTCTCACTCTGAAACTCTTGGTGTGTTGTGTGCTTAGCTGTGTGTGTTTTCGGGTCAATCTGAGGCTTCCATTATTATATAGTAGAAAAACAGTGAACGTGCTCCTTCTTTGTCTGGATGCCTCTAACTAAACTTCACGTTTTGAGAGGCCATGATTAGAGCTCTCTGTTTTTTTTTGGTCCTTGAAATCTTTCTTTTTTAGCCTTCACAGTCCTGAGACAGACCCATTTTAAAGAGAGAGAAACAGAAAGACTACTTTGAAATTTGAGCTTTATTTTTCCCATCTTTTGAGAGCCATGCTTGTCTCTTGAGAATTGAGAATTCTTCTTTTTGAGTTCTTGGTCTCTCTCTCTTTATACTATAGAAATGGGATTTCAGTGATTGAGCGAAGAAAGTCCACACTCCACAGTAGGAGATGTGTTCACCTGCTCATGCTTTCAGATGTTTTAATCCGCAAAACAATGCTGTGCTGTGATAATAATTTACTTATAGTTTAGCAGTACCCTTTTGCTTTCTACATCAGAAAAAAGTGTCTGAAAAACAGCCGGTACTTTAAGAAAGTGTGCTTATATATATGTATGTAAGTGTGTGACTTCTCGAGGTTCTTTTTTAGCTTAGATATGAGATGGGTAAAGAGGAAACAAGAGGAAGAAGAAGCAAAGAAGTTGATTTGGTGCTGATGGGTGGGAATTTGAAGATGCAGAGCCACCACTCTGTGGCTGTGAGGTTGAATGAGCAAACGGGGACTAAAAAGGGTTACACTTTTGTTCAAGCCTACAGGGCTTGGTTCCCAAAACTTTTTATACTTTGGATCATTGTGATGTTTTTCTTGAGCATGTCAATCTACAATTACATGGATGCTGATAACAAAGTGAGAAGGGTAGAAGTTCTTGGTAGTATGTGTGATCAGAGGGCAAGAATGTTGCAAGATCAATTCAGTGTTAGCGTTAATCATGTGCACGCCCTTGCAATCCTTGTTTCCACATTCCATTACTACAAAAACCCATCAGCAATTGATCAGGTATGCGTTTGAATTTTGATCATAACTTGTCAGGGTAATGTTTGTTTTGCTATAAATTTCAGGAAGACGAGAGGGAAAAAAATTGGAACTTCTTACAGTTGCTGCTGATATGTTTTTAACTAGTACAATTTGGTTCATTTAAGCTATATGGTTCCTAATAGATCTTCCTTTTAAAGATTATGGGGAGGGTATGATATGATTGAATGTGGCATCGCTGGTTTCTACTTCGCGTGTGATTTGGTTTTTGTGTATTTGAGAAAATGCAGGAAACTTTTGCTGAATACACTGCCAGAACTGCCTTTGAGAGGCCTCTTCTAAGTGGGGTGGCCTATGCACAAAGAGTGCTTGATTCGGATAGGGAAAATTTCGAGAGGCAACATGGCTGGACGATAAAGACAATGGAGAGGGAACCCTCCCCTGTCCGAGATGAGTATGCACCTGTAATTTTCTCGCAGGAAACGGTCTCTTACATTGAATCACTTGACATGATGTCTGGGGAGGTAACTGTAGGATATGTTTACCTTCATTATGCTTACATTGTTTAGCACCATGTACTTCCATCAGAGCATAGACTTGGCGTTTCATTTGACCTTTGAATTTCTTTTCCCCAATGCATGATGCAGGAGGACAGAGAAAACATTTTGAGAGCTAGGGCTACTGGAAAAGCTGTTCTAACCAGTCCTTTCAGGCTGCTGGGTTCTCATCATCTTGGTGTTGTGTTGACTTTCCCTGTTTACAAATCCAAGCTCCCTCCAAACCCAACTGTGGAGGAGCGCATTGCAGCTGCGGCTGGGTAAGTTGGTATACAAGTATAGAACTGTTGAAATCCTTTTCTTCAAATGCTTTCTGTATTGTGTTATGATTACCTGCATATATTTTTGCCTTTTCCATCTCCTGCATCTACACAGAAGTTAGCAACCCATCCATTGGTACATACATTTGTGTATTCAGACCAATGCCAAATGGCCATTTTCTCCAAGTGACCTCTGTTACCACAGCTACTTTCCACCTAGAAACCCCTCCCCCAAGCTTTGTCTCTGGATTGTTGTCTCCACCAGCAGCTCTAGTTTTCAGTGATTCTGTGAAAATTAAGCACAATTGGAATATTTTGGTTTACATGCCTTGTAGTTTTCAGTTTGATATTGCTGAAGGCTTCACGTATATATACAGTACTTTGTAGCAAATTTGTTCGTCAATCTTGCAACGGTTACAATATGGCATGATTTAAGTGGAAGGAAGTCTTTACTTTCCTTTCTCATTTTCAAGTGTTTGCATTATTATCTGGAAGTTGTAGATGTGTGTGTATAAAATGAATTCCAATTAAATGCAGGTACCTTGGTGGAGCCTTTGATGTTGAGTCCCTAGTGGAGAATTTGCTTGGGCAACTTGCTGGGAATCAGGCCATTTTGGTTTATGTATATGATGTCACAAACACTTCTGATCCCCTAATCATGTATGGTCACCAATATCAAGATGGTGACACATCTCTTATGCATGAAAGCAAGCTTGACTTTGGAGATCCTTTCCGAAAACATCAGATGATATGTAGGTAAGGGCACCCACTCAATAACTATTAATAGATGGAGAATTTTAGCGGTTTTGTCATGCTGATGCTCATAATTGGATGCTGAGCAGGTATCATCAGAAGGCACCCACGTCATGGACGGCGCTTAACACTGCATTCTTATTCTTTGTGATTGGTTTTTTAGTTGGCTATATCTTATATGGAGCAGCAATGCACATTGTTAAAGTTGAGGATGATTTCCATGAAATGGAGGAATTAAAAGTTCGAGCAGAAGCTGCCGATGTTGCCAAGTCCCAGGTGCTGTACCCAACATTTTCCAAAACATTGTTCATTCCTAAATGCCATGTTTCTGATCTGTTGTCTTTTTCTTTTCTCATGTCAGTTTCTTGCTACTGTTTCTCATGAAATTAGAACACCCATGAATGGAATCCTTGGTAGGCTGCTGACAGATTCCCTTTTTTAAGATTTTGTTTTCAGAACAATATTATGTTATCAGTCTGTGAATGCTTTCTTGTAAGGGGTACAGTCTTTCTTTGTCTATGATTGCAGGAATGCTTGCGTTGCTTTTAGATACATCTTTAAATTCAACCCAGAGGGACTATGCTCGAACTGCTCAAGCTTGTGGAAAGGCACTGATAACATTAATTAATGAGGTCCTTGACCGGGCAAAGATTGATGCTGGCAAGTTAGAGTTGGAAGAAGTTCCATTTGGCATTCGATCGATACTAGATGATGTCCTGTCTTTATTTTCTGAAAATTCTAGAAATAAGGGTATAGAGGTAAGTTCCAATGGCTTCAATAAGAGCAGCTCTGAGTTACTTCAATGTTTTTGTTGTTGGCTTTTATGGTGGCATTATTAAGTTTAAAGGGCCTCAAGACATGGTGGCATTTTCATAGTTATTTTTTCTTATGATCATTTTAATTGTTCTTAAATTGTGAAATATGAACTGTCATACTTCATCTAATTTCTCCTTTTCATTTTCCAACTTTCTGTTCCTTTCATTCTCAATGGATGGTGGAATTCATGATCCCTTTCACCCTTTGCAAATCTTCCGACTCTGACGTGTATTTGGGAAGTGAAGCTAGCAGTGTTTGTTTCCGATAAAGTTCCAGATATATTTATGGGGGATCCAGGGAGATTCAGACAGATAATTACAAATCTTGTAGGCAACTCTATTAAAGTAAGTGGAATTCTTCGTGCTTTATTTGCCAACGCATGGTTCTGCATTGGCTTGCCCGCCTAATTCTTGATTTTTGGTTGATATTCATTGTATTAAGCATTTTGCAGTTCACTGAACGAGGACATATTTTTGTCAAAGTCCATCTAGCTGAGTCCTCAAAGGTCGTGATAAATAGAAAATCAGAGACTTACTTGAACGGAGGATCAGATGAAGGTGTACTGACATCCGATGGGTGTCAGTTTAAAACCTTAAGTGGATGTGAAGCAGCTGATGACCGGAATAGTTGGGATATGTTTCAGCATCTGCTTGCTGATGAAGAATACAGAACTGATGTTTCAAGTAATCTGACTGCCACTAATGAAGCTTTGGAGCATGTCACTTTGATGGTATCTGTGGAGGATACGGGAATCGGTATACCATTATGTGCCCAGGAACGTGTTTTTATGCCCTTCATGCAGGCAGACAGTTCAACCTCTAGAAATTATGGGGGAACTGGTATTGGCTTGAGCATCAGTAAGTGTCTGGTTGAACTGATGGGTGGTCAGATAAACTTCATAAGTCGGCCTAAAGTTGGGAGCACATTTTCTTTCACGGCTAATTTTCGGACGTGCAAAAAAAATGCATTTAGTGATTTGAAAAAACCTAATTCTGAGGATCTACCTTCTGGTTTTAGAGGATTGAGAGCAATAGTAGTTGATGAAAAACTTGTGAGAGCTGCTGTGACAAGATACCACTTAAAGAGACTTGGAATCGTGGTAGAAGTTACGAGTAGCATCACGATGGCTGTTGCTTTATGTGGAAGAAATGGTTCTGCGACATCCGGGTAGGTTTACTCTTGCTATATCTTTTAAAAGTATCAATACTAACTGTGATGAAGCTGATGTTTTCATTCTGATGTGATCTTCTGTCAATAGAAATTAAATGCCAATACAATTCATTATTTCATGCTACTGCTTGTGGTTTCAGGCAGGGTAGCTACTTGTAGCCTGAGACTACCCTCTTTTTATATGTTGATATTGGTTTACCGCTGTTACTGATGGTCTCGAATTTTCATGCATTCATCGATATGTGCTTTACTGGTTGAATGACATAATGCCCGTTTTGTTTTCCCCTTCATAATTAGTTGATCCTGAACCTATAGTTTTATATTTTTCGAATCAATGATTTGATGCTATTGTGGCATGGAAAAACTAATTCCATATTTAATTAATTAGAAATAGAGTTGATTCAAAGGAAAAGCCTTGAAAACCAGAATTTGGTAACAAAATTATAATAAAATAAAAATCTCTCCTAATTGCGAGAGTACAGTTTTGCCATGCGAAAAACTCATCATTGTTGTTATGGTGAACATTTAAATGTACTGGCTGTATAGGCTCTCAAAAAAAACAATTGAACTGACTGTATATTGAAACTTGAAGATTCCTCCCAAATTTCTTGTTTGAGGAACCCGAAAGAAGTTTGCATGTAGACTTTTGGAAATAAGTACAATTTGACTAACTGAGTTGAACTACTTTATCGTATATGGCAGAAATATCATCCAGCCAGACATAGTTCTAGTTGAGAAGGATTCATGGGTTTCGGGTGAAGGCGATCTTAATATACAGAAATTGGACTGGAAACAGAACGCAAACGGGCATATATTTAAGTTTCCTAAGATGATCCTTCTTGCAACCAATATTGGTGATGCTGAATTGGATAAGGCAAGGGCAGCAGGTTTTGCAGATACTGTGATTATGAAACCTTTGAGGGCTAGTATGGTGGCTGCATGTCTTCAACAGGTGCTGGGCATAGGAAAGAAGAGGCAACAGGGGAAGGGAAGTGCCCAATGGATGCAATTTCCTTCAAAGCCTGCTTTGTGGAAAGAAAATTTTGGTTGTTGATGACAATAGGGTAAACAGGAGAGTTGCTGAAGGTGCTCTAAAGAAGTTTGGAGCTCATGTAGAGTGTGTTGAGAGTGGCAAAGCTGCATTGGCATTGCTTCAACTACCACACAATTTTGATGCTTGCTTCATGGATATTCAAATGCCGGAAATGGATGGGTATGTTTCAGTGTTTGAGTAATTTATTTTAGATATATTTGTTCTTCTCATTTGTTAGTTATGTTAGCCTCTGTGCTTTATCAAATGTTTCTTTAATTGCAGGTTTGAGGCAACCCGTCGAATCCGGCAGATGGAGAGCAAGGCAAATGTGGAGATGAATGGAGGATTTGAAGGCCTTGCAAGAAAGGGTGATTGGCATGTGCCAATATTAGCTATGACAGCTGATGTTATTCATGCCACCTATGATGAGTGCCTAAAGTGTGGCATGGATGGTTACGTCTCAAAGCCCTTTGAGGAAGAGAACCTCTATCAAGCCGTTGCCAAGTTCTTCAAATCTAAACCAGGCTCAGATTCATGACAAAGATTGTCCACTCCTTGACATAAGCTGGAAAATCAAAATCTGCAGACATCTTGGTTGGTTGGTTGGTTGGTTGGTCTGGTGTCACCACCAGCAATTTTTCGATATTCTGCTGGTGTAAGTGTGTTCCTGCAGCGAACGGCAACAGTTGGTCCTATAATTTTGATGATTCTTAAAGAACCATTTCTAACCAACTCCCAACTTTTAACTTGATTAGCATCCACGTACATGTATACCACAGAGCCTCCTCCATTCCCACTTGTATGTATAGGATCCTTAGAAGGGGAAGAAGCAAAATTGTGTAAATCTTATATACTTTTTGTATGCCTTGTTCGAGTTCATCTCTCTTCTGAGGAAAAGGTTCGAATACCTTGATTTGTATCATTCTTACAAAACAAAGTGTCATGAATGGACACCTGTTTACGTTTTCACCTTCTGGGAATGTAATGAAATATTCTCTTGTACTTCTGGAAATGCATCACCGCAGAGATGAGACTCGACCAGAAAGCTGAAAAGGACAGTCTAAATAGTTATGGAACTTTTGATGATTTATATGCTCTCATAATAAATAAAGGATGTGAAGAAAAAAAAGGGTTTCTCAATAACAATAATTTATGTACAAATTTGTTAAAAAGTTTTTATTTGTTGAAAAAGTGAGAGGTTTAATATTTTCTGAATAACATGAGAGGTCAGGTTATTGGTGATTAATGAATTCCACTTTCATTACCTACAGAAGGCTTGCACTATCTTAAAAAAACAACACATGTTTCTTCTTCTTTTTATTTTTACTGTTTTTCTTTCAACTCCATTAACTCAAGCACAAAATCTGTTTCTGCCACAACCACAAAATCTGGGTTAGGCAATTTGCGGACGAATCTGGTTGATGGGTTACAGATAAACAAGTTATGAGTTTCATCATAACCAACATCTACAAATATAAAACCATTACAGGAACAAATATAAAACCATGAGGAAATTTTTAGGAAAGGAAAGCTTCTTCGTTGACTTTGTCACCTTGGAAGTTGGAAAGGAAAGCTGATTTAGGAAATTTTACCCTCTTTAAAATCCGTAGCCAATTGAAGGGTTTTGGGAAGCTGATTTTCAGAGCATTTCTCACATCACAACAAAAGACATGAGCTTGACCGATTTTAGGGTCTGACTTCGATCACTATCATCACCACCCTCCTCATTACAACCTCCATAACCACCACAGCCAAAGCTCAAAACTCAAAAGCATTTATTGAAACAGATGGCTTCCCAATTGGAAGAGGGGCCATCGATTGTCTGTCTGCATTTTATTGTTCAAAAAGGGGCTAAATCCATTAATTCCTTCGGATTGGGCCGGAATCGATACAGAGGAGAGAGAGGAGATGGGAATTGATACAGAGAACAGAGAGGTGACAGTAATGGGTTGGGTTTGGCTAGGGGTGGCTTGGAGTGACGACGGTGTGGCTGGGTGTGGCTTGGCCACATGGGTTTTGGTGGTGAAGTGTATAGGTGGTGGGTTTCGGTGGTGGAGTGTATAAGTGTTGTTTTTTAAGGAAGCCACGTTAGCTGTGGAGGAGGGATGGCTCCTGATATATCAAGAGCCTAGCATTGTCCTTTTTAAAATTCCATTTCTTTTTTCATGGTAGATCTTTGTACATTATCATATTGATTATGGCTGAATATTTGAAAGCATGGAAGAGCTTTTTCCTTTGTAAATTCTAGCAGTGGCCATGGGTTGGGTTGGGTCAGTTTTAGTTTCAATTCGTAATTCAATTTGATATAGCGGTTTATGATTTTTGGAACTCAAGAATCACTCATTATTAGACAAGCCCAATTCAATTCAAATTTTTTATGATTGAGCGGTTCGGTTGAGTTAACTCAAAATTAAGCTTACTTTTAAATTTTAGTTCCAACCTGTATATAGTGGTTTATAATTTTTTAAACCCAAGACCCGCTCATTTTTAGACCAACCCAATTCATTGTGATCGAATTAAACGATATAGTCCAATTGACCCGAAATTATGCCAACCCTTAGTAAATTCCATTCTATATCTATCTTCAGTAAGTAGTCTTAAAATTTTTGAGACGTGACAAATGTCCATATATGATTCATTTTCATTCTTTTTAACTCTAGTTTTATTTTTCCTGTTTTAATATTATTGAATTACAAACATTTAAATGCAAATTTTTGGAATCTGAGTTGTATGTAGTGGAGTAATACTGCACACCACAACTTCTGGACACCAAATTTGAGTGATCTTAGTTATTAATTAGCAGATAAATTAGCACAATTAGCTACTATTACAGTAGCAAGAAAATTATTATCAGGAGTGAACCAACTTTAATTAGCTCCTAATTTTTTTAATTAATCACACAATATACATACATTATACATATATGGCATCCACTTTTGCACATCATTAATTTATATGTTTAGTAGTGCAAAAGATTAAACACACAGACAAGAAATTAAGGGAGCAAGTGTTTTGCAATGAGACCTGAAGAAAGTAAAGTAAAAAGAGTTCCGATGGGCTTTTCCGCTTTGTATTATTGTAGGCTTTGAGAACAATAATTCTATTGGGCTTCCGTTTATCATTTTTAGTTAAGAAAAAAGATTGGGTTAATATTTTGGGCCAAACGAAGTGGTCCAAATCTATCACCCAAAAAAATAAAAAGAAGTGGTCCAAAGGACGGCTTTTTTTATTTTGGGTTCGGTTGTGAACCAAAGCACGATTAAGACCATTTTTTGGGTTGGAAAATTAGGTCGGCGAGCGAAATACGTTTGGGACAAGTTGAAAACAGTTGTGAAATGAAGACGATATTATGAGACCACATTCCCAAATTCCAGGCGGCAAGTGGCAAAAGGAAACAAATGTGAGGACCCACATGCTACATGTGGACAAGTCACATCGGACCAGGTGATTGTAATCCATTAAGGTTATTTATTTATAATGGCCCAAATAAAAAAAGAATAATTCGACGTTATCGTATTCACAATATCTCTACCATATAAATATAAGCATCCACGACGGTCCACCCAACCCTAACTTTGGTTTAAGATTGAATATTTCATCTGAAAAATAGTAAAAAAATGAAGAGGGGAGTTTAAAAAATAAATATAAATAAAACCCAGCCCTCTGTTGAGTTGGAGGAGTTGACCACTACTGATGAATTTAAAATAATAAAAATAAAATATGTAAGAAAGTTGTTCAGAAAATAAAAGGAAATAAATAAGAGTGACAGTGAGTGGGTAGGGTAATCAGAAACGTCAGGGGAGAGAAGAAGGCAACAAAATCCCCCAAATTTTTCCTCCCAAATCCCCTTACGTTACTGCTCGATTTTGGCTTATGATTGGATTCACGCGCAATGAAATTTTCAATTATGCCCTTATTAATGAATTTCTGTTTTTTTATTCTTCCCTCCGTCCGCGTAAACTAAAACAATAAATATTGGCCTAGATTTTGTTTTCCTATTTTGTTGTTTAGCAGAAAATTTAAATGGAAGACAGCAAACACATAAGGTGTAAGAGTATCTCCACCCGTAAGGGCTAAGGTGCGTGCGTCGTGAGCACTCAAATAACAAAACTAGAAATATGTAAGGTGTCATCAGCTCATCAATTTATTAAAATATCTCCATATATTTATCATCCAAAGATATTCCGGTACTGAGAAGGAAAAGAGAAAAAGGAAAGAAGAAAACACCACACGTAAATCGTTTGTTAATGCCAACTATTTCTCTCTGTTTCCAAACGCCATAACGTTAATCAAAATATCATTCAAACAACCCCCTGCCTGCACCACAATTAAACCAGTAACACCTTTTCGTCTTTCTTTTTGGTTTTTCCCAATTCAACGACTCTCCCCCCTCAATCTCCGCCGTTTCTTCTCCCTTTTCCTCTCACTAATTCTCCAAATAATTTGACGCCAACATTGTTTAAACACAACCCATAAACCCCAGAGGATTATACACCTTTTTCTTTTTTCTGGCTTCTCCTTCTTTGTTATCACACTCTGTGTTTTTTTTCCCTTTCCTCCACTTTCTCGCGGGTTTTTTCTGGAAAACATGAAGGAACCCCATCTGGGTTTCCGGGGTTCTTTCCTTCTTCTGCTCCTTTTGTTCCCCCTGTACGCGCCAGTGCAGTCCCAGTCGGGTCCCGACGGAGTAGCCATGGAAGCTCTGCGCAAAAGCATCGGCCCAAACAGTCTGGGATGGTCCGGCTCCGATCACTGTAAATGGAGCCAAGTGAGTTGCACAAGCGACAGCAAGGTCTTCAAGATCCAAATAGGGAACCAAAAACTCACCGGCTCACTTCCACCGGAACTCAAAAACCTCGCATATTTGCAACAATTGGAAGTTCAGTCCAACCAACTCACCGGGCCCTTCCCAAGCCTTTCTGGGCTGACTTCGCTTCAGGTCCTTCTCGCCCACAACAACAACTTCAGTTCCTTCCCCCAAGATTTCTTCGTCGGACTCACTAACCTCGTCAGCATCGACATCGACTACAACCCCTTCTCGGCGTGGCAGATTCCGGGCACTATCACAAACGCCACGGCGCTGAAGGATTTCTCCGCCACTGACGCCAACATCACCGGTAAAATCCCCGACCTTTTTACTGGCACCAATTTCCCAAGTTTGATTGATTTGCACATGTCTTTCAATTACCTTGAAGGCGAATTGCCTGCCAGTTTTTCCGGTTCTATGATTCAGTCTCTTTGGTTGAATGGCCAAAAGGGTACCAATAAGCTTAATGGTACCATTGATGTGTTACAGAATATGACTAACTTGCATGAGGTTTGGTTACATGGTAACTCCTTCACGGGTCCTATACCGGACTTTTCAAAATTGAGTAACTTAGCCTCTTTGAGTTTGAGGGATAACAAGTTCACGGGCGTTGTTCCCGCGTCTTTGGTGAGTCTTAATTCCCTTACTACCGTCAATTTGACCAACAATATGCTTCAAGGACCCATGCCCAAGTTTGGAGATGGTGTTAAGGTGGATATGACTGGGCTTAATAGCTTTTGCAATGATAAACCTGGTTCTGATTGTAATCCCTTTGTCAATATATTGCTTTCCATCGTCAAAGACATGGGTTACCCTACAATTTTTGCAGATAGTTGGAAAAAGAATGATGCTTGTGATAATTGGAAGGGGGTTACCTGTAATGGAGGAAACATTACTGTTATCAATTTTCAGAACCTGGGGCTTGCGGGCACGATTTCTTCAAATTTTTCGCTGCTTACTTCGTTGCGAACATTGAGACTTGATAGTAATCATCTCACCGGTACCATACCAAAGGAGCTTACGCAACTGCCTGACCTTCAAGAAATAGATCTCATGAATAATCAACTTTATGGTAAAATACCGTCTTTTAAAAGTAATGTGATTGTGAAAACAGAGGGAAACCCTGATATTGGCAAGGATCATATTTCGCCAAACACGCCTCCGGGTCCTAATCCTACACCTGGCCCACCGTCAGATGGTGCAGGTAAGAAATCTAGGACTGCCGTGGTTGTCGGGGCCGTCATTGGAAGTGTTGGTGGATTGGTTGTACTTGGGTTTGTTGCTTTCTGTCTGCTTAAGAGAAAACATAAGCATTCTTCTGGCAGAGTGCAAAGTCCAAACACATTGGTAATTCATCCTCGTCACTCTGGTGATCAAGATGCAGTGAAGGTCACGGTTGCTAGCTCTAGGGTTAATGGCGGTGGAAATGAGTCCTATAATAGCCCCACAAGTAGTGGACCTAATGACATTCATGTGGTTGAGGCTGGAAATATGGTAATTTCCATCCAAGTTTTGCGGAATGTGACCAATAATTTCAGCGAAGATAATATATTGGGAAAAGGAGGGTTTGGAACTGTGTACAAGGGAGAATTGCATGATGGGACGAAGATTGCAGTGAAGAGGATGGAATCTGGTGTGGTGGCTGGGAAGGGTCTAAATGAGTTCAAGTCTGAGATTGCAGTCCTTACTAAGGTCCGACATCGCCACTTGGTTGGACTTCTTGGCTATTGTTTGGATGGAAACGAGAGGCTTCTTGTCTATGAATACATGCCTCAAGGAACTCTTAGTCAACATTTGTTTAACTGGAAAGAGGACGGGCTGAAGCCACTTGAATGGACAAGAAGGCTGACCATTGCCTTGGATGTTGCAAGAGGGGTTGAGTACCTACACGGTTTAGCCAACCAGACTTTCATTCATAGGGATCTTAAACCTTCAAACATTTTACTTGGAGATGATATGCGTGCTAAGGTGTCGGACTTTGGACTAGTTCGTCTTGCTCCAGAAGGGAAAGCCTCAATTGAGACGAGACTAGCTGGAACTTTTGGCTATTTGGCTCCAGAATATGCTGGTAAGTTTTTCTATATGCGCTCTTCTTTTCAAATTTGAAGTGTCAAAGTGTTTGCTTTACAATCTATGATATATATAGTCCTGTGAAGGGTTTTGTTCAGTGAAATAGGAGTATGGGACTATATTGCAATGATTATGCTTTTGAGCAACAAGCAAAGTTTAAACCACTAGAGAAAAATCAGTGATCATGAGAGAACTGTGGAACTGATATTCTTTATCATTAAAATATGATGTCACCAAGTTGGGACTTGCATTATATTACATGATTACATTGACTGGATGAAACTTTGGTATGCTTGCCAACACACGTAGGACTAAATTAATTCAACTGCTCTCTGCACATATGTTCCCATTCTTTGAATTTCAAGGATATTTTGGCATGCTAAGTAGTAAGTAGTTTATATTTTTCAAAGTCAAGGAATGCGAAGAATATAGAAAACAATGATATTGTTAGTTTGAGTCTGTTTAACGCATTTATTGTCTCTAACATGTTGTATGAAATTTTACATGGCAGTTATTTCAAAGGTTAACAAAACCAGTCAGTTCATTATTTTATGGTTTCATTGTACATGCATTTTCTTTTTACTCTATTTTTGTTAAAATTGAATGTTTTCCTTGTCAATCTTTCCAAGTGTTATGGTTAAGGAAAAAAGGGAATGGCTTTCATGGAATTTCCTCTCCGTGGAGTGATCAAATGTCTCAACATTGTTTTTCCATACAAAATAAGCATAAACACTCTAATCCAGTGCAGCACTTTTTACTGCTAATAGCCTCACAACATTCATGCATAAGGTTTATTGTACTTATTTCCTCGTAGAGTCTATTAATAAATTTTCAAGGCACTAAAATCTCAATTTTGTGATAAATCAGCAACTGGACGGATGACACTCAAGGTAGATGTGTATAGCTTTGGAGTGATCTTAATGGAGCTGATCACAGGGAGAAAAGCAATTGATGAAAGCCAGCCTGAGGAGAGCTTGCACCTAGTCACATGGTTCCGTAGAATGCTGATTAACAAAGATGCACTCCGCAAGGCCATCGATCCAACAATTGATATTAGTGAGGAAACCCTTTCTAGTGTTAGCACGGTTGCTGAGCTTGCTGGGCATTGCACCGCAAGGGAGTCCTACCAGAGGCCTGACATGGGTCATGCAGTCAATGTACTTTCGTCGCTTGTTGAGCATTGGAAACCATCTGAACCTGAAGATTATGATGATATGTATGGAATTGACCTCGAAATTACCCTGCCACAAGCACTAAAGAAGTGGCAGGCTTTTGAGGGTAATAGCAACCTTGATGAATCTTCTTCATCTTCATCGTTCTTTGCCAGCGGCGATAATACCCAAACCAGCATACCTACTCGCCCATCTGGATTTGCAGATTCGTTTACATCATCGGATGGGAGGTAAAGGTAGAGAAAAGAAGTTGAGTTACATTGAAGGTTCCAAGTGGTTGTAGTGCACTGTTTATTCCTTCACCCTTGTGCTTCATGTTTGCTCTTCTTGTAAGGTTTGTGCTTATTTTTCCCGATATGACAGGGGATATATATATTTTTTGCTCTCTTTTTTTATTTATTTATATATGTTGAGATTAGTTTAAATTTCTGGTATTTAAGAAATTGTGGAGATTATTAGTAGAGACAGAAGAGAAATACTAAAAAGAAAGAGTATCTTTAGTGCTCATACCTCTTGTTGGGCTTGGTGGTTTAGTTTATATTTGTTACATTTACATATGTGTGTATTCTAAAATATCGATAATATAGACGAAATATCGAGGATATTATTTTTTTTTTACAAATTTATAAATAAACCTAATCTTAGACATGTATTTATAAAAAAATTCAAACACTATTTAAACATAGAAACACAACCAAAATCAACCCTAAAGTCAACAATTGTATATTTTTTGGGTGTGTTTATAAATGGGTTGAGTGTGTGTAATGATGGGTTTTGGGTGTGTTTATAAAGTGTTTTAGGTGTTGGGTTTTTTTTATAATTTCAACTCCCATTTTGGGTGTTTTAGTGAAACTCCCTTGTTTATTTAGGTCAAGGATACTTTGGAACATATCCATACACATATCGTATAAATATCGATAATATTAGAAAATATTGATGTCGATAATTTCTCTCACAATTAAACAATATTTGGCTAAAATATCGCTAAAATATCGATAATATCGAGATGATGAAGACATTTGAAAAGTTATTTATACCAACACCCTATGAGGTTTGTTGTGTTTTCACAAAACCCCCTTAGGTCTCAAAAATTACACGAACACACCCTGAGGTTTCAGTTTGTTTTCACAAAACTCATTTTTGTTGATTGTTTGTCCAAAAATTGATGATTTCATTGAAAAAGAACATATGCAAATGACAAAATTAACCTCAATGAAGTATATGCAATCTCATCTCAAAGGCCAACTTTGTCATTTTGAGAATTTTTTTGGGTATAAAATCATCAATCTTTGGATGAAAAATAAATGAAAATGAGTTTTGTAGAAACAATTTAAAACTTCAATATGTATTTTTGTAATTTCTAAAACTTCAAAGAGTTTTGTGAAAAAGCTGAAAACCACAGGAGGTGTTAGTGTAAATAACTCAAATTTGAACCTTATAAGAAGTCTATGTGGTACTAAGTTACTCATGTAACTTACTATGCAATGTATAATGTGTAAAATATTGTAGTAAATCATTATAAATAAGTGATTAAGGTGTGTTTAATCTTCTTTCATTAATTACTACATATTTTTATACACTCATAGTGTTTGTCAGCTCAATGTATAATCAACTTAAATTAGTTAAACTCATCATGCAATGCATTTCTTTTTAATTTTTTTTATGATAAAGTAATAGATAATTGACTAAATAAACATCCTCCAAAGTTTCAAGAAATTTTTTCAAGTTTTTCGTATAATTACAGTGTTTTATATTCAATTTTTATTGATATTGATAATATCCCGATATGTTCATCAAAATTTCTGTATTTTTGTACTACTAATGTTATCAAAATCATTGACATTTTAAACCTTAGTAATTAGAATAGAGTTGAGAAAATGACTGGTTGAGTGAGAGAGCCTTTGCCTAAATCGTTTTTGGTTTGGTTCAATCAATGTCACGTCTTCATTTCTAATTTTATAGTAAAAAGTTGCATAAACTTGCAAAAATGTTGCTAATTTTTCCATCAGCAGGTGACAAGGGGGTGGGGAAGCCCAACCAACCCAGAACAACCACAACAAGAAGACACAGCTCAGCCTCTATTTTGTTCTTTTAGGCTGTAGAGTGCGGCAATGAATGACACGTGTCCGACATGTAAGGAAGTAGATACGCTTGCCAGCTGCATTTGTTTTATCTTCTCTCTCTCTCTGTAGAATATTCTCCAACTCCGACAGTGACTAATGTGGGGTACACCGCACATCCCGCATGCCTCGTCTGTATTCTTCCAAAGGTTAATGACTTAAATGGTTCCTCAACTATCGCTCAATTATCATTTTGATCAACCAATTAAAATTTTCAATTCAAACGTCCTTAAACTTTTTATATTGTACCAAAATCGTCATTAACCCTCTTTCAAATGACTTATCATTTGATTGCTTAATTGAATATTTATTTTTCTGTGGGCTACTTTTATTTTCTTAGATTATGCTGTTGACGTTCGAGTCCAATTATTTATATTATATTATTGCCAAGTTGCCATGCGAATACAAAAATAATAGCCTAAGAAAAAAGCACACAAGGGTTTCTCCTTCTAGATGTTCGTTTTGTTTGGTTTATGTCGAAAGTCATCATCTGCCTTTTAAACTTTTCTTTTTATCCTTGTCTTCATCTTTAACTCTAAATTTTGCACTAGCTTTTCTATGCGCTAGTTGGTTAGACTGGGACTTCTTTTATTTTTTTAAAATATTTATTTTCTGTCTCCATGTGACACCAGCTGTGTCATTCTTGTCTTACACGGGATTTTGAGAAACATTCAAATTGGTTTCAAAAATCAATGTGACGCTTATGACCTGCAATGGGCTGTGAAATTTGATCAATCATGACACTTGGCACTTCCTTATGGGCCTCTAATCACATCTACGCTTATTGGGCTCATCTCATCCCAACGTTAGCTACCTCAAGCCCCAAATTATTTAGGGAGTTTCACTAAAACACCTAAAATGGGGTCTGAAATTATAAAAAAACCCAACACCTAAAACACTTTATAAACACACCCAAAACCCATCATTACACACACTCAAAATCCATTTATAAACACACCCAAAAAATATACAATTGTTGATTTTGGGTGTGTTTCTATATTTAAATAGTATTTGAGTTTTTTTATAAATACATGTCTAGGATTGGGTTTATTTATAAATTTGTAAATTATTTATTCAATTTTTGGGCAGACAAATAGCGTATGATTAATTTCACTCAAAATAATTATAGAAACATTCTCTTTAATCTTTTTTTTTTTGGATCTTCTTCCTTCTCCTCATTACACATGTCATTTTGCTTACACATAGAATAATATCATTAATACATTCCACAAACTAATTTTGATTTTCTAAATTTATCCCTATTAAATGCGTTGTCCATGTATATTGCTTTATTTATTTTTTCAAAATCCGGTGGTTTTTTAATAGAAATTTCAATATTTATTTATTTATTTATTTTATAAACAGATCTGTTTAAGAAATAGAAATTAAAACATTAATCCAACCCAGCGAAGGAAATTGGTGGCAGGGATTGAGTGTTGACACAATGGGGTGGGTGGGGATACGCAGTTGCTCTTTTTAGTACCGAAAAGCCATGAATTCAATTTCTTAATATTAAAGGGAGTCTAGCCTAGCCTAGTGGATTTAACTTGTACTCAAAAATATTAGAGGGCTTATTAACGGGCATCATCAGTTGCTCCTTTTTAAATTAGCTGGTGACAATTCAAATACATAACAGTCAATTTACTAAATATTAATTAACGACTTAAAGAGCGAGGGGGAGGCCTAAACCCACGGTTTGACCAAGTAGTTGAAGACGGATATGATTTGTCGCCCGTATGCTCAGAATGTTAATCAAACGCATATCCGTCTTACATCCATTCCATACGAATGGGGTGAGGCTATAAGTCGGTCAGTCCACCGACCCGCGCTGACTGGCTTTGAGTCAAACATTTGATCTTTGATCAATTCCAAACAGTACCCAACCCAAGCACACTCTTTGACGGACGGTGTTCCATTTATACCATTTCAAACATTCAACGGTCAAATATTCAAAACCCAGCTTCTGTGCTCCTTTATTATTCCTTCTCCTTCTCCTCCTCCTCATTTTATTTTAAAAACCTTTTCCCCAGTTTCAAAGTTGAACCGCGTCCTTATTTTAAACATTGCACACGTACAACATCTAGCCTCATAATATTTATAGAAAACCCATTCTCATTCTCATTCAACACAAACACACAACCATCCTCTTTATACCTACTCAACTTAATTCAGATCCACATTCAATTCAATAATCATGACTTTGTCATGGAGAAGGCTGAGGCCCGGCCGCCGTGCCTCCAAGGAGCTGCACCTAGGCGAGCCCGCCGACGTGGAGATGGAGCTCACCATACCAAACCATTTCCGCTGCCCCATCTCACTAGACCTCATGAAAGATCCGGTCACCTTGTCCACTGGAATTACGTACGACCGCCAAAGCATAGAGACGTGGATCGAAGCCAGAAACCTGACTTGCCCAATTACCAACCAAGCCCTCACATGTCTCGAGCCCATTCCCAACCACACCATCCGCAAGATGATTCAAGATTGGTGCGTTCAGAAAAAGTCCTTCGGCATTGAACGCATTCCCACCCCTCGCATCCCAATCACTTCTCTTCAGGTCTCCGAGATTCTCTACAGAATTACTACAGCAGCAGCCAGCCATGGTCAAAAGCAGGATGATTGCAGAGATTTGGTGCGGAAGATCAAGGCCTTGACAAAAGAAAGCGAGCGCAACAAGCGGTGCGTTGTTGCTAGTGGCACGGGGAGCGTTTTAGCCGCTGCTTTTGCTGCACTTTCATCCTCTCAACGTCAAAACGTTGCCGTCTTGGAAGAAATCTTGTCGGCTTTGACTTTGGTTTTCCCACTGGATGGGGAGGCCTGCTCTTATCTTGGCTCGGCTGCTTCATTGCATTGCATGGTGTGGTTTTTGGAAAGTGGAGATTTGTCCCACAGAAGAAACGCAGCTTTGGTGCTCAAAGAGACTCTTTCTTCCGATCATCAAAAGATTGAAGCTTTGCTGGAGATCGAAGGAGCTTTAGAGGCACTGGTAAAGTTGATCAAAGAACCCGTTTGTCCTACTTCAACAAAAGCCTCCTTGGTCGTCATGTACCACATGGTCAACAATAATTTCACGTCGCCTCTTTCGAAAGATAAAATCAAAGAGAGACTTGTGGAGATGGGATTGGTCTCGTTGCTCTCGGAAATCCTTGTGGATGCCGAACGAAGCATTTGCGAGAAGGCGTTGGGGGTTCTTGATGGACTTTGCGGAAGCAAGGGAGGGAGGGAAAAGGCCTACCATCATGCTTTGACCATTCCCGTTGTGGTGAAGAAGATACTTCGGGTTTCAGATTTGGCGACTGAGTTTTCGGTATCCATTCTTTGGAAGCTGTGCAAGAATGAGGAGAGGGAAGATGGAGGGGTGCTTGTGGAGGTCCTTCAAGTGGGCGCCTTTCAGAAGCTGTTGTTGCTCTTGCAATTAGGGTGTGCGGAGAGGACCAAAGACAAGGCCACCGAGTTGTTGAAGGTGTTGAATATTCACAGGGAGAGGTTGGAGTGCATTGATTCTATGGATTTTAAGGCGCTCAAGAGGCCTTTTTGATTCATCAACCTATACAATTTTTAGGATGAGAATTGGAAATAAGGGTCATTGGTTGGTCCTTTCAAAAATATATATTAACAGTAAATCAGTATTGTACAAAATACCATTACTTGAAAATTTAGAGATATACAATATTCTACAACAATCTTATCAGCATGTTGAGCTCTTGTACGTCTTTTAATTGGTCCTTTGAGTACTTGTGATTGGTGTGTGTTTTCTTAACTTGAGTTTTAATAAAATTGTTTGGCCAATTATGAATCAACCCTCTGAATCAATGATTTTTTTTGGGATGAATACCCCGCGTGTCGACTCTGTGACTTATGGATGTAAAACATAGACTCGATCATCAATTGTTGGAAATCTGGACAACGATTCCTCATCTTCATGTGTTGGCAAGTTCCCAGGAGCTTGAATGGACTGACCTGAATAAATAAATAAATAACATAACCAAAAAAATAAAAATTTAAGCAAAACAAAAGAGAACAAAGTCCCATAATATACTAAAATATATTAGCAAAAGGGGGTTAATCGTTTTATTAGTCCTTGAACATAGACCTGATTTATATTTCAGTCTCTCAATTTCCAAAATCGTTCCCGTGATCCTTCAACTTCAGTTTCGTTATGACAAATGGTCATGTCTTCAATTTTCTTAACTTTTCTATTAAATGCAGGGGCGAAATGATTTTTTTGTATTATTTTGTTTAAAATATGAATAAAAATTAAAAAAACTAAAAAATTAAAATTAAACTCTCTCTCTCTCTCTCTCTCTCTCTCTCTCTCTCTCTATCCAGATTTCTACTCCCCAAAACTTGATTTTTTTTTGTTGGTTTTTTATTTGATTTTCTTTTATTGTTATTTTTAAGATATAATTTTTTTTTTCATTTTTTTAAATATAAAAATACAATTTTATCCCTGCATTTAACATAAAAAGTAAACAAAATTGACATCATGACCATTTATCCTAACGAAACTAAAGTTGAAGGACCACGAAAATGATTTTGGAAATTGAGAGACTCAAATGCAAATCGAGTCTAAATTCAGGGAAAATTCGGGAACTAATGAAATGAATAACCCTAGAAAAAGGTTGTCCAACTAAACGAAGGCCGCCACATGTGATGATGTAATGGCATAAAAAGAATAGTAAATTTGGCTTACACCCTTCAAATTCAATTTGCCGTACCTAAAACCCTTCACTTTTTGTTCCTATAAATAATACCCAATTTGTATAAGTAAAAACCCATTACTAGGATCCAACTCAGCAAGTTACCTAATTAAGCATAAAATCTGATTTATAGTACTTTTCAAATTTCAAAAATATCTCCAAATGGTTGTAATGGATGTAGGAACTAATTTTGAAATATTTTTTAAAAAATTTAACAATAAATTCAAATTTAGGTAATCGTTTTGTTTAATAAAATGTTTATGTTATTTTCTTTTTATGAATTATACATGACTAATAATCCACTTTATAATTGTTTATGAATAAAACTGTACATACTAATTATGTTGAAAAAATAATGTACCTATTACTTGTTTGTTTTATGAAAAACATAATTTACCTAGTATGAAAAGTGTACATAATTATCTATTCCAAATAATGTACCTATACACATTTATAGGTATATTGTAAAATAATTTACTTGTGGGTAAATAATGTACCTATATTTTATATAAATTATTGTGTACCTATTTTTAATTATGAAAAATATACGCAATTACAAAGTAACTGACTTTGTTTTTTTTTTTTGTAAATAATATACCTATATTTTATATGTATATATTTATATTATATTTTTCATAGGTACATTATTGGATATGTAATTTACATATTTTTTTTTTGGTTGTAATTTTAGGGGGCGAGATGTGACAGGGAATGACAACTAAAAGAAATGGGGTGATTGATATGCTATTAATAGGGAGTATATTAATTACAATTATGGCAGTTAATGAAATGCTTGAAATAAATTATAAATAAAATATGAAGTTTGGTGGCAATGATGTAAAAACATAGAAATACTACGACCTCTTATATCCTACTAGTCATTTAAATTTGAAATTGGGTTTTACACATAGATTTATAGAGTGATGGGTATATGTCTAGGAAATAGAAAATGTAGGGATCTATATTGGACAAGCCCTAAAAAGAAACTGAGGCTTAATCGCACGTATAGGTAATAGTAGAGCATTACACGATGGAGGCACCATTGTAAATTGTAATGAAGAGAAACTAAACTAGAAGCTAGTGGAGTCCATTGAACGGTGGCATAATCCAAAGTGCGGGTAGAATATCCAGATGCCAAGGATTTAGAGAGTAATGTTTCGTGATAGTTCCGTCCTCTAAATTGAAGATGCCCATATCGCCTAGTGCGGAATAGGTAACTGCATGTCACCAAAATCTATCCAATGATCATCAGTGTAAGAAAAGTAGGGGTGGGCATTATTACCTAAAACCCGACCGAATCGACCGAACCAGACCGCTTAAGGTGGTTTGGTTCAGTTTTTAGACTGAAAAATTGATGAAACGGTAAAAAAAACGGGCCGAACCGTACCTGAATCGGGTTGGATCGGTTTTAATTGTCAGCAAACCGCCCAAAACCAGATCGAACCGGATATTTTAATTATATTATTAAAAATTAAAAATAATACACGTGTGAAATGATGACTCGTCGAGTGTAAGCCATTTCCTACTCTCCGCTACACACGATCGAGCGAAACCCTAATACATGTTAAGGGCTTCGATTTGTTTTTTCTATTCCGCCTCTTTCTTTTCTTTCTTCTCTTTCTCCTCTCAAACTCTTTGCCTCTCTCAAGAACTCTCGCCTCTTCTCTTCCTCCTCTCAAACATTTCTCACCAGATCTCTCTCAGTCACTCTCTCTCTCTCAACCGGTCGCTCTCTCTCTCAGCCTCTCTCTCTCTCTCTCTCTCTCTCTCTCAGCCGCTCTCTCTCAATCACGCACGCTATCTCTCAGTCACTCATTCTCGTCTCCCTCAACCAGTTTCTCCCTCTCTCAGTCATTCTCAATCTCCCTCTCACGATTTTTTTATTTATGTTTCGGGTATTAATATATGGAAACGGTGCAGATCAGAAGCTTTAAGATCTGTGGAAGTTTCAAGGTCATCTTGTTCAAGAGATCAGATCTTCTCAACTGGGATTCTTGTGATTTAGCACTGTCAGGTTTTTGGTTGTTTTTTCTTGTTGCTGTTTGATTTTGGCTGCTGTCATTTATGCTCTTCATAAATTCATGGGTCTTTCATGATTTTTAGATTTCTGCATATTTGTCTTTTGGTTTTGATGTTTTATGCTTATTTGACTTTGATAATTCCCAGGCTCATGTATGTGTACTAGTTTCGATGATAGAGCATAATATAGGTTTCGATCTGTGTGGCAGATCTGTTTCTTTTTTCTGTGTAATGCAGACACTCACTGATATCTTGTGCAACCAGCTTGAAAAAGATGAGCTTAAACTGAACTCAAAGGTTTTGTCACTATCTTACAGTCAGGGTGGGGTCTTTTCCCCAAGGCAATTCAATTTCACCATATCCTATGATTTAGGATACAAGTGAACTTTAAAATTTTCATTTATAGATGTTGGACTCTTAAGTGCTCTTTTTATAGGTGGATTTTAAAGTAATCTTTTTGGTCAAATATGATGTGGGTTCTCTTTGATTTATTTAGTGGTTTGCTTGATCTTTGTTTGTTCGGCAGCTCATGAAGAGACATGGTGCTAAACATGGAGATTACTATTGAAGATTTGAATGCTTCTCAATCAAGACTAATTTTTGTGAATTACTTGTTTTGATTTGGATTTTCTTTTAACTTCGAAAATATGCAGATTGTGATTGAGATTACTCTCACAATCTGCTATGGACTGTAAATAATGATTTCTGTGATTGAGATCATCCACCAAATATGCAAATTGTGATTGAGATTACTCTCAGAATTTGCTATGGACTGTAATTATTAATTTCTGTATTTTGAGATTTGTGGTGGATGATTTGCTATGGTTTTAAGGTTTTTTTTAAGTATTTAAATGATGAAAAAACTTTAGATATGCAGAGTTGGAGAAACTGGAAAAACTGTACAGTTTCTGTCAAAACTTAAATTGTTGAAATATATCCAAAAAAACAGAATGGGCCTGGAAAATAATAATTAAAAAAAGCCTTCAATTGTTGCTTTTGTTGGGCCTCGGCAAATACCCGAACCGAACCAACCCGGCCCGCCTAACTCGGGTTTCGACTTAACTCGAAAATGGGCCTAAAAGAGAGGTCCACGGTTTAGCATTGGAGCCTGCCGACAAGGCCCGGTTCGGCGTGCGGTTTGGGCCCATAACCGGCCCGAACCGACCCGTGAACAGCCCTATAGAAAAGGGTTTGCTAGAGTTATAGTTATTTGATCTTGATTTAGTAGGTCTATAGTTGCCAAACAACCATGGCCACGGCAAGAGCCACAACATCTCTTGTCATTAAAAGGCACCAGCAACTCAATGTTGTACATTTTTCCTTCAGCAACGCTATGCATTCTTCACTTAATTTCTTGGGATCTTGTAGGGATCATGAGCATAGGAAGTAGCTGACGCCAGCGTTGCGTTGCGTGATTATAGTCTTTTGCAAGAGCACGCCATTCCTTGCAAACAGCAGCAAAATGGACATGGTCAATGGGTTCTAACATTTTGTCCAGAACCAAAAGCCCAACGGGTAGAGGAAGACTTGCCCATTCTCCAGACAGGAAAGTGCTCAAGGTAACAACCATGTTTCCTACTATCAATAGGGCTTCTTAGTTGCTAGACCTGTAACAGTACATACATCACAATGAAAGTATTACGAAGAAACAAAAGAACAAGAAAGTAACGGCTGGGAAGATAATACATGCATATACATACATTAATGTGATGCATGGAATAAGAATGCTTTGATATGCACTAACCCTACCAGTAAACCAAGGAACATGGTAAATATACGGTCCAAATACACAAATAAAGCAAAAACAACAAAACCCCAGTACGACACAAGAACCCGTTCCCTCAACTCGAATCTAAACCTGCAGGCAAAGAAAAATATGTCAAAACCCTGTTACCAAACTCAAAAAACAAACAAATTCAAATCAATACCACCCCTAAACTGTTTAGAAACTCAAAAATAAAACTTGCCTCCAGCTGAGTTCGCATCCCAGTTTTGAAGTAGACTTGATCCAACTCAACACAAGTCTTTGGAGTAGGCGGGATTGATGGAGCCATCTGCTAGTTTCTTGTCAGGCCGTGCATCACTTTTCACAACTTCCTCGAGGTCATGAATCTCTAGGATATCCTGAAATTGAGACTTCCAGCACAAATAGTTATTACAATCCATGGGTGTGGGGAAAAGATGAGAAATATTGAATGAGGTAGGGAGTGATGATGTTTGGTTGGTCATGGTTGTGGATGAATTGTTTTGTGAGATTAGGGAGTCTGCAGAATAGGAAATAGAAGAAGACTAAGTGGGAGTCATAGAATCTAGGATCGAGTGGCTTTAGCCCAGATGGGCTCTGATACCATATAGAAAAATTAGAACAGTGAAGAAGAATTAGTACAGAGCAGATATTTGGGGAATAGCTCGATGACTATTGATTTCTATTCATGCTTGCTTTATACAATTACAGTTTGATTATTGATACAACACATATGGTAAGGTAACAAGATAACAAAGATTACAAGAGATTGATATAATTCCTGAAATCACGTATGATCAATAGAGTGATATGAGGATGAGGAATTTAAGGCTCTAATGTCGTCGTGAGTGGATGTAATATTAGCATGATTGGATGCATCATTAGTGCTGTTCTCTTCAAGTTTGACCTTCGAGCAGCCTTACTTGATTGGTTATTTTAGGGATTTGTATTCAACTTTTGGATTAGGGCTGTTTGTAAAAAAAAATGAAGAGAGAGAGAGAGAGAGAGTTATTTCAGAGTTTTAATACAATACTTTGGACTTTGGAGTTATGATTGACAGTTCAGTGATGAAGATGAAAGAGGAAGATGAAGAAGAATTAACCCCAGCTTGATTAAAGTTTAGAATAACCCTAAAGTACCCTAGTTTAATTGAGTTTTTATTATATCACTCCCGTTCACCTGGTCCAAGGGGACCAGGGAGGGACTGTCTTGGTCAACTAACGTTAGATTAAATCCAACGGTGGACATAATTCTAAACAATAAACCAAATTTTTTATTTAATGCAATTTGTTTTCTTTAAATAATTTTTAAATCAATTTTTCAGAAAGAAAACTGATGTGAGTTTTAGCTTCAGTACATCTCCCAACACACTTTCACACGTTTTTTATTTTTTTTTCCTTCAACTCTCTTTTCTGTTCTTCTCTGTTTTTCATGCTCAACAACTCATCTCCATCTTTATCCCTTCCAAAACACGACCTTTCTTTAAACTGTATTGGGGCACTTCTCTCCTATTCTCCATCTACCATTCTACCATTGCGGCACACTTCAATCCTACCCTTGATTAATTGAGTTTTTATTATATATAGCCCAAATTTAAACCAACGTAAACCTAAAGGTCAACATCCTTTTACATTTTCTAGGTTGTGGTTTAAAGATGAAGGGATGTGGTTGAATAATTTTATTTCCAAGTATAGAAAGTGATCAGCTGGTTACAAAAGGGATTTAAAAAAAGGGAAAAATCAATTTGAACCCATTTACTAAGAAAGGGCATTAACTTGCATAACCTTATAGCATCTTCGTAGTATGTGTGTGAGAAATTCCTGTTTTTCGGAAGCTTTGCAAGAATACGAGGAAAGGGAAGATGGAGGGGTGCCTGTGGAGGCCCTTCTCAAGTGGGTGCCTTTCAGAAGCTTTGCTGCTCTTGCAAGTAGGGTGTGCGGAGAGGACCAAAGACAAGGCCACCGAGTTGTTGAAGGTGTTGAATATTCACAGAGAGAGATTGGAGTGCATTGACTATGGATTTTAAGGCGCTCAAGAGGCCTTTTTGATTCATCAACCTATAAAAATGTTAGGATGAGAATAGGAAATAAGGGTCATTGGTTGGCGCTTTCGATCTTTTTTTTTTCTTTCACAGTTCATTGTACAAAATACAAATATTTTAGACATACTATTGGCACATGTCAAACTTGAAAATGTAGATAATAGAATATTCAACAACAATTTAGTGCATGGTGATGAGCATATTGAGTACGTATAGGTCTCTTAATTCGTCCTTTGGAGTACTTGTGTTTTTTTTTGGTCGAATTGAGTACTTGTGTTTGATGTGTGTTTTATCAAGTTAATTAGAGGCTTGGCAAATTGTGTATCAACCATCCGGATCAATGAATTATTTTAGAGGAATACTTAAAATGGTTGGAAATATATGGAAAACCATCTCATCATCCTCATGCGTGTCCGCAAAGTTACTAGCAGCCTGAATTGACTGATCTTAACAAACAAATAAAACATGACAAAAACAAGAAGAGACCAAACTCTGTCATGGACAAATGGCGCACATTTTTTGTGTGGGTAGCTAACCTTAAGTTGTATAAGATTAGGCAAAGTCACGCTAAAGCTCTAGAGCTTGACTGACTGGGGACCACTAGTATAGAATAGAAACATAGCCTAGAAACATTAGGGGCTGAATTCGTTCAAGATTTATAGTGAGGGCCTTGTGTATAGCCCTTTGATGAGACTATATCTCTTAACTGTTGGATCAAATTTATTAGTCGTTGGATTCAAATTGGTTAACTTGATTCAACGGTTAAAAGATGAGGTCTCTCTTTGAAAAAATATTTTTTCTTTTGGTTACAAGATCATTTTCATAGAAGCCCAAACAACATGCCCAGAAAATAAAATATATTAGAAGAAGGTTGGCCCAGTATATGATGGCAAGGGAACAAGCAAGAACAACCGTAGCCTTATTGTTGTGGTATTGGATTGGGGTTAGTTCATGAAGAACCGAGGAAAATAGAGTAATTGAAGAAGAGAGGTCGCGGGTTATGTCTGAGCGAGAGAGAGGGTCTGGAAGACGGCTCGTGTTAGACTTAGGTTTTGAGAAGGAAAATTGCATTTATATGTTGATGAAGTATAAATGCTTTGTCTTTGTGAGAAGTTTCCTCTTGGATCATTTTCCTTTGTTGAATCTTAATTTGGAAGTAAAACCAATAAAAAGGTGCCTCAGTGCTGAACTTCTGAATCACACCCAAAAAGGAAAAAAAGAAAAAAAAGAGGGCACATAAAAAAATGTAATAAATATTCACTCTAATTCCTACAAAGAGTTTTCTAAAATGAAGACTGAAAGTCTAATTTATTCCTTATTACATGTGATGAGTGTTATTCAGCTAGATTTGGGGATAAATAAGTAGTTTGGCCTGATGAGTGGCTGATATAGAAAGGATTAAGAGAATTTGCGTTGTATATTTGCATCTGCGATGCATCCTTTTGATCTCCATGTTGGACCACGTTCCTGTAATTACAATATCCATATGATCCATAAGTTCCATTATTGTTGAAGCACATATTATTCTGTTGAGCAGCAGGAGGTGACATGTTAATGGAAGCTTCCAGCAGGCTCTCCCAGCTCTCCTCGTCGGTATCATCTTCAAACTGAATCAATGGTTTCTCCTCGTCATAACCTCTATCAAGCTGAATTAATGGCTTCTCCTCGTTAGAACCTCTATCAAACTGAATTAAGGGCTTCTCCCATTTCGTAGTAACGAGGATGTGATCCTTATTAATGTCGTCCTCTGTTGAAGTCGAACTAGAGTACTCGACGAAAGATGATGGCACTGATGCTGATGAAGTTGGTGAAGAAGTTGGTGTAGAAGAGGACTCTGTCAGCTGCCACATGCCATTGAGAAAATTCTCGAGAGCATGAATTTGAATATGTGGGATTTGATCTATGAAGGGATATTCATATGCTCCACAGAACCCCATTGCCTTACACCACTCATAAAACTCACAGAGTTGATTTGCTTGGACAGCTGCCTTCTTGTAAATACCAAATGCTGATATGCAACTCCTGTATGGCATCTGAAACAGGCTGTCCAGAACCATAACAATTTCCCTCCGAAAGATTGTGTAGCACATAAAGCTATCTCTAATGATATGCTTCATAGCCAACTGGACGAGGAAAGCTTTCGCTGCTGCTCCTGTGGGACGGCAGTCCATGACAAGGTCAATGAGGCTTTGCAGCTGTGGCAACACTTCAAGCATTCGACCAACTTCTGCCATTTTATTTGGTAAGCTCCCAAATTGCCCTTCTTCTTCGTCTTCTTCTTCTTCTTCTTCTTCTTCTTCTTCTTCTTCTTCTGCATATTCTTGACAGTGATGTTCTTGCTGATTGTAGGCTGGCTTGCTATCCAACCAAAAGCAATGAAGAGCTTCGTCAAGGAGCCGAGCATAGGATCTAATAAAGGCTGTGTAATCTTCAGATGCCGAGGATGAATCATCACGGAAGTGACACTGACTGAGAGACATCAAGCCATTGGATCGTCTCCAAAGGAGCTCAGACCGGAACTGGCTGTCTTCAGGGACAGCACGAAGCAGACGATGGAGGAGGATTAGACACTTGAGTGCAACCCGCCAGCAGCGAGTCTTGCCAAAACGGCGAGTGAAGCTGAGTGAAAATTCTCTCAATGAAGATGGAGAGATGGAGAAGATTTTCAAGAGCTCCTGAATGTATTTTTCAGGCAATGGCAAGTCGTCAGGAGCTGTAGCTTTTACGATAATGAGTTCAACATTGCAGAACCCTCCAACAGTGGCAATCTTGGCATATCTCACAGAGCTGTGCTCTCTTAGAGCAGTGCAAACTTGCCGAAATCGCCTCTGCATGTTGAGAGACAGCTTGGGGCGGCAGGAGGAGGGTTTGTTTATTCAAGGATGAGAAATTTGCCTAAAATTAATATAGCCACACCACACCACATGTCCTGGGAGTTAGAGTTGCTTTCTGGCTTCTGTGTATACAATGACAATCTTGTCTTTGGTAAGATCGACGCTACAACTACAAGGAGGCCAGCTGCTAATCAATATATGCAACAAGAGACAACTCTGTGATGCATGCAGAAAGATGTACTGAGATAACTCCAAAGGGGTTTCTTGATTTCATCTTCGGTCGATTAGTTTACTGCAAAAGATTCTTCTACAGAAAATTCAACATCATTCAAAGCTAGGAACTTGGTTTTTTGTGTTTGTCATACACCAGTAAGCCAGAGCTAACAATGTAAGTTAATAATAAAATATCATATCCCAAGTGCATCTGTAATTTGAACAAAATTTATTCACTGTGTGGTAAACATTAGTTGTATCGATACGAATTATTTTCGTACTTGACTTTTTATATCATAACTTAGTGACTATTAGAGGATTTGTTTCTACTTGAGGCATGGTTTCTGATATAGAAACCATTGTTGTTTCCACTGGTCATGTATAAATCTGGCTATAGAGTCGATTGCGTTTGATTTTCTAAGCTGGCGACAGATTTGTAAGAGTGTTCGTTTTTATTTTGTTTTCTTTCAAATGCAACAAATTTAGTAGAAGGAAGCAACCAGATTTACCAAAGGGTGATGAGGAGGTGATGGAGCAGCCTCAAGGATATTCAAATTTGAAGGGGAGGACTTAATCTCGTCGCCGCTGGTTGGCATGCCCTGTTTACACAAACTACTGCAATGGATGCAGGCCTTGTTGAAATCTGAAAGAAATGGTAATAGTTGTTAGCTTAAGCATTCTACTTTGTAATGTATGTACTATGTATGTAGGCTATTATTATAGCTTGTTGGATGGAGTTAGTGTTGAATGGCCTTGCACTTGCATTGGTCTTAGTGAATTCCTGTGGGGATAAGCATTTGGGGGAATATTTGACAAAGATGCTTGTGCTACTGCTTGAGAAGATGTAGAAAAGGTTTTAGTTCCATTCCATGGAGGAATGTCAAAAAATGGAAATTGCATGAGGTTTTTCTCTTCCATTAATTCATGCATCAAAAGTTTAGAAGATAATGATATAAACAGAAATGAAAGACAAACGAGCCTGGGCCAATGGGTTCCTCCACAGTGGTTGTAGTTTCCCCCTCCCCACCATGGCACCCCGTTCGCACCCGTCAAACCCCAATGTGACAAAAAAAAAAAACAAAGGAGGGACAAATGAGCCTGACCGTGAAACATCCAGCAGCCCATCTACTCAATGTGCAATCCACACGTATTAGATATATATAGGCATCAATTCATCGTGGAATGCACATTTTCTAATATTGATTGACCACCTATGATTTTATCCAAGGTAATGTTCTATATGATCTATCCTGCCTGCATAGATTTCTTCTCCCTAAAGAAGTTAAAGTTAAATATATTGGTTAGACTCAATGTCTTAAATATAGAGATATATATAGGCATCAATTCATCGTGGAATGCACATTTTCTAATATTGATTGACCACCTATGATTTTATCCAAGGTAATGTTCTATATGATCTATCCTGCCTGCATAGATTTCTTCTCCCTAAAGAAGTTAAAGTTAAATATATTGGTTAGACTCAATGTCTTAAATATAGAGGGTTTCGGAAATATCGGTGGTTCAAAAACACGGAAATATCGGGAAAATATCGATATTTATAAAAATGAGATAAAAACCACTGAAATTGTGATAAATACATGAATTTTTTTAATGAAACTTCGTAAAAGGATTATTTAGTCAATCATCTATTATTTTGACACAAAAAATTGAAAGGAAATTTATTGCATAATAGGTTTGAGTGATTTAAATTGATTATATTGCGAGCTAACAAATTCTGTAACTTAGAAAATCTAGAGTAATTAATGAAAAAAAATTAAACACCCTTTAATAATTTATTTATCATTTTTTATGCCCATACCCTCTGTCTGAATGTGTAAGATATTTTCCTCAGACAGCATTTCCTGTTGAGCAGATCTGACCAGAACACATGTGTGGCTGTGCAGAAGAAACAAGTCCAGCCCAGGTCAACAAGGCACCTCGCGATTGAAGATCGTGAGTTTTACGGCAAACACGAAATTGATTGACCCAAGAATCAAAGATAATTAGACACGCCTTCTAGTTCTAGACCTCCAATTTGTTACTCCTTTCTGTTTTGTTGCTTTGCTTTCCAACTTGTGTGTTTAATTAATTAAGATTAGTTGTATTATTAACAAATAAATACATCAACTAGTGGCGGGATCACTGTTGGAAAGTTCGGCTTTCCCATTGCTCAGTGCCAAACCTCGCAGTCAGTCCCAATTCCAAATTTCCAAGTCAACGCAGACAAGTCTTTCAAACCTGCGTCGGCCGCCATTAAAATACCACCAACCAAACTTTCCCTCCACCTCCAATCCCCACATCATCTCAATCCGCGCAGAAAATCTATGGAATTAATGAATTAACGAATCCCAAAACCATGTCTCCCCTCCTCCTTCCTCTTCTATTCTTTATCACCTTCATCGTCTCAAACCCGCCACCATGCTCAGCCCAACTGTCCGCCTTCTCTATCAGAGACCCCCCATGGACTCCAGCTCAGCAGAACAAAACCCTCCTCTCCCCAAACTCGGTCTTCGCCGCCGGTTTTCTTCCCCTACCCACTTCCCCAAATCTCTTCAACTTCTCAGTCTGGTACCGCAACATCTCCATAGGAGACTCTGTCGTTTGGTCCACCAACGCAAAGACTCCGGTTGGCCTCACGGCAAGACTTGTCGTCACCGCCGCCGGCGTGCTCCGTCTCAGCAACTCCTCCGCTGGTGGAAATGTAAACTTGTGGCCAGGACCTCACTCACAGAATTCAAACACCACCAGACTCGTCCTCCGCAACGACGGTAATTTGATCTTTGGCAAGTGGGAGAGTTTTAGTTTTCCAACCGATACCATATTGCCAAACCAGAGTATGTCAGGGACTAACATGACTCTCTTCTCCAAGAATGGCAAGTTCAGCTTCGTCAACGCAAGCAAATTAGTTTTCAATCAGACCGACGTTTATCAAACCATAGACAACGCTTTCCAGATGCTGGACTCCACCGGAACACTGAAGCAGGAAAATGGAGATTCATTCATTGTGTCCGATTTCGGGCTGAACCGATCTCGAAGATTGACCATAGACGACGACGGGAATCTCAGAATTTACAGTTTCGATCAGAGCCCTAGAGAATGGACCGTCGTTTGGCAAGCAGGGTACGAATTGTGCAGAGTTCACGGCATGTGCGGGCCTAATGCCATATGTGTCAGCGATGGTTCGAGTTCTTCATACTGTGTATGCCCACCTGGGTTTAAAGAATCCGACGGTGGAATCAAAGATAGTGGATGCGAAAGGAAAATTGAGCTCACGAATCTCGCCAACACCAAATTTCTACGGCTTGATTATGTCAATTTCACAGGTGGGTCGAACCAAACCAATTGGCCAGCCACTAATTTCAGTGTTTGTGAATCGAGGTGTTTGGCTAAAAACAATTGTCTCGGGTTCATGTTCAAATACGACGGCAAAGGCTACTGTGTGCTTCAACTCGATAGATTATTATACGGGTACTGGTCTCCGGACTCAGAAACCGCTATGTTTCTTCGGGTGGACAACTCGGAAGTCGACCGGACCAACTTCACCGGGATGACGGAGTTGCTAGAAACGACATGTCCCGTTCAGATAAGCCTCCCTCTACCGCCTCAAGAATCCAACGCAACGACAAGAAACATTGTGATCATCTGTACCCTTTTTGCAGCTGAGCTGATCTCCGGGGTGCTTTTCTTCTGGGCTTTCATAAAGAAATACATCAAGTACAGAGACATGGCCCGTACCCTGGGTCTCGAGTTCCTTCCCGCTGGCGGGCCCAAGCGGTTCTCGTACGCCGAGCTCAAAGCCGCCACGAAAGACTTCTCAAATCTCATAGGCAGAGGAGGCTTCGGCGATGTTTACAGAGGAGAGCTGAGCGACCAGCGCGTTGTGGCCGTCAAGTGTTTGAAGCACGTCACCGGCGGCGACGCTGAGTTTTGGGCTGAGGTGACCATTATTGCTCGGATGCACCACCTCAACTTGGTACGCCTATGGGGCTTTTGCGCTGAGAAAGGTCAACGGATCCTAGTGTACGAGTACGTCCCTAACGGGTCCCTCGACAAGTACCTTTTCCAACCGGGTCGGGTTGTGTCTTCGGAGCCTGAGGAAGAAACGGGTGTTTTGGTGGATAACGGTCAGAAACCGATACTGGATTGGGGGATCCGGTACAGGATTGCATTGGGAGTGGCGAGAGCCATTGCTTATCTTCACGAGGAGTGTTTGGAGTGGGTTTTGCATTGTGATATCAAGCCGGAGAATATACTTTTGGGTGACGATTTTTGCCCCAAGATATCGGATTTCGGGTTGGCGAAGCTGAAGAAGAAAGAGGACATGGTGACCATATCTCGGATGCAGGGGACCCGCGGGTACATGGCGCCCGAATGGGTGAAGATGGACCCGATCACACCCAAGGCAGACGTGTACAGCTTCGGGATGGTTTTGTTGGAACTTGTGAGTGGGGTCAGAAACAACGAGATCCAAGGGTCAAGGATCGAGAGCGAGGACTGGTATTTTCCGAGATGGGCTTTTGATAAGGTGTTTAAGGAGATGAACGTGGAGGACATTTTAGACCGTCAGATCAAGCATTCTTATGATAGCCGGCTGCATTTTGATACGGTGAATCGCATGGTGAAAACGGCCATGTGGTGCCTGCAGGATCGACCGGAGTTGAGGCCGTCGATGGGGAAGGTGGCTAAGATGTTGGAGGGGACGGTGGATATCACTGAACCAAAAAAGCCCACAATATTTTTCCTCACCGACGACTAGTCTCCGGACTAGAATAATGTCGTAGAGTAGTTGCTTGCTGTCTGTCTCACTCCCAATTCCCACGGCCAGTGGATCGAGTTTGGGCCTGTTGTAAAACACTCGTCCTTGTGCAGTTATGATTTTGGTGCCCAACCCAAAATTTGGGCCTTAGAAATTGTATAATAAAATCTTAAGAGTCCAAGGTCCAAGATGTGAATAAAGCTACATACAATTATGCTTATAAATCAGATTGAATTTTATAAAATAAAAGACAGATGGAACCAAATTGTGTTTTTTGTTTTATTTTCTTCTTATTTTTAAAGAAATAACTGAGGATGAATAGAAAGTTAGGAATGAAGGTAAACCGCTAGCATGGCCATTGGCTTTATACAGAAGATATGTTGAGCTTGAAGGTTATTTTACATAAAATAAAATCATATATAATGGAAGGACAAAGTCCTACTGCCATCCTCCAACCATTTTGCCCAAAAGAAGAAAGATTTGAGGCCTAAATCAAACACATGGAAATAAAATAAATTATTAAAATAAAAAATAAAAAATAAAAAAAAATTTGGACACTCTTTAATTTACACACAGAAACCACAATATGAGTAATATAATCATCATCCTACATCAGAAAATCAAAATAGAAAATTAAAACTAAAAGCAACATAAAGTAAGGAAACATATCACGGCAACCTCCCAACAATGGAGGAGAAAAGAAAAAAGAAAAATAATTACTTGTTGGCCTTAAATTGGCCTTAAGTTTGAAAGGTATTTCATTTATATAAGTTTATTTACAGAGAGTTTATGTTGAGGGATTTCTCAAATAATTTATTTGAATGATACCTTTGTAGGGCTCACTCCATATTGTATTTCACTAATTCAAACTGTCTGTTTTGTAGATATTCATTCAAAAATTATTTATACAATAAATCACTTGAATCCGATATCATTTAAGCATTCAATTAAATTATTAAAATTTAAATATTTTTTTGAAGCACCGTATTCATTGATTTTGTTAGTTTCAATTAAGTGCCTTAAAGATTTTTAATTTATCTGATTTTTTGTAAGGATAATTCATGAATGAATACTTGAAAAATAAACGATTTGAATCGTTGATAAAAAATTCATAGAATATTCTAAAGAGAATCTCTTAAACAATTTTTTATTAGAGAGATCTCTGGATGCAAAGTTAAGTTTTAAAAAAAATGAGAGGTATATAGCTCAATTCTCCTTATAAAGAAGAATAATGCTACTCTTACCACATTTGTATACCACATCCTTATACCATCTTATGTGGCAGCTGAGTTGGACAACTATATTAATTAAAATTATTTAATATTTTATTTTATTTTATGATTTATTATAATATTTGTTTTTCTAATTATCTTAATTAAAATACACTTCATTGATTTAATTGATGTGGCATATAATATGCACATGCCACATCATATGATATAAAAATGTGGGATAAAAAAATAGTAAATGTAGCATTACTCATAAAGAAAGGTAAAAAAGAGAGCCCAATAATTCATCAATATTTCTTAAACATGAGGCATGTCACAGTGGCATATAGCTAGCGTGTATCGGATAGCGTGTAAATTGGGAAATTTACGCAAATGAAATGAAACCCAAACCCTTACCCCAAAAAAAAAACAACCAAGAAACCCAACCCAGACGCACAGCACAGTATAACATAACAACAACAGCCTGAGCCAGCCTGAGCCAGCCAGCACGTTGAAGAATTTAGATGGCAGAGCCCAGCGGCACCTAAAACAGGAATAAACTTCAAAAACTAACAAAAGAAGAAAAGCAGAGTGTCTGTCTCTGAATCTCAGTGTCCTTCACTTCCTATTATTATTATTCACAAACAACTCCAGTATGAATCTCTCCGATTCTAAAATGTCCCAATAAACTGAAGGAGAAAAAGAAGCTCTCAAGGTCATGGCGTTGAAATCGACCGGCCGAAATCTCTCGTTCGATGTTCTGAGCAGAAACGGCTCTCTCGATGAGGAAGAAGAAGCAATCTTATACCGATCCAACTCAGATCCAATCCAATCCAATCACCACAACAACGACAAGCCCGCCCGACGAAAACGCAAGAAGAAGAAGAAGAACACCACCACCACCCACAGCTCCATACCCGAAATCCCGACAAACGCAACTGTTTCGAATTCCTTCCCTCACAATTCCAGTAGCAAAAACGGAGAAACCAGCGGGATTAACGGAAGCGGATTGGAATTCAGTTACAGTCAGACCGTGCTGTGCCCTGCCACTACGGAGCTCAGCGATCCGGAGTTTCAGAAATTGCGTGGCACAGCGGAACTGAGACAGAGGCCTGTCAATGGGAGCGCCGGAGGAGTTGTCGGTGAAACGCAAACGACGTCGTCCCGCATTGAAGCCGACGACAAGGAGGACAGTGGAGTGGAGGCGGGTTCGGTGAGTAAGCAGAGAAGCGAGCCAAATGGGAACGCGGTCCCGAAATTGCAGACCGCCGAGTCTTTGGATTGGAAGCGACTCATGGCCGAAGATCCAAATTGTGAGCCTTTTTTTTTGTATTTGTTTCTCTCATACAATTTGTGTTTCATTTTAAATTCTTCTTCTTCCTCTGTCTTTCAAAATAATTGTTCAAAAACATTTCCCTCAGATTTGTTTTCAGTGGACAAGTCGCCAGTCAAGTACTTCATGGAAGAGATGTCTAATGGGAATTCATTGCGGAGCACAACAACACTTGGCAATGAGAAAGAACGAGAGAGAGTTTATGACACCATCTTCCGCTTACCATGGAGATGTGAATTGGTATTTTAAGCAGCTTTTTTTTTTTTCTGGACCCTTGATTTGATAACATGTTTATAAAACTGTGTCTCAACTATGACCAATTTTGTTGCAGCTTATAGACGTTGGTTTTTTCGTCTGTTTTGATTCATTTCTGTCATTGCTCACTATCATGCCAACAAGAATTGTAATGACTCTTTGGAGGCTTCTACATTCAAGGTTAGTTTTCTTTGTTCACTCTTCCCTTCTCCGTTCATGTCATAAAATTTGGTCATTCCATTTAAACAATCTGAGTCCTTCCAGTGCTTCGAAGTCCGAGCCACTAGTGTAACTCAGTTTCCATGCTGCGTATTTTGGTTTTCTTCATGTGTTTGGTTAAATCATAATAAATGTGATATTCAAAACGTAACCTAACCATACTTGTGGCAGGCAGTTTAAGAGGCCATCAGCAGCAGAGCTGTCTGATTTTGGGTGTTTTACTATAATGGCATGTGGAGTCACTCTGTTGGAGCAAACAGGTTAGTTAACAATATAATTATGTTATTCTCTCACGTAGTGTCTTATTGCAGCCAATATCCTGGCATTCTTACAATCTGATGACTGATCCCATTAATTAGAGCAAGAGTTGGATGTAGTATACTAATTGTACTATTTATTTATTTTCTTGCCTCAGATATCAGCTTAATATATCACATGATCCGCGGTCAAGGAACAATCAAATTATATGTGGTGTACAATGTGTTGGAGGTAATTAAAGTTTATGATCTTGTGATACTTGTGTCTATAGATAGTTACTTTCTGTGTACCTTGCAGTTGGACCAACAAAGGGAAAATTTAAAATAGATGAAACATAGCATCTTATGCCCTGGCTGGTAAACAGTTATTACCTTAAGCTGGGGTTAATAGTCTGACTCATTCATGCATTCTATCTTGTTAGGACTTAGGATGCTTAATCTATGATGAACAGGCCATGGTGGTTCTGGTCTGTCAACTTGATATGCTCTTGAGTGCATTATTTGTTATTGTGTTCTACCTGTAACTCGTGCATAACAGTTTTTGTCTCTCCATACAGATATTTGATAAACTCTGTCAAAGTTTTAACCCAGATGTATTGCAAACTCTATTTAACTCGGCAGAGGGGCTTGCCAGTTGCCCACCAGAAAACATGAGATTCTGGATATGGAGATTCATTTGCGACCAAGCTTTAGCTGTGGCAGCCTCAAATATCCTTAATTTGTAAATTATCATTTTCTCAAACAAAAATTCCCTCCATTTTTCATGGATAACCTATGGATTCCTTGACTATACGTACTTATTCATTCATTTATCTTATTAGCTCAGGCAATTACTTTGTCAACCTGCATAGTTGCTCACAATAATGCCTTGTTGGCTTTGCTGGTATCCAATAACTTTGCTGAGATAAAAAGCAATGTATTTAAGCGATACAGCAAGGACAACATTCATAGTCTGGTATACTTTGGTGAGTTAGCTTCTTGCCAATATTTTTCATAAAAAGTCTTTGAGCTGCTTTCTTTCTTTATTTAATAAATTATTGGTTGCCTTCATTTTTACCAGTGATTGATTAACATGCATTCACAGCAATGTATAAAGCTATAAGATCATTGTATGGTGTCCCAAGTTCACCAATGATTATTAAGCTAATGTTGTTGCATAGAGAAAATAGAATGTGTATAAGGAGTCCCATATTATGTGATGATTACAGAAAAGAACACAGGCCCAAATCTCTGTGTGAGCATGCTTTTCTTGTATGACCCCAAGGAACATGTCCTATGAGTTTCTTAAACTTCAAGATGCATGTATAAATTTCTCATATCTATTCGAAATGATGGCTATATTGCTATTTTATTGTTGATTGGTCTCCAGTCTGGGAAGAGGCTAATATACAAAATCCCAGTATACACATTGGTGCAAAAGATTTAAAATGCTTTTAATTTCCCTCATGTTTCTGCATTCTGTGGTTGAGAAAAAGAAAGGATGCCACTTCGCTATATTTGGTGTCTAGTATCTCTCTCAGGTTCAATCTTTTCATTTGGTCTGACATTCTTTTTTTAACTCATTTTATATTTGTTTTCTTGCGAACAGATTCAGTAGAGAGATTCCACATTTCAGCATTTGTCTTATTCGTTTTAGCTCAAAACATTCTGGAGGCTGAGGGTCCCTGGTTTGAAAGTTTTCTTTCTGTAAGTTTACCTAAACATTTTGATGAGAAATTGTTCTTTATAAAAAAAAAATATTATGCACAGCAACTTTTTGATCAGCAACTGTTTTAACATTTGGGTACTGCAGAATGCTCTCTTGGTATACGTCTGTGAAATGATTATTGATATCATAAAGCACTCATTTATTGCTAAATTCAATGACATAAAGCCCATTGCATACTCTGAGTTTCTTGAAGACCTCTGCAAGCAGGTATTCTACATGTATCTTTGGTGTGACTATATCTATATACCAGGGGGAAATAATATAGGTCCATTGCACTTCACTTCAAAGTAATGGATATTTTTGTGTGCTCACATGCTGGCCAAGTCTTGAGAATGTTTAACTGCTGTGCAGTGAACCATAATACAGATATAAGTTCTTTGCTTTATACATATAGATGATGTCCATTACAACATTATAAACACTGAATACTATTTCCCCTTCTGGATATTGTGTTCTAAAAAGCTGACCCTCTGTTTTCTTATCCTTAGACTTTAAATATACAAACAGAGGCTTCAAAGAAAAATCTCACATTCATTCCTCTGGCACCAGCTTGTGTGGTAAGACACTTGTTAATACTTACCTTCGCGTTTCTTATCATGATTGAACTCATCCCCACTTTTCTATGGTAGATTGTGAAATCCAAAAAAATTTATGCATAGAATGAAACAGGTAGTTTAAGACAATATAGCCTTTCCATTTAAATGCAGCACCGAATTACTCATCTAGAAAATGCTACATGTGGTGTGAAAAGTTCACTAGTTGCTGATACTATACATAGAATTAGGGTTAGGATATAAGATTTGTGCTGCGTTGAAAATAAAAAGGCAATCAATGTGTATGACATCCATTTTGGTGAGAACCAATGGGGGAGATGGGTTGAAATGGAGTTTTCTTAAACACATTAAAATATTGAATTTTGGGTGTGAATATGGTTATTAATATTAATTATTAAATGATAATCCTTATCAGTATTATTATCTTTGTTTTAGGTCATCCGAGTGCTTACTCCAGTATATGCTGCTCGCCTTCCCTACAGTCCCCTTCCGTGGAAACTCTTTTGGATTCTTGTCCTGTTTGCCATGACCTATGTTATGCTGACAAGCCTCAAGGTGTTGATAGGCATGGGCCTCCAGAAACATGCCAGTTGGTATGTCAATAGGTGCAGGAGGAGGAAACACCATCTTCATTATGATTGATAGGTTGATTGTAAAGAAGCGTAATCATTAGATTTTCACATATCAGGTTCAACTTCTCTCACTGCAGAAGTGTTCTGTTAATTCTGCTCAAGGGAACCTCACCTAAGCAGTCGAAGGCCGAGGTTCCTGTGGAATTATGTGTTAGACCATCAGAGGGCTCCAAAGATATGTGGTGATTAGGACAGCATAAGCTAGAGAAACCCATATTTTGGTAATTTCTCTTTTTGGCCAGAACATCATGTAGCCTTGTAGTCTAAGTTATGCATGGTTATAACCATCTAATTTTGTTACAAAACAAGGGTTGGTTGCCAGTTCGAGTTGCCACTGTGTATAACAAAGGTAAATGCCACAACCTTTCCATTTCTACAAGGCTTAATGTCACAAAACGTCCCTAAGGTTTACGAAATTATCAGATTGCATTCTTAATGTTTTTTTTGGTCACTCGTGGTCCTCAAGGTTAATATGTGCGATCACAAATGATCCATGTCGTTAGATTCCGTAAAAAACTCTGTTAGTTTGCTAACGTGGCATATATATATATATATATATATATATATATATATATCACAAAACATTCTTAAGGTTAACACACCTTTCACAAATGGTCCCTATAAATTTTTTTCATTTAAAATTCATAAAATTTTGATTTTCTTTTTAAAATTATTTATAAATGAAAAAACCATTTATAGAAGGATTTTAATCTTAAGGACCATTCATGAACCCTAAACCCTTAGTTTTTTCATTTTTAAATTTTAAGAATTTTAAATTATTTTTTAAAAACTCCATTAGTTTGTTAGTGTGGCATATATATGGAGCCCACATCTAAAATAATATAGTGTCACATGTATTTAAAATATAATATATATTTTTTTTTTTAAATGAAAAAAATTTAAAAAATTTGTAGTGACCATTTTGTGATAGGTGCGTGAACCTCAGGGATATTTTCTTTTTCATTTTTAAATTTTAAGAATTTTAAATTATTTTTTAAAAACTCCATTAGTTTGTTAGTGTGGCATATATATGGAGCCCACATCTAAAATAATATAGTGTCACATGTATTTAAAATAATATATATATATATATATATATTTTTAAATGAAAAAAAATTAAAAAAATTTGTAGTGACCATTTTGTGATAGGTGTGTGAACCTCAGGGATATTTTGTGATATATATATATATGCCATGTCAGCAAACTAACGGAGTTTTTAACGGAACCTAACGGCAAGGACCATTTGTATTAACCTTGAGAACCATGAATGACACAAAAAAAAACATTAAGGATGCAATCTGATAGTTTCGTAAACCTTAAGGACGTTTTGTGATAATAAACCTTTCTATAATGTAAGGAGTGGTATGAACTATCGTCGTGTCTCTAATTGACATAAAATGCCTATTTGAAAGCACTCTAATTATTCAACTTGAGGCATTCATGCACAGATGAAGTATAAATAGAGCATTTCGCTTTCTTTTTGGTACTAAATGCTATGATCAGGAATCATAGAGCATTTCGCCTCCAAAGATTTTCAGAAACTGAAATTAAGTGGTAGATTCACTTGATCAATGAATCTACAAATTATTTAAAATAATATATATATATATATATATATTTTTAAATGAAAAAAAATTAAAAAAATTTGTAGTGACCATTTTGTGATAGGTGTGTGAACCTCAGGGATATTTTGTGATATATATATATATGCCATGTCAGCAAACTAACGGAGTTTTTAACGGAACCTAACGGCAAGGACCATTTGTACTAACCTTGAGAACCATGAATGACACAAAAAAAAACATTAAGGATGCAATCTGATAGTTTCGTAAACCTTAAGGACGTTTTGTGATAATAAACCTTTCTATAATGTAAGGAGTGGTATGAACTATCGTCGTGTCTCTAATTGACATAAAATGCCTATTTGAAAGCACTCTAATTATTCAACTTGAGGCATTCATGCACAGATGAAGTATAAATAGAGCATTTCGCTTTCTTTTTGGTACTAAATGCTATGATCAGGAATCATAGAGCATTTCGCCTCCAAAGATTTTCAGAAACTGAAATTAAGTGGTAGATTCACTTGATCAATGATACAATGAGATTTTAGGGCAGATAAGGGATGATAATTTAATTGACAAAAGATAAATGTTGAAAAACTATGAGGTGCATTTTTGTTGCCTACATCAAACGCTAAAACACAAGTATTAGAAATCTAATCAGACGGTAATTCCAACACTTTACCCTTCATAATGTAAATTCTAGAATGTAGGAAAAATCTCTCAGACCACGCCTTTCATTTCCTTCTTTAGCATTTTACGTTACATTACGCATCGACTCTAATCAATTACTACTGACGAGAGCGACTTTTGAAAAATCTACTTCATTCTGATGGCTGTACTACTATGATCCCCATTTCTTGCTCAGCCTCCGTCTCATTTTCTATGGTTTTTGAAATGCCCTTCACCAAGATTGCTGAGATAGAGTTCCAATGTTTCATGGTTGGGGTCGCCTGGACTACCACCAATGGGGCGCTATCAAGGTTCTTTCGTCGAGATCACGAATCTATGATGGGATTGGCCTCCTCAAATAGCCTCCTTACTTTAAACTCCTCATTATAGCCTCCTCATGTTTAGTTTTGTATTAGTTGAGACTAGACACTTTCGAGCTTGGGCTTATATGCTTGTCTTATGTTTCCAATCAGAATTTGGCATTACTGCGAGTTGTGTGATTTTGAAAACATAATAAGTTCGGTTTGGGTATCAATTGGCCAAGATAATGTGTCATTCACTTTACACTCGAGTTCAATTCCCTCGATAATATGCTTTTCACTATGCACTTGAGTTGAATTTCCACGATAGGATAATTAAATAATAGGGAGTTTCACTAAAACACCCAAAATGGAGGTTGAAATTATGAAAAAACCCAAGCACTATTTAAACATATAAACACACCCAAAACCCATCATTATACACACTCAAAACTCATTTATAAACACACCCAAAAAGTTGACTTTGTGGTTGATTTTGGGCGTGTTTCTATGTTTAAATAGTGTTTGGGTTTTTTTTATAAATACATGTCTATGATTGGGTTTATTTATAAATTTGTATAAATAATATCATTCTCCAATTTTATAAAAGTGGTGGATTATTGGGCCTTGCCCATCGAAATGTAGTACTAGTAGTAATTGAATGAAAGGGGACTCTTCCCACTTTGCCATCATCCTTTAGGTTTTTTCTCGGGGCCTTGATTAAGCTAGGAATTTAAAGATGATATGATGAGGTTTTTCTGTTTTTCTTTTTGGTAAATATAATATGATGAGGTTAAATTGAAGTGAAGACAGATAAAGATGAAAGTTTATTGGAGACAGATAATTGTGCATAACTGTTTTTGTACATTTTTATTGCCTATCAAACACTGCACCTCTAACCAAAATGGTTTAAAAAAAGGAAAGCAAAATACTAGAACTCTGTCCACAGAGGGGTAATATTATTTGTTTTGACTATAAAAAAAGAAGAAGATATATATTCCTAGATTTTATCGTGTTTTACTGTCAGTCCTAGATTATAAAATCTATGCCAAGATTTTGTATATTCTCGGAGTAAATTTAGGAATTCTTTTAGAAGCAGCGGAGGATTATTTTTTTGGGTTTTGAACAAAAAGTTTAATGAGGCTATGAAAGTCAAAGACCTATATGTTTTTATTTGACTTTCTATATGAAAAGATCTGACTTATTATATAATGGAAATAATTAAGGCACAAACAATGCACAATGATTTCTCATCAAACAATTGAAGGGAAAAAACCAAAGGGTAAAACGGTATAATGCATTTAATTTCGGTGATAATAGGCAATATTTTGCTTTTCCAATAGAAGCAAATAACCTATTTAATTTCAGTTGACCATTACCAAATCACAATTGTGCCTTCATTAAATAAATAAAAATTGGCTGATTACTGTTCTACCCCTATATTTTTCACTTGAAATAACTGATTTTATTATTGCAACTAGCAAATATGAGTTCAGTCCAAGTCAGAGAAGCAGCAAGAGCCCCAATAATCATTAATGCCAAAAGAAATTAAAATCAAAAGGACAAAACGGCTCCGAAAATCTCGGTTATTTCGGCGGGAAAAGACATAAAGCGACTCGTCTGGCTCTTACCTTTCACAAACACTAGGGTTTTGCCTAGAGATGGCCCATGAGAAAATCCACTGACCTAACCCTTTCATTAGTTTACTAATTTTGTACATAATTAATAAAACGTTCTCAAACGATGACCGTCAGATGCATTTTAAGTTTAATCCAACGGAAATTAAATATTTAGCTTCCCGCGGATTGCTTTGTTTTTCCAATAATTCTGTGAAAATTGAAGAAAAATAATAATAATTATTATTATGTGAAAATTGGACACAGCTCTCTGTTGCCTCCCTGGAGTAATTGGATTCCCATTTATACTTACTTTCCATTGTATACTCTTTCCCTCTTTAACTTGCCCACAACCACAACCCTTGTGGACTGTTCTGCAGTTTTTTCATGTTTCTCACACACCCTATCAATCAAGTATCAACTTCTGCAATAACACCAAATTCAAATCCAGTCCATAAGTAAATTGAAGAAATGGTAAGCATATGACTGCTTTGTTATTTCCAAATTGATTGTATGAATTTTTATTGGATTCTATGTATCAATGTTACCATATGGTGTAAATTGATAAAATTTGTGATATTTGGTTCTGGGTTTTGTGAATTTGATTGAATGGTTTTGAGTTTGAAGGCTAAACAATCAATTGTTGAGTCTTGATTAATGACAAAGTCTAGATGTTGGATGGTTTGTTCTTATTTTGATAGTGAATGCGTTGGTTTTGTAGGGAGGCTGCAAAGTCTGTATAAAGAAAAACAGAACAGATTGGCTTAATACCCTTTTGCTTAGCAAATTCTTCGGTTCCTGTGGTGTTCATCATGACCTTCGCAAAAATGAGAAGAATGTCTTCTGCATAGATTGCAATATCCGCCTCTGTAGGCACTGTATGACGGCTCATTGCCTCCACACAAAGCTTCAGATCTGCAAATACGTCTACCATGATGTGGTTCGCCTTCAAGAAATTCAGAAGCATCTTGACTGTTCTAAAATTCAGGTTTCTTCCCTACTCTCTGTCTTCAATCATAAAACTCTTACAAATTGGATGTGATTTCATTTGCAGGTACAAAATAAAATGGCATTTGGGTTTCCTAAACTGTGTTTGTTTTGTTGTTTCTAGTCAAGAACAATTGTTGTTTGAATTTCCTCTGTTAATCTAGTAGACACCAGTATAATTACCAAAGAAGAACGGCTCATCAATTTGACTAATATATGATTATTTAAGTCGGCTGTCTGATTGTTATATAGTTTAGGGATGTTAAATTTCAAGGTTTGTGTTTGTGGTGTAGTTTGTAGGCAAGTCAAATTGAATGCGCTTTAATTGGTGTACATATTCTGTCAGTGTTATAAGACAACAAAATTCATCAGTTTTATTTCTCATGTGGTTTAATCCTGCTGGTAGCTGGAATCCTAGGATAGTTGATTTGATTGATCACTGTTAACTGTTTTCTTGGTGAGGTTGTTGGTTCTCGAATAATGACAACTTGACGTCTTACAGACATATAAAATCAACGGCGAGAAAGCTGTGCATCTAAATCCTCGCCCTCTAGCCAAAGATGCCAAGCCATCAACAAAAGCAAAGTTTGGTGCTTCCTGTGAAGCTTGTGGGAGATATCTTCAGGACATGCCAAATCGTTACTGCTCCATTGCCTGCAAGGTAATTGAATTTCCAAATTTTTGGGCTCCATTTTGGTGCTGTATATTTCTCTTTACATGATTCTCATGATAAAGTGTGTGCATGCTTACACATTTGCAGGCATCTATAGTCCCAGTGAAGCCTGAAGACCAAAGTCACAAGTTCATCGCGGTTACTATACCACAATATGGTGATTTTTCATTAAAAGGTAAGTGCAATTCCGAAACAAACATGAGCGAAATGGAATCATCGATCTCGTTGGCTGAGTCATCTGAGGAGATGACTGCTTGGGTATGTTCAGCATTGAAGCCAAGAAAGCTTTTGCATAAGAGGAAAGGCATCCCTCACAGAGCTCCTCTCTGTTGAGATGGGTAGACAAGATGAGTGATATTTTTGCTTCCTTTCCCCTGTCATAAAAGTTTTGGTTTATATCTAAGTATTAAAACCATAAAACCACAGCTAGTATTATATCTAGATTGAAGAAAATCCGTCTCATATCTCTGATTGGGATTTAGTTTGTACAGCATAAGAGAGGTGGTAATGCTGCAGAGCATATGGTTGATAATTGAGGGGTTTGTTGGGATTTACCATACTTTTGTTAATTTTCTCATGGATGAAATATATATATATCTTTTTACAGAACAAGATTAGAAAACTTTTTAAAAATGTCTGGTGGGAATGTTTCTCGCTTTGTTGGCAAGCATGAGTGGCTGGCTGGCTGCTTTATTGCTTTACTTTTTCTATCTTGTTGGCAGCCGGAGATTTGATTAGCTTTGTCTCAATCAATGTCCGATTGGTGATGGCCATATGTTCCTTGTGGTGTGGTGTGTAGTCAGTTGTTTGGTTGGGCCCTCTGCTTTCCCTATGCATTATGGCAACAATCTTTTGTTTATGTCTTGTTATATGGATGTGGCAGACAGAAAGGGAAAGGAAAGGGCTGCAATACATTATACACTAAGTCGTCTATCTTGTAAGTGAATGGAATATATCCTAGAAGAGAATAGAATAGCGCCAATCCAATCGATGCAGTGACACAAGTAACTGCTGCAATGCGTGCATCTTATGTTGCACAAGGATGACCATCAACTTTCCTTATATGTTGCTTGGAAATGGTCAGCAGCATATGTTACAACTTACAACACCAAATGTATATATTTGTTGCGGCTTGCCAGGCTTTCAGTATCTTTGCTTTTGTCTTGTAGAAAAGCTTTTGGTCAAAGTTCAATTCAATCCAACTTTGAATGAAAAACAAAACTGACCCCAAAAGAAAAAACTAATCTTAAGCACAATTTCAGGCGTCACAAATATATATATATATATTTTGTTTTTTTTTCTGTTGACATGGTTGACGTTAGACCAAAGGAAAATAGACATGGTTGACTTGGCAAACCAGTCGCCTATAGAATCATTTTTTCCCAAAAATGAACAGAAGAGAAATCAGTAACAGCTCTAATTGGAGCGCAAAATCTATCCAGGCAATGTTAAGACCCAAAAACAGAGCCCAAGAAATGCAGTTGGAGTTTGCCGAATTGAAAACGAGTTGGTGATTAGCGAACTTCCCGCTGAGAAAAAAGCAAAAGATAAAACTACCATTAACAAAGAAAGCATTAACCAAAAATAAGAGAAAACAGGAACAAAATACTACAACCAACACAAGGAAGGACGTGCATTCCCTCTCAAGCAAAATCTATCGAAATGTCGGTAAGTTTTTTTTCTTCTTTTCTTTTCTTTCTGAAAATATTAATCTTAGTACTCTTCGTGTCACATCCATTGGGTTTTCATTCTCTTTGATTAGGGTGTTTGAAGCAATGTGCTTGGTTTTCTTCTTGTTTTTGCTTTGTTGTTTGCTGGGTTAATGCGGGAAAATAAGAAAAATTATGAAGTTTAGAAATGATTGCTGCCTCCAAATCCAATGATTGCTCTGTTTGGTTACATTAGGGTTTTGTGTTTCATGGGGTAGTCTTTCCCTAATAAATCTTCAATTATTCAACATGTTCCTGTCTGTATTTTTGCCTCATTGCCTTGCCTGTTTTCTTTTCCTTTTGATATTATTACCATTCTACATTTCCTTTGTTGTCATCATCACTCTATGAATTTTGAGTTTATTTCATTCATTTCACCCTGGAATTATTTATTTAATTCAGAATTTGTGTACAGACTCCGGTGGAACATGCAAATAAGGGGATTGAAGCAGTTCCCCAGTCAACAACTGCAACACCAAACTCCACAACCAATGTTTCAGATGTGAGAAAATTTGTAATTTTGTTTTTGTTTTTGTTTTTTTCGTATGTGTTCTAACTTCTAATATTATGCACAAATTTTAAAAAGTTTCCTTTTGTTTTGATTTTGGTGTGATTAAAACATGCATATTCACTCACTTGATTTTCCTCTGCAGATAAAAACAGTCAAAGTTAGCAATGTCTCTCAAGCTATTTCTGACAGGGATATCAAAGAATTCTTTTCATTCTCTGGAGATATACAATATGTTGAAATGCAAAGGTTCACATTTTTTTATAATTATATTGGTGACAGTGTTATTAGGTTTGTTATTCTAAAAAATTTGGTGGTATCTTTTGGCAGAGAAACTGAAAACACCCAGCTTGCCTATGTTACCTTCAAGGATTCACAAGGAGCAGATACAGCAGTTCTCCTTTCGGTATGTTCACTTTTTCATAACGGTGGTCAGACGTTTGTTCTTATATTTTTTTTCTGAATTTTTTGTTGCAGTAAATGTTTTGTAAGGCAGTTGCAGGGTTCTGTCATTTGATTAGTAATGTGTTTTGAAAATTTTAAAATTCAGGGAGCCACCGTAGCTGATCTTTCTGTCACCATTACGCCAGTTGACGATTATAAGCTGCCACCTGAAGCCATCCCACTCCCATCAAGCCCGGTAAATACCATGGCATGCATCCATATCTGTATTATCTTCCAACCATTTAGTCTTGTGTAGCGTGAAATTGGAGGTCAAACTTTCAGTCTAGTGGTGTTTCAAGAGTGCAACACTAATTTTTTAGCCTAAGAAGATTTTCTGTTGCTTAATAGCCTGAAGCATGTACACAAGTACATGTGAATTTCTTGTTTTAATTGGTCCCAGAAAGCAATTGTTTCTTACTAAACATGTATTCCCCTTTGAAGGAGAAAAAGCCTGCTGTGGCTATTTCTGCTGTAAGGAAGGCAGAAGCTGTGGCCAGCGCTATGCTTGCCAAGGGTTACATCTTAGGAAAGGATGCCATTAACAAGGCAAAAGCCTTTGATGAGAGGCATCAACTAATGTCAAATGCCTCTGCCACAGTTGTTACAATTGACCAGAAGATGGGTCTGATGGAGAAGCTAAGGGCTGGAACAGCTGTTGTCAATGAAAAGGTGAGGGAGATGGATCAAAGGTTCATGGTCTCGGAAAAGACCAAATCTGCCTTTGCTGTTGCTGAGCAGAAGGCAAGCAGTGCAGGGTCTGCTCTCATGAGCAACCCTTACATATTGACCGGAGCTTCGTGGGTTTCAAATGCACTCAGCGCAGTTTCAAAGGTAGCTGAGGATGTGGGCATGATGACCAAGGAGAAGGTGGACAGGGCGGAGGAGGAGAAAAAGGAGATCGAACACCGGCAGAGGACAGAGGTCATCACCGACTTTGCCCAGACCCATCTTGATGAGTCTTCTGGTAGGGTTCCTCCTGCAGTTTCAGCCAGTTATCCCGATGACACGAAGCTGGGAGTTAAATGATCGGTCTGGACAAAATGGATGAATTATTGTTCTGTTTGCTGTATCATATGGTTTTGTACAAGGAGTCTGTTGCATACAAGAATTGTATACTACATAGCCTGTTGTAAAGTCATGCTTATGGTTCGAGGTGAGAGTTAAGTTAATTGTTTACAAAACTGTATAGCAACTACATGAAATGCAGGTGTTCATTTATTTTCTTTCTAACTTCAAATTAATTTTACTTTTATTTTTAATAATAGAGCAATCACACGTTAACTGAGTAAACAATGCCTCTGCAGTATCGATCCTATTAAATTCTGTCATTTATCTTTACTGGTCTGGCTGGAACAATATTTTGAATGGTCAACAAACAGAATTATAAAGCTTACTCGTTTGCTTGCTTAAGGACATATAAACCTTCCAACTTTAGGGGGGCATGTCAAAGCCCTCAAAAATAGTCTGCATAGACATTCAAGGTATCATGATGCTTAAATTCTTAGCAAAGCAGCTATTGTATGGTATATAATGACGCATGCTAGAAACAGAGCAGTAAAACATTCGTGGTGAGTAGTGAAGAACTTTTCAAACATAAATTCATACAGTTTACTTTTGGTCATTGGAGACCATCAGATATTATTACAAATTCTGTACTTATATGAAATGTTTACAAGTAGCTGCACGGTCGTCTTAATTGACCAAAAAATCAGATTTGTTTTGTTACCTTGATCTACCTTCCATCCATCTCTTTTGATGAGGTAGTCGGCAAACAGAAGTCACACATAATGTAACAACCACTCTAGGCTCTGTTAAAGTTAGCACATCATCAGCACCTATCAACTATCTTAAAATGACAATATATTCAAAATATTAAGAAAAACAGAAAAGAAATGATGCTGTGCTAGATGGCGCGATAGTTGACTTGCAACCAGAAATCTTAGTAAGTTAATTGGAGAAATGAAAATGTAAAATTATTGAACTTTATAATATCTCATGTTTTATCCTTACCTCTATGCATTCATGTAAATCATCACCTTCTGTTCTCACATGAGTCTGCAAAGCCATAAGATCGCATCAATGAGATATCAAGAACCAGAGGTGTTCTTCATGATGACATAATGGCATCCCTCTACATTATAATTCAATGTAGTTTAAAAGAAAAATGCTGGCAGTTACCTCTATGACTCGTTGGCGGGACGCCTCATGATTGCCTTCTAAAGAAGCAAGGATGACAAGCGCAGCTGCAACTGTTGAAGGCCAGTAACGAAGTTGCACATGGTCAGACATCTGCAGCACTGCCAAGTACTTGGCTCTCTTCTCCACTTGGGCATCAGCTCTAGCAGCTCTCAGGTAGAACCTACGTTATCCAATTAGTTCATGGAATGAAGATGTCATGAACCTCTCAAATCAGAGACATTTTCTTTGCCCATAAAAAATAAAAATAAAATAAAATTTGAATGATAATCTAGATATGCAGAGAAAGAAGATCAGGAGCCTGAGTTTGCCAGGTTGTCAATGCAAGAGAAGCAGCATGCATTTGTCTAGTGTAGTACTTTGGAGAAAATGGGAGACTGAGAGTTACCATAAGAAGTTATAGATGGTGGGCAGAAAACACTGGAAGCTGAGGACCTCCTGAACTAGCCATTCCATAGCAACCACTTCACATCTGCTGTACACATTGCTTCCTACATGGAAATCCCTTTTCCGCACGCTGAAATGGCCATCACAAAGGTCTATTTAGAAGGTAATTATGATGCGTCCTGCTTTGACATGTCTCAATTACATTCTTATTGAAGTACCAAAAGGGGGTGTGGGTTAGCTTTAAGTTTTAGCTCTAAACAACTTCGCAGTTTCTCTAATACATTCATTTCCAGACAAATCACTTACAGAAGGAATTGGACTGCCTCAACTTCTGATTTTTGGTATTCATCTATAGTAATGCTTTAATTTCCAAAAAAAAAAAAGGGGCTAAAAAACACCTCAACACCAGGTTTATGAGGAAATAGACTAGGTAGAAATGCATGAATGATATAAAAAGTATAAAGATATACCAGTTGTAGGGCTGATTTTCTTCTATTCTGGTGGCTAGAGTTAGACAGGCTATTCCAACAATCTGAAGGATCCTTTTGCTCTTGAAAAATCCTTTGCTTAAGAATCGGTCAAGGAGGCTAACTCCTAGAAACTTCGTTTCCTGCTGTAGCTTCGTTTGATTCGATCGCTGCTTGTTGAAAGCCAATCAGAAGCACCGCATTAACGCAATAACAAGAGATAATAAAACGTTAATTATAAGAAATACAGAGCTAGCCTATGCACCCTCTCCCCCACAGGAAACGGAATATTGGAGTTTTACGTGAAAATTAACCACTATAATGATGAGGGTGAACACTATTTTTAACTATAATGCAATCTCTTATTACCACTTTATCAGAAAAAGCATAAAGAGCATCAATATCTTAAATTCACATCTCAATGCATGTCAAGCAAAGCAAATTGACAATGGCATTCGAACATCCACCAACAAAGTATAAACATAGCCACCACCCAATATACTCATGTGCAACACAACAATTCTATACATGAGAGTCAAAATAACATAACAATCTTAACAATTTCAAGCACATGTAAAGCAAACATTGCATTCACCATTTTACTTTTTAAATCTCTTGTACACTAACAATATTCAACATTCCATTAAAGTAACAAACTAACAATACAATTATATTAAATGTTGATATAAATAGTGGGAAGAAACATAATAGTAAATGATCATTACCAATATAAAACTCCTTGTGCCAAAATAAATAAATAATAATATGCAGTTTAGTTCGATTTAGCTTGTTCCTATATAGAATGAATTGAACTAAACCAAACTAATTATGAATTAATTTAATTCCTTTTTATTATTATATAGAAATGGAACCAAATCGATCCAATTACTTAATTGGCCATTTGGATATCCACCCTAGTCAGTATGCTGTATGCAAGTTCTTTGTATTGAAAATTTTGAAATTAATCGCACCTACGCAAAAAATCGTGGAGTGTATAGACTTGTCCAACAAGTAACAAGTGCCCCTCAACAAATGTTATATACGCACCATCACTGGTGCGAATGCACGTGCTACTACTGCGTTCTAAGTGTGGGGCAACGTGGAAGTAGTTAAGCTAAGACGTAAAATTAAATTTGGACACGTAAATGTATCAAATTTACATAAAATCATTTTTCGCACAAATGTATCAAATTAATCTCCCTATACATTACAAATGTGTATTACTTTGGCCAATAGGAGAAAAGCGAAACTAGTGATGTGCCAGTACCTGTGATAAAAAGTACATGAATGATCCTAAGATAAAAACTAGTAATGCATTCAGTTTCAGTGCCAAACACATCCATTCGATGACGTGGCACAGATTTGATTGGATGTTAAATGGTTGTAGAATATCGTCAATGTAGATAGTATGTGCTACTTTAACGGCATGTACTTCCATAAACGCGTGCAGGTCCAATTTCCAAACAGAACTAATTACGACGCTTAATTGAACTACGACCAAATTTAAATAGATAAAAACGACGATTAGTTGAACTTCGACCTTATTTAAATATAGAAAACGACGATTAATTGAACTTAATCAGTGAAACGTGAATTTCGGTAAAGCCAATCACCTCGACGATCCAACGGACCATTTGCCACCGTTGCTGGAGGATAAGATCGCCGCATTCCGTCGTGGAAGAGTACTCCTCCGTGTAGTCTTGCAAAAATACTTGTATCCTCTCTCTGTTCCTAAGCAGCTGATAGCTCGCTTCGTCCTCCTCGTCTTCGAACGTAAGAAACTAAAATAATATTATTAAAATAACAAAAATCAATACAGAAGCAGTAATGAAAAAAGGAAAAAAATCAACAATCTATTTCTGTTTGGTTGGCGAGAAAGTGCAGGAAATCAAGGGAAAATTAAGATCGTAATTCTAAACTTGATAAAACTTACTGTATAATCATCCTTATACAGTTCCTTAACGCAGGAAGCAGCAATGAAATATAAAGCAGTGCTCGATCTCGTAAATTCTTCTCTGTATTGAAGGAGCAAGGTGAAAGTAGGTGAATGAGTTGAATCTTCATCCGAGCGCTCCGAGAATTCGCTTCCAGAATTGAAGAAAATAGACGGAGTGTACTCTGAGAGACTGAGCTCGGAATTTTCGTCGAAAATATTCGATTGGAGCTCCGACAATGTCTGACTCGAAGAGTACTCTGGGACGTCGTCGTAGGAGAACTGCTCCTTACAAGCAAGGTCAGAATCGATTTGCAAGCTGTCTGGCCTCTGCTCTATCCTCGATTCAGAGTTTGAAATTACGAAATTTTCACCGAAGTAGTTTTCCGAAATTCCAGGGAATTCAAATTCCGGTGCTCTGTTTTCGCCGTCTTCGACCGTTTTCTCTGCTAATTTCGATTCAGAGCAAAATTCGATGCCAGAGTTGAATGACGTAACTTTGTTTTCCTTGAATTCCAATGAGACCTTATCGGACTCGGAAATCTCTGGTCTACTAACTGCTTCAGAACCTTCGTTTCCTCCAATTTCGTTCACAATTTCACTTCCTTTTCCTCTCTTACTCTTTAGCTTCAACTTTCTGTCTACGAAACCCCCAAAATCAGCTCCAGAATTGGACTCCACACACGACGACTCAGAAACCTCTGGTTCGCCGTCTCCACCGACCTCTTTCTTCTCCGCCTTTCCTCCATAATACGATCTAGTAACTCTACGAAACAGTATTTTACGGTGTTTCTCAGTTTCTTCGAAGTGTCTCTTCCTCAAACTCGACCTCGCCTCGTTCTCAGATCCAACGGAAACTCTGCTTGACTCGCACGAAATTTCACCGCCGAAGTACGAGCACGAGTTCGAGTTCACAGAGAAGGAAGAGAAACCAGAGGTCTCACTGGGGGCATTGAACTTGAGAGACGAGTACAGAACCGGAGAGATCTGAGATCGCCTCCGGCGAGGGAGCTCCGACCGAAGCTTCTTCTTCGTCTTGAGGTACGGCGCCGTTTGGAGGTTTTGCATCGCTTGGATCGATTTAAACTTCATTTTGGAATTAGCTTTGAAATTCGAATTTCTGAATTTATTTGCAGTGAGTGTGAGGGCTGTTTGGTTGGTTTTAGTGGAGAGTGAGAAATGGAAGAGAGGGAAGGGAGGAGAGTGTGTTCAAGTAAGCGGTTACGGAAGTTGGGGACTGGAGGTCCTCTTTCGTCCTTTCGTGGCCCCACGACTCATGTCAAATTTTCCCGTGAATTCGTACATTCTACATTGTGTGACGAGGTCCTCTTTGGTCTTTTTGTATATTCTGTGTGCGTTCTTTTTACGTTAATGATGGGTTTGATGTGGCGTATGGGCCGCCCTCTTTAGCATTACTTGATACGCAAGGCGCAACTCTTCTGTTTTGCAAAGTGAATATTATTGATAATATTATACCAAGGCCATTTCAACTTTAACCCTCCCCCTCCCCGCAAGGTCTCTCTTCAAAAATAAAAATTAAAAAAATAAATAATATGGTACTGTCACTTAAAAATTTGTTACAATGTGCGGCTATGTGATCTTCTAGAAAAAGTAATATTCATACCTCGAATGAGAAAATACCCTTAAAAAAGATTATGTATGCCCTTCTAGTTACTGCAGGTGGTAAAGTTGATAACATTGTGATTAGTAAGTAGAATAAAAAAGCAGAACATTTCTTCTTGCCAAGAGTAAGTGAAATACAGCAATACAGAAAGAAAATAACCATATAGCCAGAAGAATCAACAAATTAATGCCATCGTTTGCACATCTGAACTTCTACTTGAGCAAAAGGAAAAAAGAAAGGCAGAATAAAAACTGGTTTTTGTGACTAGTCTAGTGGTAAAAGGGGGTTGTGAAATACAAATCTACATGAGCTTGTAGTAGCAGTTGCCCCCAGCAAGAAGGAACTGATAGGGGACGCCACAGTGGCACCTGAAATGAATGACTAAGCCATCCCCCATCCTCTCCACGCTCACAGATTCTGCAAAATTTATGTCACTACCGACCTGCAACTGCAACATCAAATTCATCAACGGAAAGAAAGAGATGATGATGATGATGATGATGATGATATCAATGGAATTCCAAGTCCGTACCCAATACTTGTGAAAAAAGGATTTGTAATTTCTAAGTTCTTGTGAACCAACCAACCAACCAGTTGTTGTAAAGATATGATTAAAATATGATGAGTTAGAGTTACCAACCTCAGTAGGGTCTCCATTTTGTTGATGATGTTGTTCTTGAGGAGGTTCCAGTTCCACTTCTTCTTCTTCTTCCTCCTCATCATCTTCATTTTCACGCATGACTTGTTGGAACCACAGGCTCATCTCTCTGACGCGATCTTTTATCCTTCTAAGCCTCTGCAAATATAATAAAAATTCATTTTCAAGAACCATGCGTTCATATGAAAGATACGGATGAAATTCGAAGTCATCAAGAGAATGAAAGATGGAGGTGAAGGAAGAAAACCTTAGAATTGGGAGTGGCGTCGTCGTCGTCGTCGTCTTCGTCACCAGAGGAGGAGGACGAGGATTGACGGGAGATGGTTTTGAGAGCAGGCGAACACGAAGAAGGCTTGGGATTGGAAACGGAGCGGCGGAGTGTGGAGGCATAGGCAGAGAGAGCGGCCGCGCCAGAGGCTTTATCGGTTGAGTCAGAGGCAGGAGAGGCTGCGTTGGGGCACTGCAGCTGATTGTGATGAGAATTAAAAGAATAAAATGGAGGAGGAGGAGGAGGAGGAGAGGTTGGGTTGAAGCGTTCGGAACTGCAGCGGCGAAGAAGAGGATTAGGAGGGAGATCAAGCTTCTCTTTCTTGGGGTTGGGTTGGGATATTGGTGGGGATTGGGACGGGGATCGCCTTTTCAATGTTCTCCTGGGCTGGGGACTGGAATTGGGAGATTTGAAGCTGCTGCTGCTGTTGTCAAGGCAGAGCATGGACAAGTGTTTGCCAACCACCGCTGCGTATTCTTCTTCTTCTTCTTCTTCTGGTTGTGGGTTCTTAATGTTCTGGTCACTGCATTCAGCCATTAATTCTTCTTCAACGAATTCTTCTTCTTCTTCTTCTTCTGGTAGGGAGGGAGGGAGAGATTCTTGAAATTCTTGAATCTTTTATTTTAATAATTGGATGCAGAGTTGAGAATAAAATGCCTCCTCTCTCTTATATATAAACATAGCGACGCATATATTTAACGGCCTACGAGAGTCTGTTTTCAACTTTCAACTTTGACGGTTGATGAAAGTAACTAACTCTGTCTGAACGAAAGGAAAACCCAGATAGACGATGATTTAGGCGCAAATTAAAGGACGTTCGCTCATAAACATAACTCATAAGATAAATCTCTCATACAATTAAGTTAGCATGCGATTCTGCATCAGCAAAGCCCGTCTAGCTCAGTTGGTAGAGCGCAAGGCTCTTAACCTTGTGGTCGTGGGTTCGAGCCCCACGGTGGGCGACTAATGTTTTTGTTTTAATATTTTCCTTTTCTTATGCAAATGAGCGGAGGAGGGTTTTGAGTTGTTGCAGATGCTAATGATGTTCAACCATTTATTATTCCACATAATTCAAAGACATGTATGCTTCTTGGCTTAAAGCAAAGTAGGAACAAAGTCAATTCAAAGGAATGTCTCACCAAAATAAATTAAGTTCAACGAGTAACCTAAAGAAAGCATGTATACCCCCAGTTAGGTTCACCCACAATTACAACTGACATCACGAAAAATAATCCACAATACCATCATAGTACAGTTAACCAAACCATCATTCTCATTCATCTAGGGTTGCCAGATTTTTGCTTTGCCTTCTCAATAAGAGGCTTCAGCTGCTTCTTCTCAGCAAGAATCTTGAGGAAGTTAAACAAAAAGGGTATGTAGTTGTGCTTCCGGCGAATATTTTCTGTCCTCCACTTCTTAAATTTTTCTTCTTCCATCAAGATCTTCTCAGTAGCGCCCTCGATCCCAGCATTAATTTCTGAAAGACCTTTGTTCAGCACTTCAAATTTGCTACTGTCGGCCGGTCTCTCTGATTGTATGGCAGACAGCTGCTGCAAAATACGCTCCCTCTTCTTTTGGAGTTCCTTAAGTTCAGCAGTATACATCTCTTTCCTGTTCTTTATTATGGCCAAGAGATTGAATCTTATCTCACTTTTGGAATACCTTTCAATGCGCTCCTGGATTACAGGTTGTACCATCTGCAGCCATTCCATGTCACCTTGCCCACCAGGGCACTGTCCAAGGCTAATCGGCCCCTCCTTCAATCCATCAAGCTCATACAGGACCCCATCAACAGGCAAGTAGCTTATAAAATGGTAGACATCGTCATCTTTTTCAGCTACCTTCTGCTCCTCAGGAATAAACGGCTCAGGCCTTGCAAAACTATTATGGGCTGCACGGATAGCATCGCTGTTATTTATCGCCAGCCCTTTCAGTTCAGGTGGAAAATTCTTTGTAAACTCTTTCAGTTTTGACAGTTCAGGACCAATGTCAACATCTGGACAGTTCATGAGGATAGACAAGATTGCTTGGGTGGCACAAGCATTATTAATAACCTATGAGGATATAAAAAGTATAAGATCAGAAGAGCTTACAAATGTTTCATTACTCTAGAAAAAATACATTGTCATGAACACCAACCTGGCTTGCAAAAAACAAATTAGGATTTGGATCCTTAATTACAAGGCGATCATCCCTTTCCCCTGGACGCCATTTGAATAGGAAAATCAAACCGTACACCGGCCTGTAAGTTGCAAGAGAAAAAAGAGTAACTACAACATCAATACTAAAGATTTAAACTTAAACATTTGCTATAGTGGAAATGAGGATATCTGCCTGGGAGATGGAAGCTTAAACGGCCCTTATGTACCTCAGATTGTTCAGAGAATCAAGGTCCAATGAATACAACTCCTCAACCTGCAAGGCCACACCAAGGGCATCATGGCATACGTGAAAGAAGTGAACTATAATCCAAGTCACAACATTACACTTGGACTCTGACTACCATGAAAATTAAGTAAACAATTTCTTTGAAAAGTAAAACTTCAACATAGCTTAGTGAAGAAAAAGGGGTTAAGCATTGGATATAGTTTACAATTTTTAGTTAAAGATAAAGGATGAAGTGTTGGATATAATCAATATCACAACAAAAGGAGCGAAGACATCTCCAAGAAGCACTTGCAGCCTAAGCTCAAGCAGTAACAGTAGAAATCAACCCATAAACTAAGATCAGTGCAGGGTAAGCATAAAAATAAAATAAAAAAGGAAACAAAGAAGGCTTACTTGCACGCCTTTTACTTGCATCTGCTGAATAAGTTCTGTAAACACCCCTGAAATGCAAAGTAGAACCTTCAAAATACTAGTACAGTCCATTTATACTATAGCTGTTTATATTTTTTGAAAATAATAAATGCGTTATAAATTATCCAAATCCTATACACTATCACTCTGCATCATCAAATCATAACTTTCATCATCCATACAATCCCAAATGTATTTTTTTTTAAACAAAAATTATGGTCATCAAGCAAGTGTTGTCAACAATTTAGGCTTCCACTCATACATGTAAATATACAAGAGAAAAGCTTGTTTAGAAGTCAAATTGGAATTTCTCCAAGTTTCTTTGAACTCAATAAAGCATGTCAGGTCTGCCAGTGCAATTTCTATATCGAAACCAAGAGTGAATACAGCTCCATGTCAAGATTTACGCTCAAAAGAGGGACTGGCGAGCTGATATCAAGATATGAAAGGCATTTAATGTAGGAGCAACATCAGGAAGTATAACAGAACGTGATAAAGATATTACAATTTATCAGCGTGAATAGATGCTCACCTAAACTTTCACACACACACAAACAACAAATTTTTCTGAAATTTACCTGGGTCGGACTCAATCGTGCACCAAGACATGGTGAAAAGTACTTAATCTGATAAGAAAGAAAAAGATGTATTCAAGACACGTCAGGGAAAAACAATGAAGAAACGTATAAATTTATGAGCTTCAATTGAGTTCCGGGCACAAGTTCAGCAAAAATTTAACAAAATTGCATGTATATATTAACAAAGAGCAACATAAAGCAAAGCCAAGTGCCAGACCAACAAACAAATTACGACAAACCTACTATTTTTATGAAAAGAACAAAACTTTTTTGTTGTATTTTATAATGCTGCAATTGACTAAGCACAAGAATCCCCAATTCAAACAAAGAGGGTTTTATTCCTCAATTTCGGTTCGAAACGGGGAGGTTAGCAAGTTCCCTGAGTAAGAACCAGTGGGAAACGAGGAAGAAGAGAAACTCACCAGAAATCAAGACGAACGACGTCGTCAGCCTCCTCCACCGCTCCTTCTCTCTCTCTTTCAGTCTTCCTTGTGAGATTTTGAACCCGTAGTCTGTTTCTCGTCTCTATTCCTTCCCCTTGTTATTCTTTTCGGTTCATAATCTCTTTTTTTGGCTCCCAGCTTTTTATTTTGAAGTAAAGCCCAGTGAAAAACTCGCCTCAAATAAAGCCCAAAATAAAAATTAAATGACAATGGCCCAGTACAATAAATCTTCTTGGCCCAGTCCATTGTTGCAGGGGCTAGGGTTTAGCCGCCCCACGCTATAAAAGGGGTATCTTAGGTGAACAGCGTTGCAGACTCTCACCGACGATGAGGAGGTTTGTGGATGTTTTGAGTGACTGATTTTTCTAGTTTGGGTTTTGAGGTTGTATGAAATGATATCTTCTTTTGCTTCTAATGATGATGTTTCTACAAAACTTTCGTTCTCCTGAGCTTATCAGTGCTGAGAAACTGGAGACCTGAACTGAAGAGCATTCTAAGAAGATATATATTTTTCTTTCATCTTGATTTTGAATTTGATTCCTTTGTTTACTTTTTGTTCATAGTTGTTAGCTGTGGGTTTTCCGAGTAACTTTGCTGTGTTTATTAAAGAAGATCTTCTTTTGTTTCTAATGATGAAACATTCAATTCTCCTGAGCTTATTAATGCTGAAAATCTGGAGACCTGAACTGAAGAACATCACGAGAAGATATTCTTTATATTAAGTCGTTCTGTATCAGCATCTGCTGTCTTTGAATCGTTGATTTGCTATTTTCTTCCTTAATCGTTTGTGCTTTTATCGTTGAGTCTATTTTTGTGATTGATATACGGTAAATTAGCCCCTCCAAAATCTGAAGCATTTTTCTGCCAAACTTGTTGAGAACGGTAAAATCCAGATTGGTGAATGAGCGAGCGTTTGGACTAATTAATAAAGGAAAAGTTGATTGGACCCAAAATTTTAAAAACGAAGCTGAAAGAGATCTTAAACCCCAAGAAGCAGCGTAATAAGGCTTTGGTCAAGGCAACCCATGGGCTCAAAAAACATTTCAAACCCATTGCCTAGAAACATAGCCTCGAAGCCACGCACAGAGAGGGAACTTCTATAACGAGGGGTTACAACTTACAACAACGAGGGGGTTCAATCCAACAATTCAATAATTCTGCATTGAATCATACAAGTATTAAGTACCCTCTCGTTATAACCCCTCACTATAGCCCCTTCTAGTCTCTGTGCCTCTGCACACAGAGACCATCATGACAAAGGAAATTTTGTGTTTGTTTGCACAGTAGAGAGAGAGAGAGAGAGAGAGAGAGAGAGAGGCATGAAATGGAAGGAAATACTTTCAGCAAATCATTTTTTATGTAAAATGGGTTGAATGAGCTTTGAGGGTATGATCTGAAAAATAAAGCGAAGATAAAGCCAACTTTATAATTATTGATATCCGTACTACTAACATCACATCTGTAATGTTATTTTGCTAGTGGCATTACAGATGGACAAGTTCATATCTAGATTGCTACAGATTCCTTCTCTCTGTTCCTCTTTTCTTCCGTGACTTTATTTTCTTTTTCATATCTAGATTGCTACAGATTCCTTCTCTTTGATGTTTAATTGCACTGTCACTGACTCGCTGTGCCTGAGCAAAGGTAAAGCAAAAAGGTTGGCGCAAAAGCCTTCTTTATTTGTGGCGCATGCCAGACATACATAGTGATCAGATCAGATTCCATGTTTTAACTGGTATACTTCCACACCACATCCACAACTCCCACTAACTTACTATTTACGTGTCCCTTGGTACCTACCCACCAACAAGCCTACAATACAATGCCAAATTGCCAATGAGATTGGAAGAACAATTTTAAAGCAGAGATTCATTTGATGCATTGTGTTCTTTTGCCTCACTCACTTGTTTCAATTCTTTTCTTCCTTCCTATTGGTTTTACTTTGTCCTTTTGCCTTCACTTTGGTTCAAAAAAAGAAATTCGTAACTATATAAAACCTGATATCTATGAGATGCAATCAAAGAAATTCATAACTATAGTTTTCATGGATTCAGTCGTTTTTTACGCCATATGAAACACAAAATTTTATTTTATTTTGTCCCTTACAATTTGCAGTTGAATGGAAAATCAACGGAAACCCGAAACTTCGCTAAGAAGGAAAAGATGTTCGAGATGGATTATAAGATAAAGAAAACACTAAAGAAAAAGATTGAAATAATATGTTCTGTAATCCAAGAAACCCACATTACCCGTGGTAATGATGATGAACAAAGAGCCAAGATATATTTTTCCAAACAAATAAGAAGATGGGCAGAATATTTGTTTGAAGAAATGAGCAATATTACTTACCATGACCAATGGTGTTGCCGGGACATGCTTCATACTGTTCGATTTTTCTAAGCAAAATTAAAATTAATTTCGCATATTTTCTTTTCGACAAAAGAATGGGCACATGTTTATTAAATGTGAAACTATTCGATTTGTCAAAGCAAAATTTAAATTAAGTTCGCATCTTTTCTTTTCGACAAAAGAATGGGCACATGTTTATTAAATGTGAAACACATGTGCTGCATAAATCATGTTCCTATGTTGGATCTCACTAGGTGCGTTGAGTATATTTTAAGGATTTTTTTTTTTTTTTTTAATGAAACTTTATTGGGTAAACTTTACGGTACAATTAAAAACATTAACAAGACATCTAAAATACCAATCCCAAGAGGACACAAACTAACATGCTAAAAGCAAAACTAATAAGGACAAAAGCCGCACTAAAACTATTAGCTCACATTACCACAATTAGTCATAAGCCTAAACAAATCCCACAAACCCAATATAACCAAAACCCTAAAACAACTCATTAGCCTAAACAAACCATACCACCACCACCTAAAAAAGCGTCATCGTGACCCCACCCACCACTGCATTTGTAACAAATTTGGGAAAATATGATTTCCAGTCATTTACCAGGCATAAGAGTGAACAAATAAACAAAAACAACTTTGCCAAAGAACAATTGAATAATTTGCAGTAACCTCTGTCAAAGACAATGTATAATCAAATTTAGAGAACATGAGTGGCATTAGGGAGCAGGTTTTAGAGGTAGGATTTGATGGAAAACATAGACTAAAAGGGGTGATTGGTAACTTCAATCTAACCATGGCTCATAAGAAACCACCACAATGGGCTTTTTATTCAAACACACCTCAATTGACTTATTCACTAACCTAAAAGAAAAAGACGAGAAGATAGGAAGAGGATGAGAAGGAGTAGTCCCCCCAAAAAAGAAATTTTCCTTTATGACTCACAGAATGAAAGAGCAGCTCATATTCTAAGGAAATTTTTTTTTTTTTTGGTCGAACATATTCTAAGGAAACTTGGAAGTGCATTTAAGTTTAAAACTTCAAATGCTTTTTCATAGGTAGGAAAAATGCTTCCCAAGTACATTTGATTTTTCTAACAATACGCTTTTAGAGGCTCTTGTGTTTTTCTAAGAAGCACCTTCAAACATACAATAGTTGTCAACGGGAAGATTCATTAGATGAATTGAATCTCTATCAGTGGAAGTGGTTAACGTAGAATATCACTAATAGAAACCCATATGTTCAGAATAAAGTTGATCCAAAAGTAAGCACGAAGAAAGAAACGAGATTCACAAGTGATTTGACTCTTTATTTTATGTAGTCAATAGTTGAGAATTGCGTTTGTAGTTTTCTTCTCTTAATTAAACTTTGGTGAAGAAACTAAACTTAAATTAGCATAGCATGCGTTTGGATAAGGCCTGTGTCTCACACACGCCGTATACTTTAGCTTTAGCATACGTATGAGGCCTGTGGCAGCCACACGCAATGCCACCCAAAATTTCAGCCTTCTTTCTTAACTCGACCCGTAATGAGGCCTATGGTGCGCACACGCCACTGAAATGATAGGTGGGTCAAAAGTGAGAGCAACTTTTTCATTTTGTTATTTTAGTAATTATTCGGCGGGGTGGGCAGAGAACAAACGGTGGACCCAAACAACACATATCGCTTTAATTTCTCTTTATCTGGAATCTCCACAGCACCTACCTACCACCCTTTTTTTCTTAATAATAATAATCTCAATTTACAAGTATATCACTAATTTTGATTGACCCCCCTCGTCTTCCTTTATATATAAATACCCGGCCTTTTCCTCACTCTCAGACTTCATCCCGTGGGGCAGGCAGCCAAGAGATATTTCAATAGAATCGCTTTAGCTTAGCTTGAGAGACTCACTAAAGTAGTTAAACAAAAATGGCAACTCAAAATCAAAATGGGTATGCGGACTTGGAGAAGCAGATGCTGATCCTGCATGACCATGAAGAGAAGCACTTCATGTCGAGTGAGATTGTGCGTGACGTCATTCTTGGAGTATCGGACGGTCTCACCGTCCCTTTTGCCCTCGCCGCCGGGTTGTCCGGTGCGGATGTCAGCTCCTCCATCATTCTCATCGCTGGCATTGCTGAAGTTGCCGCTGGTGCTATCTCCATGGGGCTCGGCGGGTATTAATTAATATTATTTAAATGAATTTTCAAAGAGATTTTGTTTTTCATTTATTATTAATTTTTTTGGTAATAAAAGCAAGATGCATGGCTTTGCAGGTACCTTGCTGCTAAGAGCGAAGCTGATCATTACATGAAAGAACTAAAGAGGGAACAAGATGAAATCATCGCTGTCCCTGATACAGGTCTCTCTACATCAACATTATAATTTTACCATATTATTATATATTAATTATTTAGCTCTGACTCTCTGACTCTGAGACTGTGCAGACAGAATTCACGAGCTATATAAATTTATTTATAGGCTGCCTGCCGGGTTAAGATCATGTGAACCTCTTTTAAACTTTGCACTGTATCTGAATATGATTGATGGGGTTCTTTTTTCCTTTTTTAAATGATTTGCTCCTTAATTTAATTATGTGTATATATGCTTAAATATATGATTGGAACATAATTAACATATTAAATAAAGTTGTTATATTATGAATGAAACGCAGAGGCTGCTGAGGTTGCGGAAATATTGTCACAGTATGGGGCTGAACCACATGAGTATGGGCCTGTGGTGAATGCTCTAAGGAGGAATCCACAAGCCTGGCTTGATTTCATGATGAAGTAGGTTAATTTGAGTATAAGCTTATTAATTCACTGATTTATCAACTAATTATTTATTAATTAATTATATGGCCGGGATCATTGGGTGGGTGGGTGCAGATTTGAACTGGGACTGGAGAAACCAGACCCGATGAGAGCCGTACAGAGTGCAATGACAATTGCGTTTTCGTACATAATTGGAGGGCTGGTGCCCCTCGTGCCATACATGCTCATTCCAAATGCAACAAGGGCTGTGGTTGCATCTGTCATCCTAACCATCGTGGCTTTGATGATTTTTGGCTTTGCAAAGGGTCACTTCACGGGCACCCAACCCTTCAAGAGTGCCCTACAAACTGCCTTCATTGGGGCCATTGCCTCTGCCGCTGCTTATTCCATTGCTAAACTTTTCCAAGCATACCACCATTAATATTAATTAGTTTCAACTTTTTTTGTTTTTTTCATTTAAATTACATGTCTTATTAATTAACTTCATCTTTCTGCTTCTATATATCCGTTAATTTCTAGCTCAATCTGCGCGGTACAATATTAATTTGCTGCTAGTGGACTGGTTGTTCCATGGTTTAATTAATCTATATATAGCTTGAAATATTCCTTCCTTTCTTTGGAAAATGACAACAACAAAAAGTTAAATCAACATAATTAATAATATTAATATTAATTGGTGTTCAAACAATATCGTTGAATAAATCAGAGCTGCAGAATCCAAAGTAATATTCCGTACACACCACACCACCTGCAATGCCAAAGGCTGCAAGGCCTGCACCAATATTACATTGACTGTCTTTATCAGCACATCATTTCTTAATTAATAATTTCATCCACCTCCATTTCCATCCAGTTCCATAGATGCCACGTATCCGCAGAACCCTTGGATATGTTTCTGCATGTTGGAAGGCAGGTTGCTCTTCCTTCTTCTGATCGCTACTTCTTGAGTAATTGTTATTTTTATGTTGCCATCATTGTAATTGTTAATTACCAGCCAAAGCCAAACAAATATCCTATGATTTTGAGCATCCTTTTCACCAACCCCATTAGAGCGGGAACGTGCGCATATAGTTATCCAACCAAGATGAATTATTGTTTGGTGGTGGGACTGGATTTTGTAAAATGGATAACAGTTCAACATGTTGTGTCTTGCAATAAGTTCTACTTAAAGAGGTAAGACTCAATAAGTTCCACTTACAACATATTGTGTCTTACATAATATACTAAAAACTATTAAAATGTTAAATTCAACTCGTCGCTGTTGAAGACAGTTGAATGTAACTTGACACTATTTTTTATAAAATTATTTTATAAAGGACTAAATGTAGCCCTCCTCACCCAGAGATGCAAACTTGGCTTCTTCTTCTTTTGGGAAAGATGCAAGCGCGGGATTTAGGAGATTAATGAATTTGGATTTGGACATTAATTCCGTATCAACTAGAAGTACATGCAATGTATTTCTAATGATTCAATGAATTTGAAATTACTAGTATAATAACACAATAGAACCAAATCTCTTAACTTATTAATCAATTGATTGATATATATATATATATATATATGGTTTTTAGCTCATATAAGGAAAATACAACTCGAATCAAATCGCACATTTTAATCCTGCACAAATCCCAAGCACACCACTCGACACTCGTTTTATATTCAAGCCATTTTCGAGTTGAGTATGGGTTACCTTAAATTCTTTGAAAGAAAAAAATGTTCGTTAATCTAGCTTAGTGATATTTTTCTTTATAATGTTAGAATACATCTTAAATTCGAATTAATAATAAGTGAAACGCGTGACTTGACCATGATACAACACAACTTTATGATTCCCATTGTTACTGGCATTTGGTTTGGAGATTCGAATTTAAACTTGATACAATTTTGAGAATATAAATATTACTAAAATAGTAGCAAATGAGTCATTGTCATCCTTCTATTTTTAATGAAATGAAATCAGAATGCAATTGAAAAAAACGAGGAAAAGAATAATGAAGGCGGCAAAACGCATAATAACGCACAGCACGCAAAAGTACTTACATGTAACGGGAATAATATTGTTTTGTTATTTTTGTCAATAACACAATAACACGTGAAAAACTTATACTACATGTCATTTTGTTATTGACCGAAAATAACAAAAAATGGTAATCCCGTTGAGAGTTTCTATCCACAGCACTGGAGCATAATGAGGTTGGTGGGTGTATAAATAGGTAAGGGTGTCATAGCAAGCAAAAGCATAGCAGACCCAATTTACACACAAAAAGACAGCAACATAAATAAAAGGCTCCGAAATCCGGGGTTTGGTTACTTGACTCCAAAACCCTTTCCGTTTTACAATGGCAGCTAATGACGGGCGCGGGCAAGCAAGGACCTTGGACCCAGAGAAGCAAACACTCCTGAGTCAGCACACAGAGAAACACTTCACCGCTGGAGAGATCGTCCGTGACATCATCATCGGCGTATCCGACGGTCTTACCGTGCCCTTCGCTCTCGCAGCAGGACTCTCCGGTGCCAATGCCACGTCATCTATCGTTCTCACTGCTGGCATCGCCGAAGTCGCTGCCGGTGCCATCTCCATGGGACTCGGCGGGTATACTTTCGATTCTGCTTATCGCTTCTTCTGTTTTGTTTGGTTACTGAGAAAATGCGAAAATTATTAGGGTTGTTGATTTTAGATTATTGTTATTGTCAATATTTCTGACGCAGATATCTGGCGGCGAAAAGCGAGGCTGATCATTATACGAGGGAGCTGAGGAGAGAACAAGAGGAAGTAGTAAACGTTCCTGATACAGGTTGATTTTTTATTTTGTTATAAGTCTCTGTGTGTCTCTGGTATGCTTAGTTAGAATTGAATATGAATTATGAAGTATGAAGGGGTTTATTCATATGAAAATTGCAGAGGCGGCAGAGGTAGCAGAGATACTGGCAGAGTACGGGGTAGAGCCACATGAGTATACGCCTGTGGTGAACGCTCTAAGGAAGAATCCCAAAGCGTGGGTGGATTTCATGATGAAGTAAGTTGTTGTTCATATTCCTAAACAATACAAATTTAATTAACTTTAGAATTAGAATGATGAATGATGAATGATGAATAAAGGATAGGGAGAGAATGTGTTAGTGTTGTGGATATTCTCTTCTGTGCACGAGTGGGCCAACTAGTTGACAAGTGAATAGATCCATCACTTATCAAATGCAATAATAGAATCCAATTTCTCTTTCTCTTTTGAAAATGCTTACTTTAGAAATGTGGACAAAACCCATGCGGTCCCCAGCCTGGTTATGTTTTTCCGTCCGTCATGACTTCCATCTTTATTATTTCCTCTGAATTCGGAATTATGTTAATTGTGTAACTAGCATTATTAAGCAAGCAAGCTATTTTTAATTTAAATGATGATGATGATTCAGGTTTGAACTGGGATTGGAAAAGCCAGATCCAAGAAGAGCACTGCACAGCGCCCTCACCATTGCCATTGCTTACGTTTTGGGTGGATCAGTGCCCCTCCTTCCTTACGTCTTTTTTCCGAGGGCTAGAGAAGCTTTGGTTGCCTCCGTTGTCGTCACCTTGGGGGCGTTGCTAATATTTGGCTTTGCCAAGGGCCAGTTTACCGGCAATAAACCCTTCCAGAGTGCCTTCCAGACTGCTCTCATCGGAGCCGTGGCATCCGCTGCCGCTTTTGGCCTGGCAAAGGCTATCCATCCATGAACATTCGTCCTTTCCTATATATCATATGCTACTGTATTCTGTGTTTCCTATTCCTATGGAAATTTCAATGTTGCTTCTTATTTTCGGTATAATTTCATCCCGTGATCCTACATGAACTTTCGTTTCTTCCTTATTGACATCTAATAAGTATGCAGTTTTTTTCTTTTAAAAAAACAAGAAAGGTTATGTAGTTTTTGTACCTTTGTGGATGGGAATGGTTTGAGAAAAATGGTACTTTCACCTTCATTTGCGGGCAAGCCTCTTCAGAGCAACAAGGGAAGCAAGCCAACCCCTCTTACCACAACTAGCCCTTGGATAAAAGAGACGTTACCTAGAATCTCTAACAACCTTGAAAAATGAAATCGAATATTCAAATTGCATGTGCGCTATATAAATATCATAAGAGAACGCCTCTAGTTGCCATGAGAGAGAGAGAGATAGAGAGAGAGAGAGAGAAGAACGTCATATGCAAAGTGTATTTCATTTATATTGAGAAAATGAGAACGGTGTCCCGTGAATTTACAAGGCTGGTACAAGAAAACTATACCAAGTGAGGTTGCAGAAGTTAAGAAAAAGCAAGGCCACTGCAGTGGCGTAGATGACATATATTCTCCAATGCTCTTTAACCAAGCAGCTATTAAACCTCACAGGAAAATTACTCGAATTACATGTAGAAACAGAGCAAAACTGCAAGCAAAATACTCTTCCCAACGGTCATGCCGCCCACCAAAATCTGTCCATAAGCACAATGAAGGAAAGGTAAGTAGAAATAGTTCAAATTACAGCATGCAACCCAACAACACAAATTACTTCAGAACTCCAGGTAGCCTCAATTATATTTAAAATATGATTCTCCTAGGACAGTATAAAAGATTGATTGAAGAATAAGAAGCGAAGCGACTTACATTTGTTAAGTTGACTGAGAAAGAGCGTTACATGTATGAGGTATCCCAAAAGAAGCTCTCACTTTCCTGATTCTGTTCCACGTTTGCTGTTAGAGTCAGAAGCTAAATATCCCATTTGTTCAGTTATATGTTCCAAGTTTTGAGAGCTCTCCACATTAGATCCATAAACTGTTGATTCCGATGCAAAGTTCTGAGATTTCTTCATTTGCTCTATTAAAGTATCAAAATTCTGTGATTCTTGCAGCTCCGACGCGGTTGATTCCACCTCCATTCTAGAGTCAACAGTCTCTTTTCCATCTTCCTTTGTAGCTTCAATATCTTCTAAAAAAGGACTAGCTAAAAGAAGCTGCTCCCATGCACCATCATCAGATATATCCGGTAGGGTATATGGGGCTTGATTTTCCAGAGAGCTCAACTTTTCATCCATTAGCATTTTCATGAAATCAGGATTCACGACAAAATCGTTCATTCCATCTATATAAGAATCAAATTCAGTTTGTTTGTCTGAGCCTGAATTCGCTGCGAGGACAGGCTTCGGGGCTTCATCCACAGGAGGTTGGTATCTCACTATCGCACCATCAGAAGTTATTGGTATACCATCATCTACACCTTGTTCTAGCATATTTCCAGGTTCAGCAATGCGCCAACTGTTTTCTTTTGGCTGAAGAAGCTGAACTAAAAACCCAGGACTTTGCATGGCCATAACTAGAAATGACAGCATCTGCTGCTGATTCTTCTCCATTCCACGAAGGCGGTTCCTCAGGAGGAGCAAGTTATTTTCTGAAATTTCCTGGTGCTGCCTAAGCTTGACCAACTCTTGCTTCAGAGCAACTTTATCAGTCTTCAGGTTCTCAACTTCCCTCCATAGACCATTTTCAACAATGTTTTCAAAAGGCCCATCAGGATTGTCTTTCTGCTGTAATGCTTTTCTCTGATCTGTGCCCTGAGGATGTTTTCTTCTAGAAATATTCTTCAACAAATGCTTTTGACCTCGAATAAACCCTTCATTTGCAAACACCCAACGATCTGAATCTATTTTTCTGAAGCCCTGAAACAATAAGATTCTTGAATACTTGACTATCGGTTGACAATTCAAATAACATAACATGACATTTACACTCACAGAGAAACACACAAGTGCACCTGTAGTGCAGATATATACATACATATGCATATAGCTATATCCTATATACAATGCATATAGTTATATACATTGCTTTTTTCTCAATATAGCATTTCTGGGCAACTGAGACTGAAGCACAACCATTTAATTAGCTCAGGGCCAACTGAGACAAAAAGAAGGGAGACGGATCACGCTTCGAAAAGAGAACTTCACCATTCAAAATATTTTTACAAAGTCTTAACTCATGGCCAAGGCTTACATCTTAGACAGACCCTTCCCTTTTGAGTCCCACCTAAATGGATAACCACAGAAAACTTCCAAATGAAGGAAATACGAAACTTGATTTGGACCAATTGAGCACAAGTCTAGGCTCAAAAGAGCAAACTAATCATCTACGCAAGAAAGAAAACTTGATTTAAGAGATTTCTTCTAGTTTACAATCATTTACGAATGCGCAATTTTCTTTTATTATTTATATTTGGGATTGCCGCAATAATAACAAGAAGAAAAAAGTCTAAAAATCCAATATAAATATAAGCACAATTTGACAAAAACCAATTCAACCCACAACTGTAACGCAGCTAAAGAACGCCTCCATATAATAAAAAGAAACCTCAAAATGCAATAACCGAGATAGAAGAAAAAGTAAAAAATTGCCCAGAAAAGCTCACATAGATATTGAGCTGCCTCATGAAGCTAGAAAAGTTGCTGTGCTTGAAATACTTGGGCAACAATAAAATCGAGAACTGGGTCATGTCCCATATCACAAAGCTGTCACCGGTTTCACTCCACGAGATTATAGAGTCTGCATCGTTATCATCCACCATCTCATAGCATTTCCTCAGAAAAGGAGCCACCGATCCACCAGACCCAGACCCATCTCCACTCTTCCCCGCCGATTTCAACATGCCCCTACTCTGCTGCTTCCTTTTCAAAGAAAACCTAAGATTTTGACCTCAAAATTCGATGTGGGATAGGGTTTTGGAAAGACCCAAGAGAAGTAGCAGCACAATTGAGTAGAATCAGCGGAAGGGAAAAGTGTAGAACTGGGCGAAGTTTCCTTCCTACTCTCTCTCTCTCTCTCTCTCTCTCTCTCTCTCTCTTTTGTTTCTTTGGTGAGAGAGAGGCAAACTGGACTTTCCCCGCAGCTTGGTGTGCAAGTGGTGGTTAAGCTAGTTATTCACAGAAGATCGCCGCGTGGACAAAATGGAACTTGACGGGCCGAGCCCAACTCGTTTTTTTTTCCGACGAAACTGAGCCCAACTCATCCCCGTTTCTATGTGGGCTATTGAACTCAGTTATTTTTCTACAACAAGATTAAAGGAAGAAAATAAAAATGATTAATTGGTGATTTGCCCCTGAGTTTGTTCTTAATTTTCGATTTACCCTCTATCCCTTTTTTTAAAAGAAAAATTAAGAATATGAACTTTTTTTTTCTGCTAATTTTCCCTCTGCCGTCAAAATCATCAACATTTCATTTAATTTTTTGTTAAATCATTAAAAATAAATTACTTTTTTAGAAAAAAATTAAAGAAAAATGAACAAAACAAAAAAACATCATACCAACAGACCCCCTCTCCCCTCTCTCTTTTTCTCCCCCAACTTGACTACCCCTTTCCCACCTGCAACTTACCCCAAGACTAATTCGCAACCCATCCCCCTCACCATCGTCGTTGCCTCCCTTTCGCAACACACCCCCCGACTCACAACCACCCTTTTACCCATCGCAGCCTCCCTGTGTCTCTCAACAGCTCACCCTCCCACAGCCACCACCCCATAACCATCACACACACACTTTCTCTCTCTTCCCCCAAAGCCCAGGTCCATCCTCGACATCCACAAAATCACCCACCTTGCCACAACCCATCTGCCCCTTGTGCGGTTTTTGATCAAATAGATTTGGGTTTTTTTGTGTGTTCAAATATGTACATATGGATTTTTTTGTTCAAATATATGGTGGTGGTTTTGGTGTTGTTGTATGGGATGTGTTCGATTTTGGGGAAGGAGGGGGTTGGTCTGAGGAGTATAGGAAGTGGAATTGGTAAGCAAAAATTCATAGGCTAATAGGAAGTGTGGTTAGTCTGAGGATGACCTTCTCTCTATTTTTTTTTTTTATAAAAAAAAATAAAAACTTTATTTCTATTATTATTAGGGGTGGGCGCAGTCCAATTCTCACCTCAAACCGAAATTGGAATCGGTACTATTTAATCGGTCTTGTTCGGTCTGGTTTAGGCAAAAAAAATTTCAAAAACCAACCAGTTTGGTTCTGACTGGTTTCGGTTTTGAATCGGATTATTAATTTATTATTTTTTAAAAAAATTCAAAAAAAATTATTTTTTTTATAAAAAATTATAATAAAAAACTTATTTTTTTGGGGTTAAAAATTAACAAATAATTCAATTCATACATTTAGACATTTTTTGAAGTTGAACTTGGAAAAATAGTGATTATAAAATTTAAAATATGACATTAAATTTTAGGGTAAACTACAGTAAACCCCCCAACCTATAGGGTCATTTACGAGTGCATACCCGATTTTGGGGATATTTACGAGTACATACTCAATGTCTCGAAAAACCTACAATTTGCATCCGTTAGTCAAACTGTTAGTTAGTCTGTTGAATGATGACAAGTCAAAAATGGGACCCTTTTTTGATGACTTGGACTTCCACGTGGACCAAATATTAATTAAAAAATTTATTTTACTGTTTAAATGATTTAAAAAAAATCTCTCTCTCTCTCTCTCTCTCTGTGACAACCCAGACCATAACACTCTCCCTCTCTCCTCGGCTTCGGGCTGCATCATCTTATCTAATCTAGCCTAACCTCCAAACCACCACCCCTCCCCCCTGCGATCTAGACCATCAAACCCACAAGCCTCCGATCTGGAAAACTGGTAGTCGCTGCCATGCCTAGTTCAAGACTTTCCTGATATCCCCAAGCAACACCGCCAGCATCGTCGTAACGACAAGCCTCTGATATGCACAAACTGACTAAGACGATGCAGCCCGAAGCCGAAGAGATTGCCGATGCGCCTATAGCGATTCCGTCAAATCTACCACCGATGCTTTTTCTAGTTTTCAGAGAAAAATATGATTTGGAAAGTGAAACTCGTCAAGAAAAACAAAATGGGTGCTTTGAAAAAAGTGTAAAGATTTTGTCCAATTCTTGCCCAAAATCTTCTAGTTCTTCCTTATGTTTTGCCCTTTAATCGATTTACACCGTTGATTTCTCTTTGATCACCATGATCTTGTGACTCCATGACTTATATTCAAAACCCAAATCCCAAATTTCTCAGATGGGTAAAGATTGTGGGTTTCAATATTGATTATTGAAGTCCAGATCTCACTTTTACGTTCAAAAACAAAGCTATGTAAAGAAATATTCCTCACACCAAAAAGGATGAACCTGGCCTATTCTCTCTTTCATATATTAAATATCCCAAGCCATTTTTCTTCTTTTATAGACGAGCTTTGTTACGGACAACTTTCTGGAGAAGAAGGATGAGCTTTCCGGATAGCTTTTTGGAGAAGTTGAGGTGAATTGGGAGGGAGAATGAGAGAGAAGGAGAGTTGGGTTTGGGGGTGGGGGTAGGCAACGGGAGAGGGGTGGCTGAGATGTGGGGTTGAGTTGGGAGGGAGAGAGGGTTTGGCTGGGTAGGAGAAGAAAGATGAGATTTTTTTTTTTCTTCATTTTTTAATGATTTAAAAATCATTTTTAATATATACATAATTTTTATTATTTATTTGTCCACCTGTAAGTCCACGTTAATTAAAAAATAGGTCTCACTTTTGTCACATCAACATTTAACAAATTCACTAACGGTTTGGCAAACGGAGGGGGCAAATTATAGGTTTTCCGCGACGTTGAGTATGTACTCGTAAATGTCCTGAAAATCGAGTATGCACTTGTAAATGACTTTATAGGTTGAGGGATTTACTGTAATTTACCCTAGATTTTAAAATTTTGTAAAATAAAAAAATACATATATAACTGGTCCAGTTCGGTCCGGTCCGATGCGGTGGGGTGTAAAACCGAAATCGAAATCGGTTCGATCCGGTTTGTTGACTTTTTTGGTCAACTAATTTTTTTTTACCGGTTCGGTTCGGTGTTTCGATTTTTCAGTCCCGATACCCACCCTAATCATTATTGATTATTATTTCAAATTTTATTTTAACATATAAATGACCAATTTGCCCTCATAAATGTTGAGGATTTAGACAACATGGGGGAATTGGCGAAAAGAGAAGAAGTTAATATCCTTAATTTTCTATATTAAAAAAAAAAAAGATATGGGGTCAATCGAAAGTTAGGTACAAGTTCAGAGGGTAAATCACCCGTTGAGCATGAAGATTGTAAAACATTTTTAAAAAAAATATACAAGCGATGTCTAAACTACAAGGGGATGAGAGTTTCTCATACATACACTACCGAGATGCCATCGGAGTAGGGACGAACCCAGAATTTTAAAATGGGGTCGAGGCCCAAAAAATTCACAATTGGGCCCGAATATATTCTCGGCCCAAAATAATATATTATTGAGAAAAGACCCAATTTGGAGCACGCAAAAATTTACTGTGCACGAATCACACTTCGCGTGCCATGCCAAATAAATAATCTATCGTGCTAGGAATCAAAATTAAGATTGTAAAATGCGTTAGTTCTACAAATCCATACTAATTATCCCGTCAAGCATCATAATTGAAAGACATGTCAAGCTACATGCCATGTAAAACATTGTTATGTCACACCCAACCACGCTACAAGCCTAAGTGGGCCCAAGCCACTTAAATGCCCGAAGCTTGCTTGAGTGAGTTGTGGTATGGATGGTAATAAGTTGTCATGAGACCCATTGATGGGCCGAGAAATGGAGGTTCCGGGTCGCTTGGGAGCCTCGGAACCCAAGCCCATTTCTTAGACCCAAACATATGGGTAAGCACAAAAAGGGAGAATAACTCAACCAAGGTAACCCAACTAAAATAACCCAACAAAAATGGTCCACTATAATTAACCCATATAGCCCAATATTTGATAAGATTAGCCCATTTGTTTGGTAGGTTGAAAGCCCATACAAATTAGAAGTATGAGGGCAGCAAAGGCTCCAGCATTTGACTGAAAGGCAAAGCCTTGGAAGGATTTGGGAAGACCACGTAGGCTGCTGGGAGGGAAGGAACAAGTTTTCAAGCAAAACATCAAAAGAAACAAAAGATATTGGCACGCAATGAGCCACCCTTCGAACCAGCAAGTATACTAAAGCTCTTTCCTTTATCAGATCTGACTATGAAGGAGGAAAAGAAAGGGAGAAAATGAGATATCTGAAAATAGGAATTCATCACTAGGGAGACTGCGGGAAAAAAGGCATTGAGCTCCCAAATCACCTGATTTTGTGCGAAAGAGCAGAGTAGATTTCACCAAAATAAGATGATTGAATGGATGAGGGGAGAAAGGAAGGGAAAAACTTGACAAAATGGGATGGAAACCATTAGGGTTTCTTGGGAAAAAATGGCTTCCAGCGGCTATAAATAGGGCATCTTCTACCTAACAAAAATCATCCACAACCAGAGAGCAAGCTTCCTCTCTTACTTGCAAAATCCAGCCATTTCGTGCATTATTCACCCTTCTTCTCCGTTTTCCCTCTTTTGGCATATTGTTCTAACAGTGACAGAGTCACTGTCAAGTTGCCGGAAGAAGCACCCAAGCCACTATTTCCTTTTTGCCCTCTTCTCTCTCAGCCAAACCTACTTAAAAACCATTCCTCTCTTACCTGGACACCCTTTCTACTCTCCAAAAACACATAATTCTCTCTTTAGTGCTAAACTCATGTCATTTTTGCTCCCATGCCATGATTTCCTCATGCCAAGCTAATAACTCATCTGCAAGCATTAAGAAATCATCTGTAAGTTGCTGTTGTTTTGGCTGGTGAAGGTAACCAAGATGCTTCCTAAGGCTCTACGCCCTTTCGAAGCATTTTTGGGGTTGATTTTCGAACTCAGACAAAGGGGACAATTTCATCAATCGCCCTTTTTAGCAGCCTAGTCCATTTACAGCTGCCGGAAGAAAAAACCCCTACAAATGGAATGGGCTAAATTTACACTTATGTACACACAATCCACCTAATTTGGGGTTTGACCAGATTACACACAATTCGGTCCAACTACATTTTGGGCCTCCAAACACCATATTGGATTTAAAATCTTAATCCACCTAATTTATCCGGCCCACCAAATGGGTCCTTAGTGTATTGTTGGATGAGCCAGTAGTCTTGATTTGTTGTGAGCTTTTGGATGTAAGTGTGTCATGATTGTCATAAGAAGGCTTAGGTGGGCTAAATTAAAGTTTGGGCTGATAAAATAAAAACTCATATGGGCTATAACCCATGTTGGTCCCTTCTAAGGGAGAAATTTTTATATGTTCCAAGTACACAACGTGACTGGTGTATCATCCACTACACATATGATATGTAGAATTATTCTCCAACTTACTTTATTGCTTTTTATGACATGTGACTGGTTGCATTGAAAATATTCCACATGCCGTGTATCTATTGGATGGTACACCAGCTAAGTAGTATACTTACAACGCCCAAAAATTACTCCTTATAAGGATTGTCTCTACATGAGATTTCAAACCTAAGACCACTAGTATGCATGGTCAAATCCCTTTTCTACTAGACCTCACCCACTGGTTAGCTTGTAAAACATATTGAAACTTGAAAGTTGTCTATGTTTTAAATGTTCCTTAGTCATGTTTATTTTACACTTCTATATCGTATTTATGAAGTGAAGAATCTTCATATTGCCTTTGCGGTCATAAATAATAAAGTGTGACTGGGATGTAAAATCCACCAGACAAAATGTATGCATGTAAGTAACGTTATAAATTGATGTAACAAAATTAATTAAGAAACTTTAATATATAGCAAGTACTTTCATCTCATGTTGGGACAAATTAACATTATTATAACTCATCAACTACCAAATTTAGTGATCAAAGATCATCAGTTTTCATCAGCATAATCGGTCAAATGTAGCCACGCATGCAGCTCCTCAAGTTGAGGTGTACGGGTTAATGTGGTTTTTTTGGAGGCACTGAGATCCTCAAGTTGAGCATACATATCAGTGATGAACGAGGTCGTTTCTTTTATAGGATCCTCCATGGCTTCTTTCAGCTTGTTTAGGGCGTCGCAGTATGCTTTCTGCGATTAATTCCAACAGAACATATTAATTCTCCATAATTAAACATAATAATTTATAATTATACAAAGAAGAAAGCTACCATGAATTGATCAAGGTCTGAAGAAGTGGGAATGGCAGCGGCCTTGAGCTTGTCCTTTTCAGTACTTGTGACTCCAATTTCTCTAATATTTTCACCCAACCCCACCTGGCAATAATTCACATTGATCGTTATTGTTGACCTGCGCATGCGTATCTAACCATTGACCTACCTAACCACTTATCTAATATTGTGATGATATATGTGTTCTTAAACCTAGCTAGCTACCCATCTGCACCTATATATGACCATGCAAAACACTTGCAAATTAGACGCCATTTTGGACTTCCTCATCTGTGTCTGACCGTATCATATTTGTGTACAATCTTTTAAAAAAAAAAAAAAGATTCACAGGACTTGGTAAAATTACAGCAGCTGAGTCGAGGTTTGTATCATTCTTAGTTTAATTCTGCATCATAAACAAGTAACTTCCAGAACCAAAAAGAGAAAACCCGACAAAAAGAAAAAGGAAGTACCTTCAAACAGTTGATGTGATTCTCCATCAACAGCCCATACAGTGGATGGCCGGAGATCCTCCTTTTTAGAACCTCCTGCTCCAACTCCTCCTCACCAACAACATCACCTTCATCTGATTGGGATTCTGTGCACACACTAAAAACACCCTTATTCTGATCATCATCACCATTGTAGTTGTCCTCCATCTCTCACCAGCTCTCTCTCTCTCTCTCTCTGAAATCTCTCTCAAATTCAAACACACCACATAGAAGATGATGATGAGATGAGTAGCCACCCCTTGTAGGTGTATTAATAATGATGGGTACTAAAACAAATATGAACAGTAGTTGTTTTTGCTAGTTTAAAAATATGTGAAGCAAATCAGTTTGTAGATATATGTGCATGATGCATAAATCACGATAAAAGCTGGGAGAGTGACCACTACTGACTTGATCAAATAGTTTCTCTGCTTCATCTTGTATGCCGAGAAAGAAACCTATCGACGTTTTATTTCTCTCCTCCTCGATAAAAGACGAAGCTGTCTGTCTCGCAATATACTTGATGTTCACTTTGTACTTTGCTTCACCCAAAGACCAAAGCAAGCTCTATATTTTTTTGTCTTTTTCTTTTTCCCTCATTTACATTTGGACAACAAATTTTCTTTTTCTTTTTCTTTTTCTTTTTCTTTTTTGCGTCATTCATTGACCAACTTGGAGTTTTCTACTTTGTTGTGTCACTCATTGACCAAACAGAAAAGAGAGAGAGAGAGAGAGAGAGAGAGAGGGATACATACAAGTACAAGTATATGAGATCATCAGAGACGAAAGAACCGTTACAAATTAATAGCTAGTTTATGCATCATACATGTTCTTGTGTGGTTTAGTTGGGAGCTTAATTCAAACTGCACGTATTCATTGCGGAAACAACCAAACAAGTTATGAGCACTCGTTTCCTTTTGTTGATTGAATTTATGCAGATTTTGGATTCCAATCTAGAAACGCCTACGTACTTAGTTGAAGAGTAGCACATGAAATCGTTATATATGAAACATGCAAATTATTTCTTCTTTCGGATGTGTGTACAGTGTATATATAGAGCATGAGAAATTAATTGATGAATTATCTTCACCATCTCAATGTTCACACACACCTTAGATATATGTCTAATTAGAGCAAATGTATATCTTATCTTATACTCAATGTTATCTATTCTTTTATTTTTTATTTTTAAAAATTCAACTAATATTAGGGAAGGAAATATTCTAACAAAACCTTAAGTGTATGAATATTTTCTTGGGGCGGTTATATACCAAACTATTATACTAGTGAGTCATTTATTTCGATTTTACATTTTTAGCTCTAATTTTACGTGACACCACAACATCGTCTTTAGTTACAAACCACTGCAAACCATTATATAAAAAAAGTACTCTTGTTGTATACATTGGCAAGTCAAAATCTACATGGATCGATTCTACCACCGCTGACTAATCAAAATTTTTTTGGACGAAATCTTGTTTCATTTAATAGAAGGTCAAACGCCATATTACATCAAAATAAACTCAAATTATTGAGTTCACACAAAACGTAATGCATACAGACATAGCCCACTATAAATAAAACTAACAAAATGCATAAGGCATACATAAAGACATAAAGCCCACATAGAGGCTGACCAATCAAAATTTGGTAAACGAAAGAGGGTACAAATTTGATAAGGGCAACGATTTGGAGGAGTTTCAATTATGTCATATATGTACATAGAAATAGAATCAAGCTTTTCAAAGTCACCCAAGAAAAAAACTATAAATAAAAAAATGTCCAGAATTTTTTAATTGGGTAGAGAGACAACTAAACTTGGATAATTACATATGCAGCAGATCATAGCAACTAAAAAGTAAATACTTTCTATTGTTTTTTTTGGTTGGAAAAAGAAAAAACATTTGAAGCGCATCTGGTGCTATAAGATTGAGAATATTATTTTATTCCATATTCCGGCCTGTTTGGCCATTTTCACATGTCCCCAATTTGAACGTCCAAGATTAATTCTGACCCTCAATCTTTACGTGGGTCCCTTATATATAGGTACACCAACCACCGTACGCCTTTCCGCGAAGAATCCTTTTCTGCTTTCCTCTTGTCCATTCCAATTTCCAAATCAAACCATTCCGTTACGATCTTTTGGATGTTTCCTCCACCGTCAAGAAGAATTTACGGAGCATACACGTGGCACTTCCTCTACCGCGTGATTTCAGCTGTTAATGCTCAACTGTATTTGTCATGCAGTGGCGTTACAGCGTAAGCACTCTGACACAAACCTTATCTGCCCATCGTTTCCAGTTTTACGGAAAGTAGGGCTGAAACCGCCGGCTTGTTGTCTTTTCTCGCAAATATCCGGAAATAAAATGTAACGCAGATAATGATGGCGTATTCTTCCCCGAGGCTTACACGTCTGCTATATTCTTATCCGAATTAATCCTTAATTATTGTCCACCTTTCCAACAACAAAAACTAGTTATTGTCCACTTTGTATTATCCTAGGCTCCATTTAATAAATGAAAAAAAAAATATAGTATATTTCAAATTTCGATAATGTTACCCATATTACAAATAACATAACTCTAAAAATTTAGAAGAAATATACTTTAGAATGATGGAGGAAAATAACTTCGGATTTAACTAAAAGTCGAGAATTGAAGAGAAAAAATTAATATTTTTACTGTTTGACAACTTAAGAACATAATTTATTAAATAAAGTGTGGACAAATCGTGAAAATTAATGATCGAGATTTCAGAGTTTAATTTCTAAATGGATGGTTATAGGTTAAGTGAATAAGAAGCCTTATAGTTTACACTTTACACTTTAGATATTTGTATTCAACTGCACCATCTCCCGACCAAAATTGTACTTCCCATAAATTTCAAACCAATAATTGCACATTCATATGTTATTTTTGTAAGTTTTCCTGAGCAAATTATATTTTTTATTTGAGAGACCCAATGCTCTGAGTATAAATGACGTAATTTTTTATTATTTTTTTTTGCAATTACGGTTTTAAAAAAAGAAGATATCAATTGCTGATATCATTTTAATGTCATTGTGGAAATTCCTTTTCAACCCTTCACATGTTCGGAGTTAAATAATGTTATCATCATCTTTATTTCAATTTCCATAAATCCTCCACCCAAACATCTGAATTCCTTTATACTAAAACTTCAAACATACTATCGACTGAAAACACTCATTCTACCTACCGACTAAAAACTCTCATTTCGCCGACCGAAAAATGCTCATGCAATCAACTGAAATCCATCATTAGTTGGAATTGTCATAATTCTTTCATAGCTTCCCATCGAATTATAACTAAAACCTTCGAATTCTGAATCGAACTTCTCAGTTTCATCGTTACTCAAATATGCTTTTGGTAATTTCTTTATCCTCTGTTTCAATTGGAAGTCAGTATCAAATTCTCATTGCTTTTTCTTATTTTTTAATATAAAAATTTATTTTGATGTGTGATTAATCAAATTACAGATTTTCAGTAGTCAATTTGTGCTTGTCAACAACTGTTTGGAGTAGAAAGTTGTTGCGGAAGATCTTAATATGCTATCATGAAGTATTATGTATTCGAAATTATTTATTTTATATATCATTGACTGAAATACATAATTAATAAGAACTATCGTAATTCTCAAAACTTCCTATCAATTCTATGTAAAAGAAATCTCAATTGAATTCCTCAATGTCTTTGTCATTCAAATATGCTATTGGTAATCTCATTCTCTTCAATTTCAATTTGAAGTAAATATCAAACTCTCATTGTCTTTTTTTTCTTTAATAAAAAATCATTTTGATGTGTCATTTATCAAATTACAGATTTGCACTAGTCAATTATGCTTGTCAACAACTTTTCGGATTGCAAAGCTGTTGTGGAAGATCTTAATATGATATCGTGAAGTAATTACAGGTTTGAGAAATTCTATTTATTTATTTATTAATATTTGATTACTACAAAAAGGTTTAGCCTATCCTGGGTCCTATCTTTTCCCATGGCCGAGCCTAATTGCAATTTATATTAAAGCTTCTTTAGTGAATTGATTCAGAAACCATTCACAATGAGCATTATTTTTGTTTTGTTTTTTTTTCGGTTGGAAATATATTTTTTTTTTGATCTGCACTGGCAGTGTAGCTTAGTTGTTTTGTTATTGTTAATAGTATATTTGTTGCAATGACTGTCGGACAAATCCGATAAATCGGTCAAACGAGACGCATCTCCCTGGGGCCTAGTCTCGAGCTGTCAATGAAGCATGGACAGAGCGACACGTGTCACGGAACCGATTCATAGTCCGCCACGTAAAGAGTCGCACGCTCTCGACATCCAGTTTCGGACAAGACCCTCGGTGTGGGTCCCACCGTTATGTAGGAAGCCTCGTGGCGGACACACCAAAGGACAAGGGATAAGGCCTAGAGACCTCATCCACTACTCTCTCAACATCTCTGTCGTAAACTCTCCTAGCCGTCCCATTCTGTTACATACGTTCCAATACCGCATCCAACGGCTCATAAGCTTTCGTCATTTTCTATTCATGTTTTTTCTTCTTTGAAAGAAACAAAGAAATCCACAAAATAATAAATGTGTGAAAAACAAAGTAAATTGTCCAGAACATTATCCCACTATTTTATGTTGGCCTCAGTTGGGTTGATCCTCCTGAGAGAGAGAGAGAGAGAGAGAGAGAGAGGATTACAAGGGTAGACTGTGAGAAAGTCCCATGAAAAGCAACCAAATTTTGGGGTCTCCTTTTTTCCCCATCTTTGATTAGATTTTTGTTCACCTTTCGTTTTGCTTCGTTCTTTCTCAATTCCACTCAATAAAAAGTGGGTTTTTGCAATTTCAGCTACTGGTAACATCTTAAACTGTTCTCAATTTTATTGCTGGAAGTTTGAATTTTGAAATTGTGATTGTTGTTCTTGTTCTTGTTTTGTTATTGCTGTTGTTGTGTTTAGTTGAATCCATATTTTCTCAGCAGTGCATGTGTGAGAATGTCTAGTTGAACCTCACCAAGAAAAGAATGTCTAGTTGAATGTTTGGTTGCCGAATATTTCCGGGCTGTGTGTGATCTGAATGTATTCCATTCCTTTTACCATCTCCTTTTATCCGGACAACAAGAAAGTTCTTGGTTTATCCTTCCCTTGTTTCGATTCACTTATCTTCAAAGATATTTGCAGTCAGCCTTTAACTTGTCATAATCTCTTTATCCCTTAGCTAGGATTTCATTCGAAATTATCAGTACTAGCAGTAACCTCTCACTCAAAACTCAGACCGGTTGTTTGTATTTCAAGCTTATTGTAGTCTGCTTCTGCGATATAAATTTTCAAAAAGGTTTTGCTTGTCATAGAAAATACGTAATCTTTAATGGGTTGTTTCATCTATGTGGGCGAGGGGATAGATAGAGAGAGGCTTTGATGACCTAGAGTTCCAGTCTAGAAACAAATGGTGTCCAAATCGTATTCCAATCTTTTGGAGCTTACCTCAGGCGAGGCTCCTTCGTTTGGCCGAATTGGCAGGCGAATTCCACGTATTATGACTGTTGCCAGTTTGATATCCGATGTTGATGATGATCCGTCCGAGAGTGCGTGCTCCGAAGACATGTCTTCATCTTCAGTCCAACGTGACCGAATCATAATAGTGGCTAACCAGCTCCCCATAAGGGCGCAGAGAAAATCAGATACCAGTAAGGGTTGGATTTTCAATTGGGATGAGAATTCACTACTTCTCCAATTGAAAGATGGTTTGGGGGATGATGAGATTGAAGTCATTTATGTTGGTTGTCTTAAGGAAGAAATTCACCCAAATGAACAAGACGAGGTTTCCCAAATTCTTCTCGAGACCTTTAAATGTGTCCCAACCTTTCTCCCACCAGATCTTTTCAGCCGGTATTATCATGGGTTCTGTAAGCAGCAGTTGTGGCCACTGTTTCATTACATGCTACCCCTTTCGCCGGACCTCGGTGGTAGATTTAACCGGTCCTTATGGCAAGCATATGTGTCAGTGAACAAGATTTTTGCAGATAGGATCATGGAAGTGATTAACCCAGAAGATGATTTTGTGTGGATACATGATTATCATCTGATGGTGTTGCCAACTTTCTTGAGGAAGAGATTCAATCGCGTGAAACTTGGGTTTTTCCTCCATAGTCCGTTCCCTTCGTCTGAAATTTATAAGACATTGCCTGTCAGGGAAGAGATTCTGAGAGCCATTTTGAATTCTGATTTAATTGGATTCCATACATTTGACTATGCAAGGCATTTCCTCTCATGCTGTAGTCGAATGCTTGGTCTTACCTATGAATCCAAGCGGGGTTACATAGGCCTCGAGTATTACGGTCGGACTGTTAGCATCAAGATTCTTCCTGTTGGTATACACATGGGTCAGCTGCAGTCGGTTTTGAGCCTCCCAGAGACTGAAGCCAAGGTTGTTGAGCTTATGAAACAGTTCTGTGACCGAGGAAGGATAATGTTACTCGGGGTAGATGACATGGACATTTTTAAGGGTATAAGTTTGAAGCTTTTGGCAATGGAGCAGCTGCTTGTTCAGCATCCAGAGTGGCAAGGGAAGGTTGTATTGGTGCAGATAGCCAATCCAGCCAGGGGTCGGGGAAAAGACGTGAAAGAAGTTCAGGCTGAGACATCCTCAACTGTGAAGCGAATTAATGAAACATTTGGGAACCCTGGGTATAAGCCTGTCGTGTTGATTGATGAGCCACTCAAGTTCTATGAGAGAATTGCATATTATGTTGTTGCCGAGTGTTGTTTGGTGACAGCTGTCAGGGATGGGATGAATCTAATACCATATGAATACATAATCAGTCGGCAACGGAATGCGAAATTGGATAAGGTTTTGGAGTTGGAACCCTCCAACCCGAAGAAGAGCATGTTAGTTGTCTCCGAGTTCATTGGCTGCTCCCCTTCTTTGAGTGGAGCAATTCGTGTGAACCCCTGGAATATTGATGCTGTGGCAGATGCAATGGACTGTGCCCTAGAGATGGCGGAGCCAGAAAAACAGCTCCGACATGAGAAGCATTATAGATATGTCAGTACCCATGATGTTGGGTATTGGGCTCGTAGTTTCCTCCAAGATCTGGAAAGAACATGTAGGGGCCATTTGCGTCAGAGGTGCTGGGGTATTGGGTTCGGTTTGAGTTTCAGAGTTGTGGCCCTTGATTCGAACTTCAGGAAGCTCTCTATGGAGCATATAGTTTCAGCTTACAAAAGGACCACAACTAGGGCAATCCTGCTTGACTATGATGGTACATTGATGCCTCAGGCTTCCATTGATAAGAGCCCAACTTCTAAATCCATCGATATCCTCAATAACTTGTGCAGAGACAAGAACAACATGGTTTTCATTGTTAGTGCAAAAAGCCGTAAAGTACTTGCTGAATGGCTCTCTCCTTGTGAGAAGCTTGGAATTGCTGCTGAACACGGCTACTTTCTACGGTAAATTTGTGCAAATTTCAAGTTTTATGTTTACACCAATCAAAATGTTGATTAGATTAAAACTAATGATTATATGGATTCAGATTGAAGCGAGATGCAGAATGGGAAACGTGTGCACCAGTTGCAGATAGCAGTTGGAAGCAGATTGCAGAGCCAGTAATGAAGCTTTACACTGAAACAACTGATGGTTCCACCATTGAAGATAAGGAAACTGCACTTGTGTGGTCTTATGAGGATGCTGATCCAGATTTTGGATCATGCCAAGCTAAGGAACTTCTTGATCATCTTGAAAGTGTGCTTGCTAATGAACCAGTTAATGTTAAAAGCGGGCAGAATGTAGTGGAGGTTAAGCCGCAGGTTTGATACCCCTTTCCTTGTTAAGTTGCTATCTCTGTTCTGCAAAATCTCGTTTTTGATTTCTCCAACCTGTATGATCAGTATCCAAATTCACATAAGCTTAGTAGCATGTGTGAAACGGAGAAAGGCGATGTTTTTAACATTGGGTTGGTCAAGGTATCAGAAGTTTGGAGGGGGTTGAGGGTTAGAGAGTGACTGCGCTCAAACTAGAGGTCATACCAAAATTATTAATACAAATTTCTTAATGTTACATAGGTATTGCATACTGTTTGACAAATGAAAATTTTGAAAACAATATGGCCCTTCCATGACAACAGATGCGGTATTGTTTGTTTTTTTCCCCAAGGATAAGTGATTAATCAAGTCTTCTTCACTCTTATGGTTGATGCCCATTGAGAATCAAGATTGTTGGGTTAGGTGTGAAAACTTTTCTTTTCTTCATATAAATTGTGGACGTTGCTGCCTTCACCACAGAAGCTAACACATGGCTCAATTGGACTTACAATATTTCGATAAACTGAACTTTCTTGTGTGTGTGTGCAGGGTGTAAACAAAGGACTTGTAGCCAAACGTCTACTTTCCACCATGCAAGAAAGGGGAATGTCACCGGATTTTGTTCTCTGCATAGGTGATGACAGATCTGATGAAGACATGTTTGAGGTAATCACAAGTTCCATAGCAGGCCCATCCATCGCACCCAGAGCTGAAGTATTTGCGTGTACGGTTGGCCGAAAACCCAGCAAAGCCAAGTATTATCTGGATGATACAGGGGAAATTGTTAGGTTGTTGCAGGGGTTGGCATCTGTGTCAGAGCAGACAGTACCTCTGTAGGCTTACCAAAGATAAAGAATGGGGCACCACCTTGTTTTCTCTGTTTGTAACTGCCATGATGTAGGTGAGTGGTGTATTTTGCATTACTTTGCCGTGTTTATTACTTCTTTTGTTCATCATGTAAATTACTGTAGTGGTAAGAGAAGCTGTGCAATCCGAGACTTTTGCATTTGTTGTTGTAAAGCTGTAAATGTGTTTGAGCATGAAATCCAAACTTTGTTTTGCTGCAGTTCATTCATAACTGTTGCCTAGGCTACCTTCTCTTGGAAGACCCATCTTCTAGGGTAAACCCCCCCTACGAAGAGATTGTTGTCTGGATTGCTTCAACACAGATTGATGATATTACATATTTTTTGTTTTACCTTTTAACCTTGGCAGAAATGTCGTTTGAACTTTGAATCCTTTTGGTGGGTTGTGTTCATGAGTGTAGAACTCAATACTTTTAGTTTGAATCTAGAATTGTAGAGCGCAGTTAACTGGAGGAATTATGCTCTTTTCACGACCAAGATGCTGCTGAAATTTGAAGTTGGTGAATGGTAGCAGCACGTAGCAAAGCAAGTGAAACCAGGACCTGTAGGCTTTTTCTGTGTTTTGGGCAATAATGTAATTATGCGGATCCCATCAGTATAGCAATTTTACGAAGCGGCAATGTCTTGTGCGGTGCTTTCCCTGATAACTCGGCAGGCACAATTCTTATACCCTAAGTCTCTGTGTTATCTCTTGCTGTGTTTTTCATGCTGATCTCTTATTTCTGTTTTTGAGTAGAATTATCCCGCCCTGCCCGTCGTGGATAATCTTCGTGTTCTGTTCTGTCCTGTCTGTTGTTTTAGATGCTAATTAAGCCTTGTCGTGTTATTTGTCATAATTTTCTTGTTCGGGTTTTTAGTTCGTCTTTCCATTTATGTTGTGGGATGGGAAGTCTATTTTGGTTTGGAGTAGAAAACTGGGCTCGCTTGTAAAAAAACAAAGAATTTGCTCTCCCGACGCACCATTGGGTGGCCCAGTCAAAGTCCCAAGCCCAGACCAAGAAAGAGCACAGCGCACGCGTTGAACTTTGGTGTTTTCATTTAGAAAATAATATAGCTGGTTTGGTTTATGTTTAATTTGATTTGACCAAGTACACAAATTAGGCCTCTCTTGTGACTCTCACAACATCCTTGTGAACACAAAGGCTTTTCTAAAACTTGAGGACTTGTGGTCGTGTCAAAGAGAGACTAAAAAAAAGTCACTTGGGTAGTTCATACGTAACTGATTCAATTTGCACTGAGAAAAAGAACCCCATATAATCAATAGATAAACGCACCAACTGGAACAAGTGTATTATAAAATAAACTCAGCAAAATGAAGGTAGGAACTGGTTAAAAAGTCAGTCATGGAAACAGACAATTGTTGAAGAAGGTCAGCATATCGTCAGTCAGCGGGTAGCTTAGAGCTCAGCTGGCTAAGTCAAGTGTAATTGGTGGGCGAGGACACGTCATCAGAGTCTCAGACCACATACACGGCAAATAAGAAGTTACGTGTCGTGTCATACGGACGACAAAGGTGAGAGAGATAGCATTGAAACTGGGTCTAAAATTTGTCTCTGTTTCAATTCAAATCCTTTTGGCCTTTTCGGTTTCACACTGTCACTGGAGGGAGGGAGAAGACAATTCTACCAGTGCTACCAGTACTACCAGTACTAGTAATTAGACTAATTGGCCAATCCCCCAGCAGTATTGTAGGGATTTAGCATTGCTTGGAGAGTATGCAGTTTGTAATTAGACAAGTTGCATTATTGCATACCATACTTTAATTCATTCAAATTGTTTGAGGACCGACGACCAAAAGAAAGAAAGAAACCCACACCTTCTGTCACACTCACACGCTACATGTCCCAATTAATTATTAGTCGCATCATCAATCTATATATATATATTATTTGTATAATTTCTTTTATTTAAGTGATTGTGATATTGCACGACTAAATGGGTAGAGCAGAAAGAGCCAGAGCAGTATGAGAATTTGAGAAATTATAGATTGTTTTGATTATACCTGTCTCCTGGGACTGGGATTTATATATATATTTTTTAAAAACCAACAGTCTTTGCTTAACAAAATCAATTAATAATTAGTAATAATTGAGGTTGAAAAAATAAAGAAACAAAATATTGACATATATAATAAAATATACGTGTGAGAGAGAGAGAGAAGAGAGCGGTCAAACATCTTCTCACGACCTTTTGATTATTACCATATTTATTATTAAAAAAAATAATATCACATTCTTCTTTCCCATTTCATATTCAGACCTTACCATATGTTACAAGTCAAGTCTTAGACATTGTTCTCTCTCGTCCAATCGTCTCCCTTCCTTCTATCTCTTCACACCTCTATTCTTGCCTTCCTTCCCATCAACTTTATCATCCAATTAAAACACAGGAAGAGATATACAAACCTCATCTCATCTCATATAGATAGGGTCAGAAGATACAGAGATCAGAAAAGAGAGAGAGAGAGATGAGTGGCGGTGATGATATCGTGGAGATGGCTGTAAGCAGCCTAGGCAAAGGGTTTGATTTAACCTCAGATTTCCGGCTCAAGTACTGCAAAGGCAAACAAAGACTGGTTTTGCTCAACGACGCTGATAAAAAAGAACTCGCAGTCCCCGGCTTCGGGTCCATTCAACAAGTCTCCACCGATATTAAATGTGACAAAGGCGACCGTACACGTTACCAATCCGATGTCCTCACGTTCAATCAGGTAATAATATTAGATATGTTTCTTCTTTTACAAATACTATTATCGATTGAATTAATAACATTAGTGCATGAAATGAATATAATTCATGCAGATGTCGCAATATTTCAACCAAAAGGCGAGTGTGCCTGGGAAAATCCCATCAGGGTTGTTCAATGCCATGTTTGGTTTCGAAAGTGGTTCGTGGGCAGCGGATGCAGCCAACATCAAACGCTTGGCTGTGGATGGTTACTTCATCATCTTCTTCAATGTTCATATCGATAGGTACCCTCTTGTTCTTGCCGATCAAGTTCGTCATTCTGTTCCGTCCACTTGGGATCCCCCTGCCCTTGCAAGGTATGAATTAATTCAAGACTTCGATCATATGGATTTTTAGTTTTATTTTACTTGTAAGTTGTTTTTCTTTTCATATCAAGGAAACCAATTGAGTGGGTTTTGGGTTGAGTTCGAGTTGGCCTCCTAACTCGTCCACCTTGTCCAACTTAATTTCATCCCTAATTTTCAGGCGCAAATATATATATTTTGTATAGATAATACAATAATGTACGGAATGATTGCAGCTCTATCTTTTGGCATCTGCCTGCTAATTAATAAAATAGTCTTAGCATACAAAAAAATATTAAATTCATATTGGACGGCAAATCAAAATTAGTAGCTTGGTTTAGTAACAAATCCTGGGTTTATTTCCTGAAGAGGGGGCATGAATTTCGAGGCAAAAGGATGGACATAAAAATATACAAGGTCGCTTTCCTTTCCTTGTATGCACTCTTTCTTTTTCTTATTAACAGTCATAATCATGCGAGAAGACTAGTAACCCCGTACGTCGTCAAAAGTTTTGGCCTTTGTTGGTGATTGACCACGTTTCACGTAGGAACGTTCAAACCTTACAAAATCCTCACTTTTAATGCCTGCTAATTGCCAATCTCACCATAATTAACACTCTTAATATAAAAGTACAGAGTGTCTTCCCCTCTATATATGTTCAAACTAGGATCTCTATATGTTGTGCCTTGTGGGGATCGATCATGTGTTTAACCATTATTAAAATATATCCTGTAAAAATATGATAAGTCTAGCATTACTTTATACAGATTGCAAATATTGTTTGACCTTTCAAACTGGTTTTGGCCTGCCATTTTCACATGAAGGCTTGGTTTTCCATTTGACATAATAATAAGTACAACAAGTCACATAATTAGGCGGTGGTACTGTATTATTTGATTTCCCATTGTGGAAGGTACTTTCTTGGCCTGACCAATTCTTTGGTTTTCGATGAATTAGCTGTCTAGTTGGAAAGCATTTTGGTCAACCAATATAATTTATAGACTTATGATAAATTCTTACGTACACATTTGACAGGTTCATAGAGAAGTATGGGACTCACATCGTGGTGGGATTGAGTATTGGGGGCGAGGATGTGGTGTTAGTAAAGCAAGATAAATCTTCTAACATGGAGCCATCTGACCTCAAAAATCACTTGAACGAGCTTGGAGATGAGCACTTTACAGGGACATGCAATTTCTTTCCATTACACTCCAAAGCAAAAGACCAAAGACACAAGGCACCACTGCCCTTCAATGTCTTTCATCATGATCCCAAGTCTGTGGCCCCTAATGGCTTCTCCACCGCAAACACAAAAGATGTATGGCAAAATAAACTAGGGTTCAATTGTTCTTGTTTGGGTTTAAAGAAGTAACAGTAGTTGTAATGACGATGTGGCAGACGACTTTTTGCAGGGTATTAGCGTGATAGGCTATAAAAGAGGAGGAGATCCCTTGGCCAGTAGCCACTGCGAGTGGCTTCAAACCGTTGGATCGATGCCGGATGCGATTCAATTTAGCTTCATTCCTATCACGTCTCTACTTAAAGATGTGCCCGGCAAAGGTTTCTTATCCCATGCCATCAACCTCTATCTTCGATGTAAGTTAATTCTTTCTCAGGTACTTAATTATTCATCGCTCGCCGATGTCTTATATTGTATCTATATATATAAAGCAAAATGAAGAGAATGGTAAAACATTTAAAATACTAGAAAATACCCTTAGTTAATTCAAACATTTAGAATTGAAATATATATATATATATAAAGCAAAAGGCAGAGAATGGTGAAACATTCAAAATACCAGAAAATGCCATGTTGCTTTTAATAAACCCAGAACACTTGAAAGAATAAAAACACACTTAAGATATTGAACTATTCTTCTCATTAATTTCAAAGGAAGGTTACAATTTTAAAAGGAAAGACTGAAAACAAATAACAAAACAACTCTCCCACGATCACATACAGATTTTGTGGTGAGTTCTCATCCCTAAGCAACGGAAGCAAACTGAATCGTGGTGAACACCCTCATCCATGACTCCTACAAAACTAGGACTCATGCTTGACTAGGTCTCTACATAATTAGTCAGCATTATTTAATTGAAAAACTTAATTAAAACTTAACTAAAACTCTTAACACCCTCCATTAAACTGATTTCTACTGAAAACAGTTTAGGATTTAGACACCATCACGAAATCTTCATAAGCTTCTTCAACCATCACATATTCTGCCAAGTTTTCAGCCCACTCCTTCTCAAGATGTTTGAGTGAACGCACTCCAAGTAGCTTCCTCAATTTTTCGAAAGAGAGCTGCTTGAGTGACTTTGTGAGTATATCAGCCAATTGATTTCCAATCTTGCAATACTCGAGATCAACTACACCATCATTGCACAGATTTCGCAAAAAATGAAAGCGAACATCAATGTGCTTACTTCTTCCATGCATTACAGGATTTCTTGATAACTTTATGGCTGAAATGTTATCACAGAAAATGATTGTTGAACCCTCTTGCTTATAACCAAGTGCTTCCAGCATCCTTCTCAGCCAAATAGCTTGACATGCACATGAGGCAGCTGCCACAAACTCAACCTCAGTAGTGGATAAGGTCACAATTTGCTGCTTCTTTGAGGACCATGTAATTGCTTCAGAATTTAGCATGAAATCATGTCATGAAGTACTCTTCCTATTATCGATGTCCCCAGCGTAGTCACTGTCATTGAAGCCAACAAAATCTGAACCTTCTTGACTTTTGTAGAACACTCCATAGTCAATTGTTCCTTTTACATATCTTGGAATTCGTTTTGCTGCATTCAAATGCATTTCAGTTGGTCTCTCCATGTACCTGCTGATGAAACTCACACCATACATTAAATCGGGTTGTGTGAAAGTCAAATACGTAAGACTTCCCACGAGTTTCATGTAGAATGAACTGTCCACTGCTACTCCATTGATATCTTTACATAACTTCAGTCCAGGCTCTAATGGTGTTCCAATCTTCTTGCAATCAGCCATTTTAAACTTCTCAAAGAGTTCCTGTGCATATTTCTTCTGACAAATAAAATTCCCAACAGCCTTTTGAATCACTTCAACTCCCAGAAAATAACTCATCAACTCGAGATCAGTCATCTCGAATTCCTCCATCATAGATTTCTTGAACTCTTTCATCATCTCAACATTGTTACCAGTATATATTAAATCATCGACATATAAGCAAAGAATTAACATTTTACCTCCAATTTCACTCTTGACATAGAGTGAGTGATCATAAGGACATTTCTGAAACCCAAGCCTTCCAAAATGATTATTAATTCGACTGTACCAAGCATGGGGTGCTTGTTTTAGTCCATAAAGTGCCTTCTTCAATTTATACACTTTTTCTTCTTCTCCATTCTTTTCATAACCTTTTGGTTGATCGACGTACACTTCCTCATGCAGTTCTCCATGCAAGAACGCCGACTTTACATCCAATAGATAAATCAACCATGAATTTTAAGCTGCAAGTGAGATTACCAATCTTATTGAGTCTTGTTTAGCCACAGGAGCAAACACTTCCTTGTAATCAATGTCATGCTTTTGCTTGTATCCCTTTGCCACCAAACGAGACTTTGGTTCTGAAGACCCATTTGACGCCAATAGTCTTGTGTCCCATAGGTAAACTTGTCAGCTCCCATATATTGTTTTTTTCAATAGACCTTATTTCACTTTCTGTGGCATCTTTCCACTTCACCTCCTTTGAAGCTTCTTCAAAAGTAATCGGATCACTATCTACAAACAGTGCAAAATGAGCATTGGCATCATCTGAGCTAGTGTAGCTTGTATCGTAATCCATCATCTAAGCTGGCCTCTTTCTTGAATCTTCACCCCTTAGATTGTATCTGTCTTCTTCAACCTGCTGTGGTACTTATTCAGTTTGAGGTGAGATTTGAGCCGTGGTGTTTTCACCATCAAAGACATCATCAACTTGTATCTATTGCATGGTTGTTTTCTTTGTAGACCAACTCCATTTTGCATTCTCATCAAACACCACATCTCGACTAATAATGATCTTCTTAGTTTCAGGATTGTATAACCTGTAAGCTTTGGACACATCATTAACATCAAGAAACACACATTTTTCACTCTTGTCCAATTTCTTCCTTCTCTCCTCTGGAATGTATGCATATGCTATGCACCCAAACAACTTGAAATGTTCTACATAAGGCTTTCTTCCATTCCAAGCTTCTTGGGGGTGTCATATTTATAACAGAAAATGTGGGACTTCTGTTAAGAACATGAACTGCGCAAAGAATTGCTTCAGGGCAGAACTGCTTTGGAACTTCTCCCTTTGCTAGAAGGGTTCGAACCACGTTGAGTATGGTTATATTTTTCCTCTCTGAGACCACATTTTGCTGTGGCATGTAGGCTGCAGTAAGCTGCCATTTAATTCCATTTTCATCACACAAAGCTTCAAATTCTTTTGAACAGAACTCTCCTCCACGGTCAGTGCGCAATCACTTAATTTTCTTCACAGATTAATTTTCAACAAAAGCCTTGAAGCTCTAGAATGCATCACACTCCTCTGACTTCTCATGCAAAAAATACACTCATGTTTTTCTATTGAAATCATCAATAAATGAGATAAAATACATTTTCCCTCAATTCGAACTTGGATTAATTGGACCACATAGGTCTGAATGAACCAATTCCAAAACTAAGTGAGCCCTTGTTGCTTTCCCACTTGGAAATGTTTCTCTTGGCTGATTTGCTATGACTCATTCCTCACAGACTTTAGTTTGGATTATGATTTTAGGCAAACCAGTCACCATCTTCTTCTCATAGAGTGTTCTTAGTCCATTTAAGTGCAAGTGACAAAACCTGTGATGCCACATCCATGTTTCATCATTTTCCTTTGCAACCATACAAGTGTTTACACTCTTAAGCTTCAACGGGAACAACCTGTTTGGTGACATCTTCATCACAGCTATGGAGCCTCTCTTTGGATCATAGATTTCACATTCTCCTTGAAATATGGTGATCCTATACCCTTTATCTTGAAGCTATCCAGCACTTAGAAGGTTTGTGTTCAAATCAGGAATGAAAAAGACATTTGAAATTGTCTCAATGAAATCATTTTTGGTCCTGATTTGAATCTCTCCTTTTCCTATCACGTTCACTGTTGACTTGTCTCCAACACTTACAGTTGTACGAAAGCTTTCATCCAAATTCACAAAGGATGGTTTACACCCACTCATGTGATTGCTGCACCTAGTATCCACATACCAAGATTCCTGGTCAAAATTCTCCATGACATTAAACGCCATTAGCAGTGTTTCTCCCTCTTTTTTCTCAATGAAATTTGACTTCTCTCCCTTCTCCTTAGGAAGCTTGGTGTAGCACTCATTTTTGTAGTGCCCATAGTTACCACATCTGTAACATTCAACCTGTGATTTGTCAAACTTCTCTTTGCCTTTGCCTTGACGATCATCTTTCTTGGAAACATAAGATGATTTGCTATCATCTCTATTTCCAAACCATCCACCATCTTGATTTCCTCGACCTCCTTTTTCACAACCACGTCCCCTTTTTTCCACGTCCTCTTCCTCTTCTTGAACTTGAAGATTCAGTGAAGGAGGAAGCCTTCGAAGCTTGCTCTTAGGAGCCTCCACGGTTGAGCTTCTGCTCATGAACTAGCAGGGAGCTTTGTAGCTCATCAATTGAGATATTCTCTATGTTATTCGACTCCTCAATGGATGATCTTAAGATTTTCTCCACGACTTCATTGTCTTCAATCTTGTGATCATGGATTCTCATCTTGTTAGCCATTGACATAGCTTTTCCAATATACCCATTCACAGATCCTCCGTTCTTCATTTGAAGAGTTTCAAAGTCTCTTCTTATGGCTTGAAGCTGTGCTCGCTTCACCTTTCTTGATCCTTGGTACTTCTTCTTCATTGACTCCCATATTTGGAGGCAGGTATCCTTCTCGAGAATGGATCTATCAATCGCATGGAATAGGTAATTCTTTACCTTTAAATATTTGTTGTGCTGCTGTCAAAATACCTTCAGGTATCTCTATTCCCATTTCCACAAGGTCAAAGTACTCTTTGGACCTCATGAAATTTTCCATCAACATGCTCCAATGGTCGTAATGACGATCGAACTTAGGAATGGCTGGCTGCACAAAGCTTTCAGTTGACTTCTCACTTGACATTGTTTCTTGCTGAGATCCCTAAAACTGGCTCGTATACCAAATGTTGGTTTTAATAAACCCAGAACACTTGAAAGAATAAAAACACACTTAAGATATTGAACTGTTATTCTCATTAATTTCAGAGGAAGGTTACAGTTTTAAAGGGAAAGACTGAAAACAAATAACAAAACAACTCTCCCACGATCACATACATATTTTGTAGTGAGTTCTCATCCCTAAGCAACGGAAGCAAACTGAATTGTGGTGAACACCCTCATCCACGACTCCTACAAAACTAGGACTCATGCTTGACTAGGTCTCTACATAATTAGTCAGCATTATTTAATTGAAAAACTTAACTAAAACTCTTAACATGTTCTTTGTTAATTCGAACATTAAGAATTGAAATTATTAATTAAATGAGGATAATATGGTAAATTCACATTTTTTTATTTTAAAAAAATAAAAATAAAAACAAAATCATATAATAGGTCCTACTTTTATAGAACATAACTAACTACCAATGTTATCTTTTCTTAACGCATGTGCCAAGGGGCTAGTTATTAATTAAATGAGGATAATATTGTAAATTCACATTTTTTATATTAAAAAATTAAAATTAAAAACAAAATCAGATAATAGGTCCTATTTTTATTAAATATAATTACACATGCTATCTTTTTCTTAATTCTAAAAATAAAATAAAAAAGTAGTTATAATTACGTAGTTAACCTCTTGTTAATTTGGTACACGCGTGCAGACAAGCCTCCTATAGGTGATTTGGAATACTTTCTTGACTTTCAAGCCCACAAACTTTGGGCTCCTGTTCTCAATGACCTGGCTCTAGGTCCTGCCACAAATAGGGCCACGCAGGCGCCTGCTCTTCACTTCAGCTTGATTGGTTCAAAACTATATATAAACACTGCACAGGTACACTATATTCCATTTCTAAAACTGAATTCGATTTATTTATGCATCCATTGTTTTTCTTTTGATCCATCTTATATATTATGTTATGCTAAATATAATATTATGATCATCAGGTTAGAGTTGGAAATAGGCCTGTAACAGGAATGCGCTTGTATCTCGAGGGCAGGAAATGCAACAGGTAAAAAAAAAAAAACAATGGGATTTATCATCTTAATTCCCTTCGATAAAACAATTTAGCTTAATATTATTGATCTATCTATCTATCTCAGGCTAGCTGTGCACCTCCAACATCTATCAAACACTCCATTTATGTTGCAGCAGAACAAGATAGATCCTGAGCCACCAACATGGCGAGGATCAGATGACATCGGGGACGACCGCTACTTCGAAGCAATAAACTGGAAAAGATTTTCCCATGTCTGCACGGTGCCAGTAAAATACGACCCCAAATGGACGTCCTCCAACAAAACTGCGGCCTTCGTAGTCTCCGGAGCTCAACTTGTCGTGAAGCAACATGAGACAAAGAGTGTTCTCCATCTCCGGCTTTTGTTCACCAAAGTCTCAGATTGTTTTCTCGTCCAATCAAACTGGACAGAGAGCCCTTCTCAACTTTCTCAAAAGTCAACCTCGTCTGGCCTCTTCAGTGCAATAAGCACATCAATTTCGGGCAATAATTGGGTGAGGGAGAAAGTGCAGCCTGATGACGATCAAGTGATTGTGGACTCAAGCGTGTTTCCTACGGGGCCTCCGGTGCCACTGCAGTTACAGAAGTTTGTGAAATACGTGGACATGTCACATTTGTGTAGGGGCCCACAGGATAGTCCTGGGTATTGGTTGGTCACTGGAGCGAAGTTGAACTTGGTGAAGGGCAAGATTAGTTTGCAAGTCAAGTTTTCTTTACTCAACATGTCTTCTCCAGCAACTTCTCCTACTCTTCGATACCTCATGTACAATATTAATGTCGGGGAAGCCTAATTATTTTCATTCTTCGGTAGCTTATATCGGAGACAAGACTCAAGAGAAGAGAGCTTCAAAGTTGGTCGCCACTCTAAATGTGCAGAGTACTTAGACAGAGTTTTATATCAGGATTCAGGAGGAGGTAGTATTTTTAAGTATATTCAGATTAATCAGATTCTATCATTCTTCAATTATTCTATGTCAAAATGTTACATGGAGGCTAGAATGAGGGGTTCTTAATAGCTGTTCGATTCAATGCAAAGTTATTATTGGACTGTTGGATTGAAGAACCGGAACCACCTCATTGTAACCCCCCATTATACGACTCCATCATAGAAGCTCCCCAAAATGTTATGGGTACATACAGTTGTCAATGTCATTACCTTTGTTGGGTTCAGGGGCCCATACCAAGGCCCAGTTCTATGGAATACTGTGGGTGGACTGGATAGGTTTTAATGTAATGGGCCTAGGTAGGTAGGTACGGGCCTCCAAGTTAGATATTGGGTGAACGCAACAACTTTTACAATCGAATCACACACATACTTGTTTAATAAATATGACAATAAAGTCCAATATTTTAACAAATATATTATGACTTTTGTAATTTTTATTGATTGTGTTGACTCTTGACTTGAATATTATGACTTGTAGTATATTGTATACGTATAGCATATATCTACAGAAAATATATTAATTTGTTATTTGTATATGCAATGCATTATGCATGTAAATTGTAATGTAAGATTACTAATTTAATAAAAGTGTAAATTATACGTATATGAGGCCAACACTAGGATAAAGGGTAGGGGGACCTACCTATACCTAAGGGCGTAGGTGCAGACTGCAGTATGTGAATGAAGTGTCATTGCATGTGCTCAAACGTGAGAGAGCATATATGCAATGCAGTTGTTTGTTACTTGTATATCGATCAGCCATTGGACTAAGCTAGCGAATCTTTTATCTCCAACATTAATATTCTTAATTAATCAATCCTTATTTTCAGATCACAACAGCAACGAATACAGATCATAGAGAGGAGAGGACCACTACAACACTATATATATATATATATATATATATATATATAATGCATGCAGACTGCAGTTGATCTAATAACCACACAACACAACCGTTAATAATCTCGGAAGCTGAAGCTGATGAATTCTTTTAGTAATAATTCGACTTGATATTCTTCTGTTGGGCTGCTGGCTTACAATTATTTCACCTGCTTCCTTAAAGTCAACAAATCTTCATATATACATACACCATTTTGCAGGCGAAAGATCTGATAGAGACAGAGACTGAGAGAGTCCCATTCCAACAAAACTAAAGCTCAGGCGAAGTGAGAGCTGGAAATGTCTGGGAAAATGAAAAGGGCATATTTTCTTCATGTTCAGGCTTTACAGGACAGGACCATTCGCACTCTACACAAATCACACATCACATCTTGGTAAATGGTAAATGGTAAATGGTAAATGGTAAATGGTAATTGGTGTGCATGCCTCATCAAAGTTAAGACAGAAATTCAACAGTGCTGTCGCATGTGCATACGTAGGGTGGTCCTCCCTCCAGAGCCCTAGCTATATCTTAATTTCACTTTGTCAAATTGCCAATATATATATTTGCTTTCGTACAGTTAATTCAATTGTTATTTGAAAAACTAGGTACTGAATTTGTTTCAATAATCATTTCTGGTTAACGAAACCCAACAAACCCTGGAAGTGGTCCTCCAATACATCTATACAGTCAAACCGGAAATGACAGACTCACAAATGTACCTAAGCATGAATTTTATAAGCTATATTAGCATATCATCAAGTTCTTCTGCATCCATCCTCGCTTATAATTCTGGTACGTAAATAAACAATAATATATATTATGTTTGTTTTAACGTATGATTGGTTATTTATATATATGTCAATTATCATTAATACTTTGCCAATGTCATCGGTTAGAAACCACTTGGACAAATGTTGTTGCCTCATCCTTCAAATTATTAGAGTCAGGTCCAAGGATAAGAGTTTACAGTCATCGTGTTCGTCAATGTGCTTTAAAATTAATTAATCATAGTTTTCTCTAAAAGCTTAATTATTTTTTTTGGGGTCCTTTAATTCATGCAAACTATGGGATTCCTTTTCTTGTATGAGATATAGGTAGGCATTCCTTTTCGTGTTGCATTTCGTTTCCTTGTATCAATATAATTATATATATATATATATATGTGTCGCTGTCCAGTGAGCAAGTAGCATACAAGCTTTATATTTTTGTGTACAAAATGTCATTTCCTACCCTATCATAAAGCAAATACCCATTAGCTAGATAGATGAATGGCCCCGCAAAAGATTTGCTTACCCTGCATAGATTACAGGGGCCTATGCGTGACAATTTTTTATATATTTAGAATAATACAATATATATATATATATATACGTAATTAACAAAGTTAGCTTTTACCAAAAACTGAAAGAAAAAGGAAACCTTACGAGAGAGCAAGTAGACGTACGTTTTCAAAGAGGGAAGAAAAAGACAAATTTGTCAAAGTAGGAAGAGTACTATAGTTAGAAATAATATAACTGTAGTAGTTTTTGATATATGTACGACATATTATTATAATATAAGCCCCTACAATTTCTATTTTTTAGACAAAAACTCATTAATTTTAAAATTTATGTATAAAATTCAAATTCAAACTAAAATGCCACGTAAGATATAAAAGGTCATTGAATCGGCTAATTTCTTTGAAAAGAAAAAGTAACGGCTAGTTTACACTAATTAAATGTAATGGAAAAATTAAAAAGTAAAAAGTAATGTTATCTATATGTAAGAGAGAGGTTGTAGAGTTATTATGGTGAACCAACTTGTTGAAATGAATTTCATTTCAGAGTTCATTTTATTGATCTCTAAAATGAACTATTAATCCTCGAAATGAAATATTGATCTTTGAAATAAACTAAACTTAACCACTATAACTCAAAAGTTTAATTTATTGAAGTAAAATTGAAATGACCCTTACCATTGTGGATGCTCTAAAATTTTGACCAATAAAAAAAAATCCTTAAATTTTTTACCAATAAAAAATCTTTAAATTTTTTACCAATAAAAAATCCCTTAAATCTCGTTCCAATAAATATAATAGGTAAATTATTATCAATACAATATAATGTACCTACAAATTTACATATCTTGTATATATCCAATACATGTAGGCAAATTATTTTCACAATATACTTATTTATATGTTGGCTTTAATATACCTACAATATGTATATGTCCAATACAATATAAAAGATTTGGTTATAAAAAAAAATATAAAAGATAAATTATTATCAATATAATAGAATATAATGTACCTACAAATTTACCTATATATCTTGTATATATCTAATACGGGTAGGTAAATTATTTCACAATATACGTATAAATGTGTTGACTTTAATATATCCATAATAGGTAAAATACAAGTTATATTATTGCATAATAGGAAATTATTAGGTAAATTATATCCAAAATGTGTTTATAAAATTTGAGTATATTATTTGAATTAAATTCATACTAAGTACATTATTTTTCATAAAAGAAGTAATAGGTACATTATTTTTTGAGAAATTTAGTTATATACCCATTCTTAGAACTAGTGTTGTAGATAAACACTGTACCATTTAATTTCTATAAACAAACCCAAAAAAACATCCTACTATTGCCAGTTGTCCTATTATTGAGTTTACTTAATATACTAATTTATGGTTTTATTATTTTGTTTTGAGTGTTTTGGGTTTTATTTTTTTGTTGTTGTTGAGGTTGAGCTTGTTTTAAGAAAACAGATGACAGTTTTGTAAATTATTGGAAGTTCGAAGCCTCTTTGTTATGTTGTAAATGAGTTTTGGGTGTTTCTAAAGCCCATTTCATGTAGGTTTTCTTGTTTATTTTTAATTTTATAATTTGGGTACCTATATTGGGCATAATAGTGAAACTCCCTTATTTTTTCAACATAAAATTGCATGTACACATATAATAGATCATTAATCACATATACTTTAACTATATTAAATAAACCGACTAGGTATGTTAAATTTGAATTTATTGTTAAATTTAAAAACATTTACCAAATTAATTCCTACACCAGATTAAACGTGTGTTATTAGTTACAATCCAATTAAAAATTGTTTCTATATTTGTTCCTACATTAATATACAACATCCAATAATGGCTTAGTTGGGGTTATTTTAGGAATCGAAAAAGTACAATAAATTCGATTTTGCGCTTGATTAGGTAACTTGCCAAGTTGGATCCTAGTCATTAAATTTTTTATTTGGAAAAAACAGGATTTTATTCAAAAAAAATGAAAAGAAAAGGAGATGGGTTGTAGTTGAGGAAAAATAACTTTGAAGGGGTTAAGCTAAATTTACTATTATTTTGTTCATCTAAATCCTACAAGCTTGATTTATTTATTGTTTTTTAAGTTTTGAATTTGAATTCAAATTGTATCCAGCCGATTCATGCTTCACTATTCTGGAAGAATGTTATCAGACATACCTAATGAAAGTGGAGGAAAGAACCTATACCTAATGAATGGAGGAAATAATATTGGCTTTATGTATAATAATCAGTAATAAAAAAGATTTCAGTTTCTTTTTTCCTTTCGTTCTAGGAGAAAATTCTAGACCACAACATGAAACCCATACGTTTAGATCCTTAAATATATATTATCTATGGTTGATCCTTTTTTATAGTTGATGAAATTGATGTCTTATTCTCTAAGTAAATAATACTAATAACTACTGGCCATTGTCTTTCTGCTGAATTCTCATTTAGGGCATCGAAAAAATAAAAAGTAGTTGAACGATAGATCTCGCTTTAATTAAACAGCTAGTCCACGTCAACTTGTATAGAAGTCAAGCCAGCCTTTGGAACCATGTCAATTTGCCAATAGATATTAAATAATTATCATAATTAACTAACTATTAACTAATAACTAGCTAGGATTAATTAATTAATTAATTGATGAAGGCATGCATCTGTGGTGGTACCACCACGTCGCATGAGCATCTCTTTTCACCGTAATTTGTTCTATATAAGGCCACCACGCTAGAACTTAATTCAATCAATCAATCAATCAATCAATCTACTTGCTTGCTTGCTTAATAATTATAGCAGCTATATGGCAGAAAGGGACCAAGAAGGGAAGTTGCTGGGTTCAGCTGATCTCTTGAATATCATCAACGGAGATCATGAAAATAGGGCAAAACCGGTCACAAGTTCGCTCCCGATGAACGGTGGAAATGGCATTTACAGCTACTCCAAGAACTCCTACTACCAGGTATATATATGAGTTTCGGTATATGTGATTGTAGAGAATCGAGTTTCACACGAGTGAATTAAGGCCTCGTCTCTCCTTTTTATGACTTTGTTCCAAATTAGACCCAAAATGCTCCGAATTATATTCATTTGCATATAATAATATAAGCAGCTAGGGATATAAGAATTGACTAATTTTAGTGGAACCGTACGCAGACAATTCAGTTTAATATTCTATACGCAGCGGAATATATGCTCCCTCCCTCCCTACAAGCCTAGCTACTTGCCCTACCTCCTGAGCCCTGAGCCCTGACTATCCTGCCTTTTATTTTTATTTTTCATCTCAAGCTTCTCTTCCATCTCTTCTTTCCTTCCATCTATTTTTATGGAATATGGGAGTTTTGCTGCTTATTTTTTACCTATTCGAATATTTGTTTAGATATATTAAGAATCAGACATATTGGTTTCTTTGGATTCACCTTCCTCCACTATATATATCCGCACTGATTTATCAGAGTGCTGGATGGACAAATAACAAAGAGGAAGCTTAATTATATATATATTTGTAAATTCTATGCCAATATATAAGAGCCTTTGTTAACCTATGCTTTTGGAATTGCATATGCCTTGCTTTAGTTGGGTTTAAGCCCTGAGCTTCCTTTCCCCATGTACGTACGATTCCAACATTATTATATGTCCCCAAAACTAAAGAACATTTAATTATCTTATCAAATTTAACCACCACTCAAACATGCAATGAACTGATTGAGTTCAGAATACATTTTGTTCCAATAGCCAATTCCAATTTTGATGTTTCAAATAAGCAAAATGCACATATATATGTACACATAGAGCTTCCGTTGAGCGATCTCTCAAATAAGCATATCTAAGGGATGCTCTTGTATGACCCACTCCGCCTCGTATTTCATTAATCTAAACTGTCTATTTTGTAGATATTCATTCAAAGATCATCTCTAATAATAATAATTTAAAAAAAAAAAAAACTTGAATCCGATATCATTTGACAATTCAATTAAATTATTGAAATTTAAGTACTTTCTTGAAATACCGTGTTTATTAATTTTATTAGTCTCAATTAAATGCCTTAATGATTTTCAATTTGTCTGATTTTTTGAAAGGATGATCTATAAATGAAGACTTGAAAAATAGACAGTTAATCAGATCTAAAGAGTGTCCCTCACTGCATGGATAAATTAAGAAAGCTAAACTAGGAATTGACTTTCGGATCTAATTTAATGTGGTAACATATGACTTAATTAGAGCTTATTTGAACCACTAATGTTGCAGAAACAATCTGCTGGAGTTGAGAGAGAAAAAATCATTGAGGAAATAAGAGAGAAGCTTGATATGAAAACACACTCTTCTGTTTCAAACACCATTCGTCTTGCAGACTTGGGATGTGCCACTGGACAAAACACTTTCAGGACTATTCAAACTATACTAGAAGCTATGCAACGCAAATACAAATCCCAAATATCCCAATCATGCCCGCATGATTCTGATGATCAAATGCCTGAGTTTCAAGTCTTCTTTAACGACCTAGAGTCAAATGACTTCAATACCCTCTTCACCTCTCTCCCACAAGACCGGCAATACTTGGCAGCAGGAGTGCCGGGTTCCTTCCACGGCCGTTTATTTCCCGAGTCGTCTATTCACTTTGTGCACACCTCATTTTCTCTCCACTGGCTCTCCAAGTTGCCAGAAGAGCTGCAGAACAAAGCCTCTCCGGCGTGGAACAAAGGGAGGATCCACTACACGAGCGCCCCAAATGAAGTAATTGAGGCTTATGCTTGCCAGTTTGCGGAGGACATGGAGAGGTTTTTGAATGCGAGGGCTAAAGAACTTGTGCCTCAAGGAATGATGGTGATGATCATGACTGGCATTCCCAAAGGGATGCCTTATTCTCAAATTCCAACGGGTATGTTGTACGATTCTATATCGTCTAGCCTCATGGATATGGCCAAAGAGGTAACATTAATTCATGTATAATTATCATTAATTACTAGCTCTTACGTACAACTTAAATTAAATAAAAGAATAATTAAATAAATAAGTACTGAAATTAATTAATTTGCAGGGAATAATTGAAGAAAGTGAAGTGGACTCGTTCAACTTGGCATTTTATGCAGCCTCCCCAGAGGAGATGGCTGGGATAGTGGAGAAAAATGGGTGTTTCGGGATAGAGAGAATGGAGCTGACAAACCCAGCAGCATGGATGAAAGGTCCCGTTGACATACCATCTCTGGTGACGCATGTAAGGGCGGCGATGGAGGGAATGTTTTCCAGACACTTTGGAAGTCAGGTCATGGATGAATTGTTCGGAAGATTGACCCATAAACTTCTAGACATTTCCGACCTCATCAACTCCACATGCCAGGAGAAAGTTCAGTTGTTTGCTGTTCTTAAGCGTAAATGATTCCAACCCAAACCTACCGACTCCAGTCTTAATATTCAAGAAAAGATCGGATTTCATCATACGTTGGACAAGTTTTATCGTACTTGTATTGTATGTTAAGAATGATTGGTACTTGATGGTTAATATATATTATAAATTATTATGTATTTGGCATTGAAGCCAATAAGAATGAATTGTCCAACATCAGGGAAACAAAGTTTGGCTTCTTAAAACTAAGGAAAAGCTACTCAAAACAAATGTGATTTTGACACTTGACAAAACCCATTATTTTTTAAAAAATTTCGGAAATTTCAGAAATTTCGGAAATTTTAAATTTAAATTTAATTGGGTTCTCTATTTTTTACTCCATTTGTTTTAAGGAGGTAAACTTTTTCCATATGTTAATTAAAATTACACCCATATTCGTTGGGGCAAGCTAAGCAAAGAATGGCAACAAGCGGGCAGGGCCTCGTCCAAACTAAAATCTATCTTAATGTCGTCATGAAAAGTAACGCGAGCTTTCAAACCCACTTTTGAATCAGAAACAAGAAACCAAACATCAATCTATTATACAATAAGCTAATGTACTTCCAAGTTTTTATCACCAGCATACATAAAAGCACACATAATTTACCTCAGATTTTATCCTTGTTGAACTTACATCACCACCATCACCGACAACACAAATATCAAGTAGTTTGATTTTCCTCAGTTCAAATGCAAGCCATTCCTAAACCGACTCTCCAGAGATGAGAGGTTTAGAGCCCTTCTCACACTTGCCTTTTCCTTTTTGATATGGACCAGCTTATCATAAACGCACCATGGGAAGCTGATAAAATGGTCACGATTCAATCCCTCATTGTAGCAACCAAAATACTTGGGATGATATGTGACATGATACCAGGCTGAAGCTTTTGCATATACATCATCAGCTCCAGAATTTAAACCAGTTGCCTTCTCATTGAACCATGTCCGAGCATCCTTTCTTAAGGACCTCACCGCCATGTTTATAGGATCCATATCCCTCTTCTTGGTGAAAGATTTTGACATTTTCATGACACTGCCACTGAGTATTTCAGCCTCTGTCTTGATCCCATAATAGTCCAACAGATTTCCCAATATGGAATCATAATTGCTTTTATAATAGAAGGCATCTTCAATGTAATCCTCAAAGCCATTGACTTCCATGTCATGGTCGTAGGACTGTCTCGCCACTTCACGACTGAAGGATCGGATGGAGCCACCATGGGGCTCAACATCTTTCACCTCACGAAAAAGTTCTCCGATCACATTGCATGATTGATAGGTGGGTTTATCAGGCTTTTCCATGAAATCTGGAAACTCCTTCACACGAAGATGTTGAGGTATTATAGCTGGCACACCAGTTTTTGGAAAGTCAACAGCAATTGAAAATAGCTTTGCAAGCTCTATACACGGCTTGCTCATTGCTTTTGAAGGCTCTCTGTCTGCAAAAGCAGTGTGGGCATTGGCAATTATGCCCAAGCTATCATTGACCATGTAGTTCACAAAATATTCCTCAACTTCCTGCACCAAAAGAAAATCAACAATAAGCTGAATCACAGAAGTGCATATACATCAGGAGATGCATGGAAATTCAAGCCATTAGTTCAATGCTTTGAGGGGTTCCTTCAAGGAGTATCCTTTCCTAATCAGTGTGATGCTGAATAGCCATTTATGTCTCAGCTAGTTTTTCATCTGTGTGTAAAATCCTCTTCGAATGTGGTTTCATTATTCATTATATACGTCATATAAGTTTGGCTTACCTAGAACGCCAACCTCACAATAAATTCAAAATGAGTTTCCCTTTTAAGCAAACATCAAAGGCAGACAAACCAAAAAACCATCACAATTATCATCAAGATACAACTCAATACTCGAAAAGCACCACTAGAAGCGGTGAGAAATAGATTGAATAAGAAAGTTAAATAATTTATCCCAACCAATTTCAAAGCAACAACTAAGTGATAATAAATCAATGGTGAAAATAGCATCATGTTCAAGAGTATTACCTCAATTGTGACATCATGATCCAATTCTATAGGTGGTGCCGGGGTATAATCCATTGGTTGGATTTGCCCAGAAGGAATCAATTCATCATCCCAACAGACAAAGTAGATATCCCCATCAAGATCACTTCCAGAACATTCATTTGGATGAGGCCTACCATTATAAACAAGATTTCAATCATTAAGTCATGTTCATGCCAAGATCTTTGTAATTAATTAAGCAGTGAAATCAAGGAAAAGTAGCACTCTGTAAGCAACTTAAAAAATTCTAGCAAATTTTGAAATGAATATTTGTACAAACCAGATGTTCTTACCTTGGGCCCTTTTGTGGAAAAACAACACAATCCACCATATGATACAACTCCGGCACATCCACAGCCTTCAAAACACGGACATCGCCAGGGTGTAAACAAGGGTTCTTCGCAACAACTACCTTTCCCTCAATAATGAATTGCTGGTTTGATTCATTTCCAATATGTCTTTTACCAGAGAATTGCACAAACACCTCACCATATTCCAATGTTCTAGTTTCATCTAGACATCCCATCATTGCCCTTCCATCTGGAATAAGGATTCTTGTTTTGGTCCGCAACTCTAACAACTTTGATGCCCGGAATGTTTGCAGCATTATTGAAATAAATGGTTCAACATCAGGTTTATAACCACACATGAGCAATTCCTTAAGGATGTTTGTACTCTCTCCTGCATACATCATATCCAGAGCCTCCTGTGCTTTTAATGGGTCAGTCAACATAGCATCCAATTGTTGTACAGCTGCCCTTTGTTTTTCCAAGAAGACACGATTCTGAATCCCAAGGGTAGATAAAAGAGTTATCAACTGGCGGTTCAGGAAACAAGGCTGAAACTTGCTACATGCTAAAACATCCAACTTTGTATGTTCTGATTCATACTTCTGCATACTTCTCCTCAATGATAATTTCTTATTTGAAGTCCGATCAACAGCCACCACACCTTTGTACCCACCATATCGAATCTGAAAGGCAGATGGAGTGCACCCTTTAAAGCCACATTTCGCGGCCACTTTCTTAGCAAAATCAGCAGAAATTTTCCCAATCCCATCAGAGAAGACATATTTATTATCACGACTGACTACATCAGGAATAACTTCAATTTCATGTTCGCCAACATTTAGAGTTTCGGTAGAAGAACCAAAGGATTGACCCAATCTGGCAGCATATTTTGCCACATTTCTTATATGACAAAAATTCCCCATCCACTCTCTTATATCAGCAGCAGTAAGTCCCCGTCTTGAAGCAAACATCCACATTGAATTCTCCCGCAGTTGACTTGACGAGAATGCAAGAAATTCAAATTTCTTTTCACCAATTACTATGCCGTTTCTGAGAATAGAAAGAATCCTTTTGTAGATGTCAGTTTTGTTCTCCCCGTTTGCATTGGACGTACGCGGAGATAAATCTGATGCAAAAAGTTTATCCAGCTCCTCATCAACAAATGAAACACGAATGAAGTTGTCAATATCACCTGGATAATTGCGTAGTACACGATTTGAGACGTTGACCTCTGGAGCACAACAATATACTTGACATGATGTGATTTGCACCCTGCGTACATATACCAACCCAGAATCTAAGGACATGATGGGTGACAGTGGAGGTTTCTTTGATGTGAGGTACTTCCTATACTGCTCTTTAAGCCACACTGAAGGTTCAGAGCAGCTCTCTTTTAAATGAAACAATTTCTCTAGGGCAAACTCTATACAGGCAAGGTTCATGTTCATCCTGCGTGGATCAAGCAACCTAAAAAAAGTAACATCAAGTGCTGGCCCTGGAAGATACCCATGCTGAACCAGAGAGTTTACTTTAAACAAGATATCATATGGCACATCGACACCTGGAGGAGGGCAAACCATGGCGCCGAGATCAGGGTTGCAAGAATAAGAGGAACCACTCTCCAAGATGTATTCCCCTATACTCTCCTTATACTCAGGAAAGTTTTCTTGAAAATCTGGAAGTTTGAGACCATAAGGAAGCTCCAAACATAATGTAAAAGACTGCCCAATAGCGCGTGGTGGAGTAAAATCAGTTGTGCGGACCCATTGGTCATCAGGGGTATCCCTGAAATAGTTCAGAAAAGGGTTTTCGTATACTTCTCCTGAACAGCGTACGTCTTTCTTATAAATCCGAGGTGCTCCGCATAACTAATTTTTGGAGACAAATTCATTACAAAACTTTCTCCCAAGATTACATATGCAATAAAATGGATAAAATAATCAATGCAATAAAAGAGAAGATATAATTTTTTGCCAATTGCAGAAGCAAGCATGAAATGACTCAAATACATGGCAATGAGGACTGAAACATGCTTCGACAAAACAATCTTAGAAGATATTCAGTGATAAGGGTCTACCCTGTTAACCACCCTTAAAGTGGACAAACCTCAGTCTCTCTAGACAATTGTGTTTTGACGCTCTTCAATTTATTCAATATAAAAAAACAGAACAAAGATCGCATATATTGAGCAGCAAATTAACCATGTGGATGACCCGCTAAACTATCCAATCTTAAACAGAAAGAAGATTAAATGAATGCCAAGAATATTAAGAGAATAAATAATTTGGATTCCAACAATAACTAAAAAGTAGGTGAAGAACCTGAATCAGAAGATACTTAGCAGCAGTACGACCACGTGGAGAATGCACCTCGATCTTATAAATGTTCTCATAGGAGAGTTGAAGCTTATATTCCAAATCATGATATTTCAGAAGAAAAATAAATTTTCGCAGTTTAATCCCAAAGTCCACAGAAACATCATTTGCAGTCCACAGAACATGTAACTTTTCATGCGCAATCTTGCAGCCAAAATGCAATCCTATGTCTTCCAACCTATGCAAAAAGGTTCTTGGCCTCGGTACAATGTCACGCTCCATCTTCCGAGCATTCAGATAGTTCCTCCCATACCTCAGGGCATTGTTGTTGGCCATGGAGATAATATCCTCAGCATCATTGGACTTGGCAAACTGGACAATAGCATAATACATTCTCTTATTTTGGGCTTCTCTTAATTTCACAGCATAAACAGATTCTTTTCCTGTAATTGGCTCCAAAAATTCCGAAACTGCTTCTGCGGATAAACCAGAAGGGAATCCATACAACTGTATCGTCTTAACCATCTTGTCATGTGAGTATAGTCACTGTATTTATGCACCCAAAACATTTCAGTCATTAGAAATGCATAACAGTGAACTGTACTGGAAGAATTTTATGGAACTTGAGAAGTCAAGAACCAGAAAGCCTCTATGAATCTAAGAAAAGGTAAAGAAATTAAATTGTTGAGATTACTAAGCTAAGAACAAATATGAATCTCATATCACAAAGCACCAAAGATTGATAATGCATGTAATTAGGGTTTACCGAGCAAGAAACAAACTCATCCAAAAATAGAGACAAAGAATGAAATATATGCAACCTAACAAGTAAAAATATGATTATGTTTTAGACGATCGCCAATCAGAAAGAACAACATGACAACTTGTTATGCACTTGCAGTTGAGAGCAGCACACCAAAAGTAAAGATGTTTAATTGAACAAAACTAAGCACCAAATACCCAACACATCCAAGAACTTGACCACCCATAGATTTATTAAAGACTTCAAAACAAATGAGACAGGGCAAATTAACTCGAATTGTTCCAGTGATCCAGGAAGCTTAAGGGACACAGAGTTATCAGGGAGAAGCTAAAAGAAAAGGCAAAACAGGAAGCAGAGAAAAGAAAATTCTAAGCCTAAATAGAGAGAGTATACAGCAAGAGACCCACTTCACAAAAACTTGATCAAACAAAACTTATCACTCACCAACAAAAATTATAGTATCAAAAACCCATTACATCCATAAACTTTATATCTCAGATCAGAACAGAGTGAAAAAGAAAAGAAAAGAAAAAGCAAAAAACATCGTAGCGAAAATTAACTCACATTGTTCCAATGATGCAGGGAAAGAACAGAACAGAACAGAACAGAACAAGGAGTGATCAGGAAAAAAAAAACCCAAAGGAAAATCAAGGATAACCAAACCTTAGCCAACTTCCAAGTTCGATCAAACACAGAGTCTCTTCGTAGTCAATCCGTAGTCAACTTCACAGTTATCCTTTTTCAGTCAACAAACTCACATCCTCTGCCTCTACACGCTCAAGTCTTCTCTACACTCACTCCAAATATAGTAGACGAAGTAAGGTATTATCTCCTCTGCCCTATATGTATTTATGATGACGTGTGCAGCTGACGTTGGAGTAATCTTTGCCACCCAATGGGCTATCATACTCTACATGCTAGGATTGCAGGACTCAATGAGGCTCAACTCAAGTCCTCTCTAATAGTACAACAAGAAACATACGTTGGCATTCTAGGATTTGTGTCTTTTGTAGCTTTGCTAAACGCATTCTAGTTTAGCTTTACCAGAAAAGAAAAGGCATTTCTTTTTTCTTTTTTTTAAAATTTGTGGTGGGACCGGCATATAATTATCGAATATAGTGGTGGTGGTGGGACCGCAAAGTGAACTTCCCGGGGAAGGACCCCTTATCTATTCATTAAATCAGAAAATTAGGATCTGGATGTGAGTGAAAGTAATAACCCTTTTCTTTATCAAGGATGTGAGACTCGTGAGTGCTGCATTCTCAAAAAAGGAAAAAAGAAACGAGTCGCTTAATAAAATTAATTTAAATAATTTAAACTATAACTGACTAGTATTTTATCTCCACCACCATTAGATTAGATGATGATCATGTAATTTGCTAGGAGGAAAACTTTCACGAGGATAATATTTTTTTGTTGAGATAATTTGTTTACGTGTGATTGTGTTATTAATTAAGAATAGCAAAATAATATTATCCCGTTAGGTGGATTTTTCGGAATGAGTTATTATTGTGGTGGGACCAGCGTATACTTTTTATTTTGGTGAATTATTATCAGAAAAAGTGAAATAGATTTGACATTTGACTAGAGGAAGTGAACTGCCCCAGCAAAGGAGTTCCAAGCACCATACCATACTACTCCAAAGTCCAAACACTATACTTTACTTTCTCCACTTTATTTTATTTTATTCTGAATGATGCATTATGCACTTTGACTACGGGTAGTGAACTTCCCCAGCAAGGAGTTCCAGGCACCAATCCAGTGTGCACCAATCAATTACACTCTGAATGATGCATATACACTCTCTAGATCTAGAACTACATAATGCCTACTAAAATAAAGAAAGAATTGAAAAGTCAGTCAAAGTCAATGAAGCTAACTATAAGGACTAAGTGATGACAGACAGGGTATCCACTTACAACCAGTCAGAAAGCAATTCTAATAAACTAAATTACTTACATACACTCTTCAATAGCTTAAAGAAAACATTACAAATCATATTTATGTACTTTGTTCTAAGGGAAAACACAAACAGCTAGCTAAGAACGTCTTTCGATTTTCCAACATACTCCCAATGCAGACTTTGTCAAGTGTCATGGCGCTTCAATGATTACTTAAGTGAAGAGTTTCTCCTCTTGATCTGGATGAGCTTGTCAAACACACACCATGGAAAGCTCAGGAAATGATCTCTTTCCATTCCCTTGTTGCAGCGACCCCAGTAATCAGGATGATATGTAACATGGTACCAAGCTGATGCTTTTGCTGCTTCTACATCTTTGATATCGGGCTTCATATCCGACTGCATTCCCAGCTTCTCATCAAACCAGGTCCTAGCTTCCTTTCTCAATGCCTTTATAGCGTAATGAATCGACTCCAAGTCTTTTCCCCTGTTGAAATTTTTTGATACTGCAGTGATGCTCCCACTTAGTATTTCGGCTTCAGTTTTATAGCCGTAGTAATCCATCAGGTTTCCCAGCTTGTAGTCATACTCACTTTTGTAATTGATGGCATCTTTGACGTAGTCTTCAAATCCATCCACCACCATATCAGGGTCATAAAACTTCATAGCAACTTCCATGGTGAAGGATTTAATTGAGCCTGAGTTTGAAGGTGATTCCGATGCAAGCTCAACATGTTTCACCTGTCGGAAAAGCCTCCCAATCACACGTTTTGACTCGTAGGTGGGTTTGTCAACCTTCTCCATGAAATCTGGGTATTTGTGGATACGTAGACAGCGTGGCACTTCCACTACCACACCAGTTTTTGGAGAGTCAACAGCATGCGAGCTGAGCTCGGCGAGCTTGATACATGGAGCACTGGCAGCCTTCTGTCGCTCTGTGTCTGCAAAGACAGTATGTGCATTACAAATGATCCCCAAGTTGTCGTTCACTATGTAGTTGGTAAATGACTCTGTAACCTCCTGTAACAAACACAACAGAACGCAATGAATAAGGCAGAGACAAGATTCAACAAGCGAAGTATCAACAAGCGAAGTATATATCTTTCAAATATCATTGACTACATTTCACTTGATGAATTGAGAAATACCTCCATTGTCACAACATGATCCAATTCAATAGTTGGTGCTGGGATATAATTCATGGGTCGAACTTGCCGACGAGGAATCAGATCAGGGTCCCAACTGACAAAGTAAAAATCTCCGTCCAAGTCACTTCCAGAGCATTCATTCGGATGAGGCCTAATACAGCACAAGGAAAGAAACACAGTCAGTACGTGAATAGTTTAAAGTCAACAGAGAAACACTAATTCTTGCAGGTGCAATCTGAAACAAATTTAAAATTTCAACAACTAAAAGATTTGACAAAGTCACTAACCTGTTTCCTTTTTTAGGGAAGACTACACAATCCACCATGTGGTGCAAGGCGGGCACGTTCACAGCCCTAAGAACACGAACATCTCCCGGATGTAAACAGGGGTTTTTAGCAACCACTACGTTTCCCTCAACAATGAAATTGTCTTCGCTTGAAGTAGCGCTGCTATTGCTATTGCTACCGAAGAAGGCACGTTGAGAACACTGCACAAGTACCTGGCCATATTCCAGTGTCCCGGTTTCATCTAGGCATCCCATCAAGGATCTTCCATTTGGAACAAATATCCTCGTCTTGGTCCGCAACTCCACAAGCTTGGATGCACAGAATGCTTGTAGCATCAATGACAGAAATGGTTCTGCCTCTGGCTTATAACCACACGCAAGCATTTCCTTTAAAACGTCGGTGATCTCTCCTTGGAATATCATTTCAAGTGCTTCCAGTGCTCTTGATGGGTCAGCCAAAACACCTTCCAATTGTTTCAAAGCCTCGTTTTGCTTTTTCACGAAAACAAGATCGGGGACTCCGAGGGTGGACAAAAGGGTGATCAGTTGACGATTAAGGAAGCAAGGTTGGTACCTGCTCCATGCCAGAACATCGAGTTTTGTGTTGTTGGATTGGTACTTGCACATGCTATCTCGCAGTGCCAACTTCGCTGACAATGTAGGATCAACTGCCACAACACCTTTATAGCCACCGAGTCGAATTTGAAAGGCGGATGGAGTAGTACTTTTGCCGCACTTGCTTGCCACGCTTCCAGCAAACTCAGCAGATATCTTCCCAATTCCATCAGAGAAACAATATGTGACTCCATCTCTTTCAGTTTTTACATCAGGAATGAATTCAATTTCATCCCTACCAACATCAAAAGTCTCCCTTGAAGAGCTGAAAGCCTGACCCAACCTGGCAGCGTATTTTGCTACATTTGTTATGTCACTAAAATCACCCATCCAATTTCTGATGTCTTGTGCACTCAACTCACTTCTAGAAGCAAACATCCACACAGAATGCTCTCGTAATTGACTCGACGAATGGGCAAGAAACTCAAACTTCTTTTCACCAATGACTATGCCATTTCTTAGAGTAGAAAGTATCCTTTCATAGACTCCAGTTCTCCTTTCCTCTTCTGTAGAAGTTGTAGAATTTTCCCGTGGACATAAATCTCCTGAACGCATCTTACCCATGTCCTCATCCACGAAAGAAACACGAAGGAAATTATCAACATCTTCAGGATAATTTCGTAAAACACGATTGGATATATTTGCCTCTGGACCACAGAAATAAACTTTAGATGGTGTTACTTGAACCCTGTGCACATACACCATCCCATCATCTAAAGAAATAGCTGGCGACTGAGGAATTCGCTTGCATGCCATGTACTCCCTGTACTGCTTAGTAAGCCAACTCACAGGCTCATAGCAGCACCCTTTTAACCGAAACAGCTTGTCCAGGGCACACTCTATATATTCAATTCTTATTATGCTAGGATCCACTAGCTCATAAAAATTGACATCAAGTGCTTGCCCAGGAACACATCCATGCTGAACCAAGGAATTGATCTTAAAAAGGATTTTGTATGGCAAGTTAATGCCAAGGGGTGGACCCACGATAGGAACCAGATCTGAAGTACAGGAGAAAGTGTTGCCTCTCTCCAGAACCAACTGCCCTTCATTTTCTTTATAACGAGCATAATTCTTGCGTAAATTTGGAAGCTCACAAGTAGGTGGAAGCTCCAAACATACAACAGAAGATTGCCCAATGCAGCGTGAAGGAGTGAAATCAACTTCTCGAACCCAGCCATTTTGAGAAGCTTTCTTGAAAATCCGAGGGGCACCAAGTAACTGGCAAGAAAAAGAAGAAAGGAGGAGCACAATGTTAGTCATTTGCCCCAAGTTCCAGACATAATATAGTAATTCTGCTATGCTACAAGGAAATCGCCGAAACAATGAAGTTATAGTGTTTGAGAAATTTGACATGAGATCAGATTATCATGTAAGAACTAGAGAATGGAAAACATCTTATTCAAGTATCTACTGCAACTGGTAAATGGTCAACCTTGACAAGACTTTAAATAATTATCCAAGTTTAATTGTTGTTGCTTTTGAAGAATGATCTCATATTAAACAGAGCTAAATGCCACGGTTTCATGCTTCTTGATGTGGATGACTTAAGTTTACATATTAATCAACTTATGAACGTTGATCACTTGCTAAATTTAATATTTAAAATTTGTATATTTCATGGCAAAATGCAAAGTCATGATTCACAAATTCTGTAGTTTAACTGGCAAACCTGGATTAGAAGAAAGTTTGGAAGTTCGCCACGTGGATGATGTAGCTCAATCTGGCGAATACTTTCAGAGGAGATCTCTAGCTTGTATTCAACAGCATCAAGAGATAACAATAAGTAGATCTTTTTAAATTCCTTCCCGAATTTCACTGAAACATCCAATGCTGTCCAAAGCACAGAAAACTGTCCCTCAGAAATCAGGCATCCCAAGTGAAGTTGTACAAGTTCCATGCAGTGCTCAAAGATTTCTGAGTTGGGCACCATGTCAAACTTCGCTTTTCTAGCTTTCAGATAAGATTTATTGTACCACAGGCTTCTAGCATCGGCTAATGGAATTATGATACCAGCAAATTTTGCATCTGTGAACTGAACTATGACAAGTGTTCTTGATTTTCCATCTTTGGGAGGAAGAAACTTTATAGCATGAACAGTTCCTTTTCCAGTATATGCCTCCAGAAATTCTGTCACTGCTGCTGGGGACTCGCTGGAGGAAAATCCATACAATTGAATTGTCTTAACCATTTTCGTAATGTTGATGGCAACTGCTGCAGATTCAACGTACAAATTGATATAAATAAAGCAGAAAGAAAAACCAATTCTCCAAAGTAAATAACTGAGCTCAAAAAAATTAAGTAAACAGAATATAGAACAGAAAGCAAGGGCCTGGCATTTCAATTTTCAAGCAAATGCAAATGAGAAAAAAGTCTGACCTTGAATTTTTGGAATGTAAGCACTTGAGATACTGAGATACGATCAAAGGCTGCTGTGTAAGAAGCAAAGCTCATGATACCACTATACATATAGGGAAAACAAGCACACTGTACATAACTTGCCACGGCAGTTGTAGCAGGGAAATAAAATCTCAAACTTGGCATGGCAGTTTTAGCAGCGAAGAAAAAAAACTTGTCATGGCAGTTGTCCTATTGGCGCCAATGAGTAGAATAACGACTGCCGCGATCCCTGCTTCGCAGCAATGACATAACATCCTAAGAGCATCCACAGTGGGGGGATGTAAATTCGGGGGTGTAAAGCCACTTTACATCCCTTTACACCTCCGGGGTGTAAATATGTTTTGCTCCAATGGGAGGTGTAAATTCAGGGTGTAGCCGTGGGTCCCAGCCTTTTATGTTGACTTTTTCATTTTTCTTCTCTTTTCTCGGGTGGGTTCTGCCTGCAAGAGATGTAAAAATATATGTAAATATACATTTTATTTTACATTCCCATGATGGTGATGTATATTTACATCCATTTACATCTCTCCATTAGAGACAATTCCGGTGACTTGGGGTGTATATTTAACATACACCCCCCCACTGTGGATGCTCTAATGGCGAAGATTGCGTGGCGCGGAGCCACTTTTTTCAAAAAGGGGAAGGTATCAAATTGTATTGTGACACGTGGCAACATAGCGATAGACAAGTAGTGCTACACAGTATTAACAATTTTTTATTTTTTTTTCACTACTCATTTGACTTTTATTTCATCTGTATGACGTAATTGTTTGCCTCTCTTGTAACGTGACATCACATGAGGAGAGACATATGGGATACACCCCGCTTTGTATAAGTCTTACCCTCATAAGATAGTCAATAATGTCGTTCATATATGTTTGTACATTTATTTGCATTAAAAATACTTTTGTATTTTGACACGTGGCAATATCATGATAGACAACTAATGCTACACAATATTGACAAATATTTTTTTCACTACTGATTTGAATTTTATTTCATTTTTATGACTTAAATGTTTGTCTCTCTTGTAGTGTGACATCACGTGAGGAGAGACATATAAGATACATCATGTTTCGTGTAAGTTTTAGCTTTATAAGATAGTCAATAATGTTGTTCATATATGTGTACAACGTTTGCATTAAAGAAACTTTTGAGATTAAGTGTACTTAGAAGTTCATAAATCAAATTTGTGTTGTGGTGGTAACACTTAATTTAGCTTAAGGATGGTGAATCAAGCTGCTAGTTAAAATGAAATTGAACATTTGGCCAAGAACCTTCTGGAAGTTTTTTACCGGACCAGACATAAGGTCTTAGTCCTTGGGAGAAGTCTTTGCTAAGAATATTCTACAATCTCACATTGCCAATTGGCAGTGGGCACCTATACTCTCCGTGATTAGGAATACTTGTCCTTACCCCTTGATGAGCAAGGTTAGAAACAGTAATGTATCAATAGAAAAGAGTATATGGAGTAGTTTTTGAAATATAGAACTTGCTCGGAAAGGGGTTAGATGGAGCCATCCATGATCCACCACTCACCATCCTAGTTGGGACTGTTTTAAAATTGCATTGGCAATTTTTGTTCTTAAATTAAAGTATAATATTTGCCAATAACCTTCTTGAAGTTTTGAACCAATCATGATGTGCTAGTCCTTATGAGAAGTTTGGCAAAGAATGTTCTAGAATCTCACATGGGAAATGGGCTGGGGAACTTTGCCCCTTGCTGAGCAAGGTTTTGGACCAGAGAAGGAGAGAGCATATACTTGAGACTGAGTGAGGATGAATTAGAATAAGTGCTTTGTCTAAAAGCACTAATAGACTAGATTATTTTAGGGTACTTTTTGGAAAGATGGAACTTGCTCCAAAAGGAGTTATATGGAGCCATCCACTACTCACCATCCTAGTTAGTAGGCCTCTTTTTTTTCATGCAGCATTTGGGAAGAAAACTGTTAAATGGGTTGATTGCGAAATTTGGACAATTAATCCATATGAATATTTAACAAATTGTTAACCACCTAGCAAGTGCTTTCATATGAGTGAGCTTCTCATGTCATAAACTTCTTTATCTAAATTATTCATGATCAACTAAGCTGGTGATTTAAGGCGTTTATATCTGCAGCCTATCAGAAGCCAATTGAATTCCAAAAACCTGAAAACTTCCCTTGCTAATTAAATCTACACTAGTTTGTGTACTTCAAGAAAGCAAGAGAGTGAAATTCTTTTGGCATACAACATTTGGAACAGCACACATACAATTTGTTATCTTTAAATACAAGATTATTATAACAAAACTCCCCTCAAAATGGAAGGATATTATGCTAACACTTGAGAATGACATTGTTTTATAAAAATTAGAATAATTACTAATAAGCCTAATATCTTATTCTACAAAAACAGCTTGAATTTGCTGGAGCTCATCTCGTGTCCACATCTGCAGATTAAAGTATAATCAACTCAAATCACTTCATCTCTTCTCGCAAATAGATTTATACTGTGAAACCTGTTTCACGGTTGGAATTAAAGTTCAACTATAGCAACATCTCAGCAATCTGAACAGCATTAAGTGCAGCTCCCTTGCGTATTTGATCACCACAGACAAAGATGTCCAACCTGCTTAAAGAATGCCATTAGTGGCTTGTTAAAATATACAGTTAGAAAGAAAAATCTGTACCAGTAGTCTTACCCATAGTTCCCCTCTTGGGATACATCGCGACGGATTCTGCCTACTGCAACATCATCTTTGTTTGACACCTCCAATGGTGTAGGGAAGTTATTAGATGTCCGGTCATCAATAATCACCAACCCAGGAGCTTTCTTCAGAATATCCCTCGCGGTGTCCTGGACAGAGAATAAATTTAAAATTCAAAGGAGAACTTGCCAAAGAATCACTCGACCATTAGAGAATTCAGCAAAAATCACTTTATCTCAATGAGGCCTGGCCCCGAGTTCCAAAAGGCATGCACATATGACCACTACACAGGGATAAATGTCACATATGCATTTTACACCTTCAACAATGTTTTTCTATGTAGATAGGTAAGTACAGAAGTCGAGCGAAACCAAATGCTACACCAGAGTACTTATGTGCAGGGAAGAAGTTGGAGAGAGAATGAAAGCAGAGTCAAATAAGTTCACCTGATCGAACCATTATAAATAGGATAAAAGAATCGTCTAAAATCCCAGGAAATATAAAAGAATCGCCATGCAAATGAAAAACTCAGGATGTACAAAGTGAAAAATCATCAATGCCTCCACCAAAACAAGAACTATTGAGAAAAGGGAAATTTCACCATTGACTTAAAGCTACATAATATGACAGCATTGTAGTATTACCTCATCAAGGGGGTTCTCAAATTGAAGATTTATACTCTCAGCATGTGCCCGCATGACAGGAACTCGTACACATGTGGCAGTTACCTTGACATCGGTGTCATTCTGAAGCAATGAACAAAGAATACATCTTATATATCCCTATAACATTAACATCTTCATACTTACAAGCTGACTTCCAATCAAATTGCTCTGACTGATAAGAAAACTACTAAAGAAACTAACCCATATTTTTCGTGTCTCCTTGACTAATTTCATTTCCTCTTCATTATATCCATTTGGAAGAACTGCCGAATTGTGTGAAAACAAATTAAAAGCATACTGCAAAAAGTGAAGGCAAATGGGTTGTTCAGTGGTGCTTCATGGAAAACAAATTTAAATTTCCACAACAAGCTTGAAAAATTCGCAACAAATAGACAGACCTGCCGCTGAAATATCTTACAAGTTGGCGGCTTCCCTTCCAGGACCTTAATACAGAAATTAAATTGCATTACTTCAAGGATAAAATCCAATATAAAAAAGGCAACCAAGACAACGAAAGAGAACAAGTAAAAGAAACCTCATGAGTTTGCTGCTCAAGTTCTCTCATGGCAGCAGCACCAGCACCACTAGCAGCCTGATACGTACTAACCACCATACGTAATACCTGCAAAACCATCCATAACCCAATGTAACACCAGTATTTGCACAAAATCCCAACACAGAAGTCACATTCCAAAATTCTAATTTAACACCAAAGCAACCAACATTGTAGCTCCAACAAAAAGTTCAACAAAATCCAAGTACAATGACAAAGCAACCAATTAAAAGCTACAAAACCAAATCCAAGAAAAAACCCATTCCAAAACAAGTACCAAAATCACAAAAAGCCAAACAATTGCCAACCTTAGAATGGCGATGAAGAGGGGTAGCAGCCATTAAACAAATAATGGTGGAGCAATTAGGGTTCGCAATGAGCGCGCCCTTTCCCCTCCCAACCTTAATTCCCTCCATAGCCTCCGGATTGACTTCAGGGACCACAAGCGGCACGCCTTCTTGCATACGAAAAGCGGAGCTATTATCAACGACAATGGTGCCACGCTCTACGGCAAGGGGACCAAACTCTTTACTTATTGACCCACCGGCGCTGAAGAGGGCGATGTCGACGTCGTCAAAGCTGTCACGGGTGAGCTCCTCAACGACGTAGTTTTGACCCAGGAAGTTCAAATTCTGACCCGCGGAGCGCTTGGATGCGAGCATCTTGATTGAACGGAAAGGGAAGTCACGGTCTTGGAGGACCGACAGGAACTCCTGACCCACCGCGCCGGTGACGCCGACCACCGCCAACGAAGGGCCGGTCTCTTGCAGAGACATTCGGACTCTAAATGGGCCGGGCCTGGCCTTGGATCCGGGGATCCGAGCCCGGCCGGAGAGGGGTGTCTTGAGAAGGGCACCGTGGTGGTGGTGAGTAAAAGTGGCCATTTTGAGACAACTAGTGGCGGCGGACTAGGATTTTTGAGTTTTGTTGTGTAACAGAGGAGAGAGTTGTGGCGGCGGAGTGGGGTTTTGAGTTTTGTTGTGTTCACTTAAACCCCTTCTTCCTAATATATACGGTGTCCTGTCGCAGTTGAAACAGCACGTGGTATATGCACACAGGATTCAGTTTACTTCTTTACTATAATAAATTAGTTTAACGGTCAAGCTAAAAATAGATTTCTTTATGCCTTTTCCTTTTCCTTTTCCTTTTCTTTTTGGGTCAGTTACCCTTCAGCAATAAAATCAAATCTTTTTTCATTTCACAGCTGTGTCCTGTGTGCTTGCTTATATATTGGACGACTGTTTTTGAGAAAAATATCAGTAATGTCATAGCCTGAACAGAATGTCCTCCTTCCTTGTATATGCGCCGGTCAGAGTTGGTTGTCAAGTGTGGAGTGGGTGCAATGTTAAAAGCCAAAAAATAACAAATAAATAAATCAAAGAAACAAAGAAAGAAAAGTTTGACTAGGAACCCAGAGTATCATGATCATTAAATACTTCAATTGCTCCAATGTCCTCATTCATTTTGAATTTTGGACAGAAGCATCAGTCTTCAAGTAAACATAACAGGTTAACAAGAAATATTTAAGCTCAAATATTATCTTTTACATGGAGTACCTTTCGTTGTTGTATTACATGAACATGAGAGTATGAGAAGGAAGCCCTCCCCTCATACATGTACCACTAATTGCTACTCGTCACAAGGAGAACCAGGCTGAAACTGCCTACCACCGGTTATCTTTGTCTTGTCGACAGGTATAACGGATTAACGGTTTCCGAGTCTGCCTCGAAGATAGATAGGACTGCTAGAGCGGCCCGATTTATTTGTAGAGTCAATCCTCCATTGGTGCCAGTACAACATCTTGGAGAGGTACAAGCTTTGCTCGTCCACCATACTCTTCTGGCAAGGTTTCTTCACCAACTTCCTTTATGAAGTTTTTTGTTTCATCCTCATTGCTCACAATTACAATCTGCAGTCACGATCACAAACTTAGATAACTACTTCAAATGCTTTAACATTATGGAGAACCATGGCAGTAAAAAATACCTTTTCTGCTGTTGCCTTATCAAGGAAGCGAGAAACCATCCTCCAGACACTTACAAAGAACCATGGCATGTTTAAGATGAAGCACTTTGCTAACCGCTCAGGGTAGTAAGACTGCACAAATTTTAAGCAATTAAGTAACATTTATTGTATAGCCAAAAAAATTCTCTCCGCAGACCAGGGGATTCTTGCAACACACACAGGTTTGTCTCCCTACCCAAAATAGCGTCTTAATCTTCATGGAGGGATTCTAATCACATTTACACCAGAATTTTGAAGTGGACATTTAAGGTTATGCATAGTCGACAGTTATGTAAGAAGATAATGAAGCAAGATGACAGCTACATCAGTTTATTGAGAAGCTTAGCAGCAGGAAAAGAGAAGCGCAAAATGTATCAAAAGAACTCTGAAGTTATTGGATACAATTGCTTGAACATGTATAGTTTACTTATTAGGATTGTACACTGCACTATGCATGCAGCTGTAGCACCCTTTAAATATCTGTGCAAGTTTGACAGGAAAAATCATATAAGTAAACCATCACCATGTTTTCCTGACTACTTCCTTTTAAACTATTCTTGTTCTCTGCCTCTTAAAAGGTTTTCCCACACTAAATTCTAGAAAAGAAAAGTATTAGAGTCACCTGTAGAAATTGAAATCCAGTGATTAATCCACGTGCATCAACATTTTTGTATGAAATTTGTTGCAAATCAAGAATGCCGATCAACTTTTCATTTCCAATTTCTCGTCCTCTGAAAGAGCTAGACAAGCAAAACAAAGATACATCAATTAAAATTAACAGTGCTTCCATCCGTCAATGGATTTTCAGGTTTAGAGCAACAAATTTTCTCATCTAGTAGATCACTTATAAATATTTCTGACATAAATTTCACATATCGCCTAACATCGAATCCTCCTATCAACAATTTGACCGCACTGGCATTGCAGGAACATGTATACTATTTTAAAAGACAATACTGGGACAAAAAGGAGCATTGACAACATTTCTATGACAATCGCTATCATATAATGGCTCTAAAGAATCATAATCCTGAGTATGACAGGCATTCTTGCTTCATCAATCATGCCTTTCAAGCACCTCATTAAAAGGTTACTTTAGTTATGTTTTGAAGAGACATCAATGTTAGTTAAATTGAGAGATACCTTGCAATTGTTTTGTCAAGCAGATGAACCACAAATTCTGCAACAAGAGAAGAACAAAAGTGAATCAATAACTCACCAATGACTTGTCATGAAAAGAAAAGTTAAAATTTCGATTTGCATCCAATATTTTCTTTCTATTATTCATGCTTGACTTTCTCTACTGGTCCACAATATTTATTACTGTAGTGTATTCTAAATCAAATAATTGCAGCGGTTGTGGGGTTTAAACCTATCAGTCCCCACCATCCAGGTGACAAAGTCCTAGTGGATATATGTTAAGAGAAAAATAAAAATAAAAAGTCGAAGATCTGCCCTTCCTGTTATAACTTCGAAAACTGTGACCAACAAACAGTGTTGCCTGGAGCAAAACCCACTTTCACCACAGTTCTGGCGAGCTATATTATTGCCTTTTGACAGTATATACTTACAGCCGATGAGAAAACAAAAGACCCCAGCCAACATTCAAAAGTCATCTTTTCCAACTCAGTAAAGCTTTTATGTTTGAACTTATCTTGTAGTGCATTTTAAAGATGGTACACAAAGGGACAGTTTTAGATCAAAAGGCATCACTGAATCAAGAAGAAAATAATGAGGTTATAGAAATAGCGAGTTACTCTTGAATTGGAGATGATCCTTAGAAGGAAAATGCTTGCTTGCTTTCACAATCATCAATGGGTATCCATCCTTAGACAAACCCTGCAAAAAAATCTTTCTGTCTTCCAATGCATCACTTACTTCGGAATCAGAAATGAACCCATTTGGAACAAATGAGGCCCTCCATTTATGCCACTGAACAAACATTTTTGCTGCTTTGTCCGGGTCCATTGATCTTGCAATCAAGAACCTCATGAGTGTCGGGTCTTCATACTTCTGCCAAGAAAAAGCCATGAAATAAAGGACTAAAAGTGAATGATGTATATGCTACACTGTTTGAGAAAGGCAAAACATTCCTACCTCTGTGGAAGTCCCGAGCTTTTGAACTGATTTCCTCATCTCAGTCAGTGCAATTTCCTGGTTTTTCTCCATTTGGACTTCTGGGTAAGAGAGCTTTTTGGTTTCTGAGATTCAAAAAGGAAGAAAAAATGATTTGCACTCAAGTAAGAGCATTTGAAAAGGATCTTTGACTCAGGTTCAAAAGGTTAAAACCTTGATCAATCAAAGCTTCAAACTTGATTTGAGAGAGAGAGGCTTTGAAGGAGGTGCCTGGTGGAACTTTGTGTTTGTGTATCAGTCTGATGGAGATTTGCGTTGACGAAACAGACTTCCTACTGAGTACTCCTCTAGAAGCTAAGACAAAGCGGAGCAGGGGGCTGAATAGTATTAGTAATTTAGTAAGGGAGAAGTAAGAACGGCAATAATTATGACATGGACAATACAATACTGGTTCGTCGTTAGTGGCTCTCGTCTAATACAAGCATCTCTGATCTTTTGATTCTCATGGAAAATTGGGAGAACGTCAAAAACAAATACACAGCAACAGACTTTGGCCAGGAACCACAAATTTGATTCATATACTTCCAAATAGGCTTTTATTTATATTAATATATAATTATTTATTTTTGGTAATTTACACAGCCCAAAAGTTGGACTATCACTGTCATGTGTTAACCGAGTCATTTCCTTTCATATATCTCATATTTTAACCTATCTAATTTATTCAAAATGATTTTTAAACAATAAGAGCAGTTCCACCGGTCAGCTGAGCCCAAAGCTTGGGGGGAAAAGAAAAAAAAAATGTCGTTCCAGCTGGGAGCTCAAGCCCTGACTGGGAGTGGGTCCCACGAAATCGGGCTAGCCCAAAGTGTAACACCCCGACTCCAAATTTATCTCATAATTTAATTAATTTGAGTGAAATTATGAATTTACCCTTGGGATAGGGGTAATTTGGTCATTTCTTATCCAAAAGGAATTTGGGAATTCCGGCTGTACCGTTGCGTAGAGCACGACGAGATGAGTCCGTAGACACGTAGTGGGCTCGAATCGGAGTTGTAACGAGAGAGTTACGATCGAATGAAACTCAGTGGCACGATCGTAATTATTTGAAAAAGGGATTTTTGATAATAAAAAGTCAGATTTGCCCTCATCTCTCTCTCTCTCTCTCTCTCTCTCTCTGGTTCGCGATACCACCACAATGGCTACATTTTGGTCGGCCGTTCGCTCATCCGCCACCAAAGTTGATGGGGCGGTACCAAAATGACCGCCGTCCTCTTCCTACCCCAGTCCCGTGTCGAGATTTCGGAAAATCAAGAGAAAAGCTTAGTTTTGACAAAAACTTCGCTTGCTTTGTTCTCTGTCATCCGGCTGCCTTTTTGGCGATCAAGGTATGGAAATTCATCCCTTCCTCATGATCTAGCTGATAGTTGGGTAGGATTGCATCGATTTTGAGCGTAGGATGTCTGATCTTCGAATTGGATTTCGGCTGAATTTTGGGATGAGATTCCGGCCACTTTCGGTCAGTTTTTGGGATATGCCTAAGAACAAAAGTGACTCCAAATAGGGTGTTTTACCTAGGGTAGAAGTCTTGAGCCTTGATTTTCGGTTTTTCCTGCGATGGGTTATCGCTTTGGACACCCACACGTTGCCGGCGATTGTGGCTGCGCGTGGGCACTGTAGAAAAAGGGCTTTGGGTCCCGATGTGATCTCCGGGTTTTCATGAGCACGTGGGTTCTTTCGGATTCCAATTCGGTTGACGTTTGAACCCCGAACGGATTACGCATATTGTGGGTTATCCGGGTTCAATAGGTTCGGACCGTTGGATTAACTCCAATTTAATATATGTTGATCTAGGCACTCCTAGGATCGTGTAGGATTCGATGGATTGTAAAATGGAGTCCCGGATACTCCGAAAATGCCAATCCTATGGTTAAGTTTATAGTAATTGTCCGATCGTGCGATCGTGAGCGATCCGACCGTCCGATCTGGACCAAACTTGCAGAACGTGCATCTTAGACCTTGTAAAACCTATAGGAACTTTCGGATTAGAATTTGGATGCCGTGGGCCCCGCAGGCCCGTTTGACCCTAGGTTGACCGTGAGACTTCCGAGATAATCTTACCCTTATTTGAGGGTTAGAATGACCGAAGTGACAGGTCTTGATGTTATGTGGGTTACGGGGGATTATCAGATGCTAGATGGTTGTTAAGGTGTTTACAATATTAGAAATTAATATATTTAATTGTGTGGATGTATAATGGTATAAAAAGAGTTTAGAATGTCAGTTTGGAGTGTTATACGCACTACCCTATGTACCTCCTTGGATAGTGATTCTCCCCCCGTGTAAGTACCACCCTATACTTGTGAGGTCACACGTGTCGTAGGAGTATCTGGCGTGTTGACAAACCTCATACGTGATCGGGTGCGTCCCGTTATATGAGGGGAGATATTATGATATTGTGATGAGGTCGCACGTGTCGTAGAAGTAGCCGGCATGTTGACAAATCCTATACGTGGCCGAGTGCGTCCCGACGTATGAGGGGATTATGTGATATGCTTGTGAGGTCACACGTGTCGTAGGAGTAGCCGGCGTGTTGACATACCCCATACGTGGCCGGGTGCGTCCCGTCGTATAAGGGGAGATATTGTGATATTGTGATGAGATCGCACGTGTCGTAGGAGTAGCCGGCGTGTTGACAAACCCTATACCTGACTGGGTGCGTCCCGACTTATGAGGGGATTATGTGATATGCTTGTGAGATCACACGTGTCGTAGGAGTAGCCGGCGTGTTAACAGACCCCATACGTGACCGGGTGCGTCCCGTCGTATGAGGGAAGGTATTGTGATATTGTGATGAGGTCACAAGTGTCGTAGGAGTAGCCGGCGTGTTGACAGACCCCATATGTGGCCGGGTGCGTCCCGACATATGAGGGATGATATGTGATATTGTGTTGAGGTCGCACGTGTCGTAGGAGTAGCCAGCGTATTGGACCTCATACGTGGTCGGGTGCGTCCCGACGTATGAGGGTGATATGTGATATTGTGTTGAGGTCGCACGTGTCGTAGGAGTAGCCGGCGTGTTGATGCACCCCATACGTGGCCAGTGCGTCCCGACGTATGAGAGGTGATATGTGATATTGTGTTGAGGTCGCACATATCGTAGGAATAGCCGGCGTGTTGACAGACCTCATACGTGGTCGGTGCGTCCCGGACGTATGAGAGGTGATATGTGATATTGTGTTGAGGTCGCACGTGTCGTAGGAGTAGCCGGCGTGTTGATAGACCCCATACGTGGCCAGGTGCGTTTCGACGTATGAGGGGTGATATGTGATATTGTATTGTGATGATGAGGTCCCACGTGTCGCAGGTTTATCCGGCGTGCGAACATGTGCCCCATACGTGACTTTGGATGTTCCGACGTATGGGGAGGTTTTGGTGAATTGTGATTTAAAGAAAAAGAGTTTTAGAGAAAGAACTACGTGTGGCTTGATTCCTCAGTAAAGGTACGTAGGCAGCCTAAAGTTACTAGGTGCAGCCGCGAGCTAAACTTTAGCCTTGTATATTGAGATTTGTTCGGACCTCGTTGTTGGTCCGGGAACTTTGTTGAATTGAGGCTTGTTCGGTGGACTAAGTGAGCAGATTAGATTTAATTATGTACTTTGTTGAGTTTGGTTCAGACCTTGTCGTTGGTCCCGGAATTTGGGTGAAAGTGAGATGCAGTTGTGTTAGGAGGTTGGAGCCTCGTATGCTAAATGGTTGGGAAAGTTAAATGATTTAAATTACTTTTGGCTTGCATAGGTGCGTTTGATTATATTATTTGGCGTAAGGAATGTGTTGGTAATTTGTTTTGAAGTATTTGAAGGCCGGAGGCCAATTAGTTGAATTGCATGTTGTTATCTTGTGCATGCTGTCGGTTGGGATATTAAAATGTGAATTTTCTGCAGGTTGAAATTTGGGGAAATGTTCAATTTAGGAGACTGCAAATTTCGCAAAAGTCTCGTGTCCTTACTCTTTTAAGAGAAAGAAGTTAAAGTTTGCAGTGGGCCCGACATCGGGATGATATTGGGAATTCCACAGGTTCGTCTCGGGTTTCGGAAATTCAGACGGGTCCCGCCACGAAGGCCGCTTTAGCCCAAGGTCGAGCCAAGCGTGTTGTGACGTCATGCGCGACATGGCAAGTCGCGACTGGTTTAAATTTTTTTACCGTTGGCGCGCTGGTTCCTCCGATCTACTTCTCGAATCCAATCCAACTGACATTTTTTTGGCAATAAAATTATGAAGAAAAAAAATTGAATTTTTTTTTTAAATACAAAAGAATTCTGATTTTTTTTTTCTTCTATAAATACCTATCAATACCCTTCACTTTCAATACCAATCCTCATACTTTTTATTCTACTTCTACTATTATTCACTCTTTACTCAACTTTGTATTTTTATTTCTTATTTTTATAGCTTCTTCTATTGAAACCGGAGGGGCGTGGAGCACCATGGAAGATATTATCTGGAAATTTGAAATTCATCCGAAATTTAAACCCAAAAATCTTATCCAGAAATTTTATCCGATTATGAATAGTCTTGACATGTAGGAACCCGAAAATTTTATCCGAAAATATTATCCAAATTAATTATTGAGGTAAAAAAAATTGTGAAAAAAACAAAAAAAATAAATAGTAATTGCCTTTAGCCATGGCAGTGGATTGAAACACAAAATACTATTTGCAAGGGCGACCACTATTCACGTGAATAGTGGCTGTCCTAGCTCCCCCATTGCCATGCCTAAAGGCAAATGGATGGAGTTGCTCTAAGAATATGATTGATTTGGATATAATTGTGTGTTTAATAATTAAGAAGGTTTTTTTATCACAAATGGTCCTTGAGGTTTACCAAATTATCGCCTTTCGTCATTAACTTTTTTTTTGTGACACTAATGGTACTTAATGTTTTACTATGCACATCAAAATAGTCCCTTCCATTAGCTTCCTTGAATCTTTCTGTTGAAATGTTGATGTGGCATATATAGGGGGCCACACATCCAATAATATATTAATAAAATATTTAAAAGTATTTAAAAACTAAAACATAAAACAAATTTTAATAAAATAATATTAAAAGAACGAAAAAAAAATTGAACTCCCCAAATCGCACAGATTTGAGAGAGAGAGAGAGAGGAAAAAAAAATTAACACGAACGACCAGCCAGAGAATTGAAGAAGGGAAAAAAAACTAAGTAATCACAAAGGCCAGCGCCACCCCCATCCTCTAAGCCCTGACATCCCACACCCATCCCTTTCGGCACCCTTCTCTTTCTCTCTGTCTTACATCTGGGTTGGGTGTGCTCTTTGTCTCAAACCCCTCTCCTCTCTCTCTTCCCTCGAAAAAGCACAGCCCCAGCCCCTCTCTCTCTCCTATCCGACACATCCCAACACTGGATCTCCCCCTTCACCAGATCCATGGGTGTCTTGATATGTATCTGAAATTTGAATTCGAGCCTTTTAATTTGAATAAAATTTCAAATTCTAGCTAATTGGTTTGATAATACTGGACATTTGTTTTGAAATTTGCATTTTGAATTGTCTATCTTGGCATCTTGAAAGGTGATGTTGCTGCCCTTTTTTCTTGTCTTTCTTTTTGGTAATATTTGCTGCCCATTTTAATCTCTGCTGAAGTTGGGTAAGTTAAAAATGAAAGCGGCAACTCGAGCGACTCAACTCGTGGTAATCTGGGCGAGGTGGAGTTTGGTTGTGTTGGAGAGGAGAGCGGCGGTGGCGGTGGGTTTGCGCTGGATCGGAAGGCTGTCAGTCGGAGGAAGGTAGGATGGGGGTTGGCTGGGAGGGATCATGGGAGGTGGCTGGTGGTAGAACTAGCAGGTCATTTGATTATTTTTTTCGTTTTTCAAAGTGTTAATATTTATTTTCAAAAAAAGTTTAATTTTCTTTTTAATATAATATTATACCTTTTATTTAAAGCCACATGGCTCTATTCTATTGGATGGGTGGTTTCATATATGTGTCACGTCAACATTTTAACAGAAAATTTGACGGAAGCTAATGGAATGACCATTTTGATGTGCATATGGTAACTTTAAGGACCATTAGTGTCACGAAAAAAAGTTAAGGACGAAAGGCGATAATTTTGCAAACCTCATGAACCATTGGTAATAAAAAGCCAATTGAGAATTGAATTCTACCTATGAAAGCCAATTAAGAATTGAATTCTACCTATGGAATATTCTTGCATTTACTTCACATCAAAGAATTAAAAAGTAAGTGGTGCCCACAAAAAATTAAGTTGGAGGAATTCAATTATTGGGTGAGATGTGGTATTCTAATTACTGGATAACTAATCCATTAAGAATTTATCTTTTTTTATCCATTAAATTCTCACATAATTTTACATTTTTAAAATTGTAATCTACTTTAACCTAACAACGAGAACATTTTAGTAACTAATATCATTCTTATCTCAATTCTATATAGTTTTAGTAAACAACTTCAATATGAATCAAGATCTAACTCTCCTTACTCCAACTCCTCCTCAATTCATATGATTTAGTAAACAACTTCAATAGAAATACAAAATCTAATTCTCCTCAGTCCAACTCTTCATCAATTCAATTTCTCTTAATTTACTTACGGATTACTAAACATGCCATAATTATATTCATTAGCTAATCTAAATCCTCATGCTTTGCGCATACAACATAATAAAAAATCAAGCAACACGCTGCAAACAACCTGCATTGTATTATGAATGAAGAATGGCCCTTGTTTAGGTGTCTTGCCGGTACACACCAAGAGTATGGTACTAGTTAAATACTCGTTAACTAGCAATAATGCATACGGATATATATTCATTTTCTATTGTGCGATTCTTTAAAAAAAATTATTTTAGGGATACATTTTAGGGTTTTTTACAAAAAAATTTAAACAATCTAAACCGTATATTTTTTAAATTTTCATTCATAGATAATTCTTGTTAAAAATCATACAAATTGAAAATTATTAAGGCATCTACTCTTGACCAACAAAATATACGAACACAGTGCTTCAAGAAAAGATCATAATAACAACCATCTAATTGAGTAATTAAATGATTTCATATTCTAGTGAATTTTTTTGCAGAGATGATCTTTTAGTCAATATCTAAAAACTAGACAGTTTAGATTATTGTAATATAATGCATAGTGAGGCCTATAAGGATGTAACTCTCTCTCTCTCTCTCTCTCTCTCTCTCTCTCTCTCTCTCTGTAAGGAAGATTTCTGAATGAAGATGTGAAAAATAGATGTTTTGGATTCTTGAAATTTTTTGTATAGAAAGGAACTATACATATAAAGACAGTGACATCATAAATTGACTACCAAACTTCCTTTTTTTTTTCTTTTTTTTTTAAATTTAAATAAACGCGATATTCTAAACTTCCATTTTCATATGTACACGCCACATGATTCGAATGGAATATCCAGTTTCAGATTATCAGAAACAGTAGCTTATTTCTCCTTTTGTTGAATTACTGCACAAGTACTCATAAGGGGCTATTGCCCAACAAACTCTTACCTCAAATCTAGTGAAATTGAACCAAATTACATTACAACTTCATGATTAGCCAATATCAATATATAAATACAATAATGCTACTTAAAAAACAAGATTGCCACATTAGCTTCCCAACTTATATGGCAGGTAATGTAGTCATGCAGATTTAATTTTTATTTATTTCTCTTTTTAATAATTATTAAATAAAAAAGTTTTAAAAAATTATATAAAAATACCTAACATCGTTCATGGACTTCGTCTCCAGCACTAACTTCTTCCTCCATTAAATTTACCCATCCCCATCCTCCGTTATTGCAGAGATTTGGTGTGGGTTTGGTGACCAACGATAATCAGTAATTTTTCTTTTCAAACTCCCATACCAACCAACCCAACAGACCACTCCCATCCTATCCCAATACATTTCCCAAGCAACCCCACCCCACCCACCAAACCGATTGCACAAGCCTTCCAAGGGCGGAACCATGAATTTTTCAACGGATGGGCTAGCTAAAGTTATTAGCTTTAAAATTTAGTGATTTTTTTTTTTGGTACTTACAATTTCTATAGTCTTTCTAGAAATAAAAGTAAACATTAAATCATATAAACCAAGCTAGTTCATAGCTCCATAGACTAATTTTCAATAAGTTTTAACATAAACCAAATAGGATTTAACACTATAGTGGATTGAACATCTAAGATTTTTTACCTAGATTGACCTTAAGTTCTTTCATGCATTCATATTATAGATGAAAAGTTATTTTATGTAAAAATATTGATTAAGTATGAAAAATGGGTTTTCAAAATAATCATTTTCTCAAGATAATTTTTGGCGGCTTTTATTCCTCACACATCAAATAAGAAAACTTGATTTTATGGGATTTTAGTATGAAATATATATTGACTTAATGAGCCATCATTTTTAGCCTAAATCGTATTTGGCACTAAAACCGATTTTTCATATTTTGATTTGGTGAGAATTTGGTTTTCTAGTATTTTTATTTGAATCCAAATGGGGGGTACTTCCTTATTTACATTGTAAACTTAAGTAAATGGAGTAATATAAAAAATAAATAAAAGTAAAATGACAAAGACATTTACTTAAATGTTGAAAATGGAAATAAGGTAATCTGTGCAGCGCCACTGATTAAGCTAATATTGAAAATAAGTTAAATATATAAGTTATATATTTTTTTTCTTAAAAAACCACACTGGGCTACAGCCCACTGTAGCCCTTGGTGTGGTTCCGCCCTTGAAGCCTTCCTCTCTCTCTACTCCCCTCCTCTCTATTCGGCCAAATCTGATCGACGATGTCAAGGCTTTCAGCCGCCACTTGCTCCTCCTCCTTTGGCAAGTCTCGCACCCTCCTCTGTAGAGAAGGTGGTGGGTATTTAGGGTTGAGTGATAACTATTTTAACTTTAGTTTTTCATTTTCATTTTTTGTGCTAGAGTACATAGAAAAATGAGAGTGAAAATGAGATTAATGAGTAGATTAAGAAGAGGATGAGAAGGGAAAGGAGGAGTAACAAAACTGAAACCAGAAACTTGAAAATGAAAATAATTTCAAATAGATTTCAGTTTTTGGTTTTTGTTTTCTCTTTTGTTACTCATCCCTCACATCTTCCCCTCTCATCTTTTCTCTCAATCTCATCTCCACTCTCATTATCGCTTCCATTCTCCCTGTTTTTCCTCTATACTCTAGTACAAAAAGTGAAAACTAAAACAAAAGGTAAAATCTAAAAACTAGGATTATAGCATTACTCATATAAATATATGCTACAACTTCTTGATTTAAAGGGTGATAAACTAACGCGTCAAATCCAACATCACTACATCCAAATAACTACACAATTATGTTGGCAAGATACCATGATCATATTGGACACTGACACAATTTATTCCCCTAAAGACCAATAATACTATCCTACCATGAAAGTGAACCTCCACCCCCCACAAATGAGATTTGTCCTCAGTTTTTTAGTCTCAGGTACGGACGGCCGCTCTACACCCAACTCTGGTGCAGGCACAGAAATTAGATCTATCATAGATATAATACACAACCTCAACTGCCATCTCTACTGAACATTTGATGACATTAAATAATCTGTACGCGCCATGGAATCAAGAGACTTCCGCTAACCACACAACAAAAGCCTGCGCAAATAAAAATGAGAATTAGAATTAGATAATGAACCAACAAAATCTGTTAGCATTGCTAACAATATCAACAAGCAAAAGCACAAATCTTTTTGACACAATTCAGTCCATGTGTGTATTCTCATTCAATAGAATCACCAAGAAAAGAACTGTTGGTAGCTAGAAACACACGCACACACTCTTACGCACGTGCTAAGACAGAGCAGAAAAGAAAATAGAATAATACCAAGATAGAAGTTACCTATTCAGTGAACACACTCATGAAATCACTACAAGAAAATTCTTGTAATATTGGGATGCCTACTTTGGCATTATCCACAAAATTCATACTTGGCTCCTCCTTGACTGGGTTACCATTGTTCTCCACATAGATCTTTCCATGGTTCAAGTTACTCGCTTGTGATTCAAAATCATCCACTGCAAATTGACTTGGAATGCCAGTCTCTTTACCAACAAATCCAAGATTCCTAAGGGGTCCCTGGTCAAGCATTTCCCCTGATTTATCAACATATAAACCCTGGATGTTTGACATGTCATGCAAAACCCCAGGCAATTGTCTAGAATCACAAAATGGCACAGCTGAGTTCTGGTGGCTGGTGTTATTGTCAGCATTAACTGAGCAAGATGTGGAAGGAACAGAACCAGGGGCTGAGTACCCATCAAGAATGCTGGGAGTTTTAAGATTTCCAGTTGGTATATGTCCAATATTCAATGAGGAATTATTAGATTGAGCCGAGAGAATACTGTAATCAATAACAGTAGACCTGTTAAAACTGCAACTCTGATTGACAGAAGCAGGACTATTTCCAGCCTGGAAACTAGTTGATGACTGAGAGGGGACCACAAGGCAAGACGGCTGCACATTAATCAAACGGCTAGATTCAGTTAGCACAGATTGCTGCTGCGTTTTCTTATGTTGTCTTTGTTCCTGCTGCATAATGTCCATCAGCATGCTACTATTGTGAGTACCCAACCCTCCGAGATTGTTACTCGGTGCCACGGTACTAAGACTATTAGACCGCCAAGATCCAAACCCTGAAGATACATCCTCAGCAGGTATGATGGATTGTGGAAAATGTTTGGAAACATTCGATTGGCATTTTATCAAAGGCTGCATAAATGGCACACCATGTTCAACAGGAGCACGCTTGGGTCCCTGTAGAGATGCATGTAGAATAGCAGGCTGATCCATTGCTGGCACAAGGTTCCCTGCAGGTTGACCTAAAAGCTCAGCTTGCAGGACGGCTAGTGTTTGCGGAGGAATTTGGCCAGAGGCAGCCAAAGCTTGGATGTCAAATCTACTAAGCGAACCCAGTTTCCCATTTGATTCCACAGGCCCACAAAAACCATTTGAAATCCCACTTTGTTGTTGCGCTAATCTCTTCAAATATAATCTGAATTTCTGCACATTCACTTATTCATTTAAATTTTGGTAGGAAAACCAATAAAGCATTCGAGTAAATTCTGTGTGTATAAAAGAGCAAGTCTAAAGGTAAATGCAAGATAAAATAAAATTTCACATGGTTTTTTTTTTCTTTTCAGAAAGAGATGATCATCCCGCAAAGGAGATATGAAACAGAAAAGCTAGAATAAAACTCTCAAATATGAATTCACATCTTAGAATCAGAGTCAGAGTCAGATTCTTGTATGCAAAATTACTGATAGTCAGAGAATAAGAAATAAAGATTCTTATTTGGATTATGGTGAACTTACTACTTCTTTCCCTATGAAATATGATAGTATTCAATGGATTGGATGTTCTCATGTGCCTGTGGAGAATAAATCAAATAACTAGCATTGTTGTTCTCATAATTCACACTGGGTTTCTAAAATAGATAAACTGATGATTTTGAAATACGTGTAATGCATAATCGTACTCAGTTTCTTTCAGTTATGATATTAATAATTGCATATATCTAATTCCTCCAATTCTTTTATGTGTCTTTCAATGACAATGACAAAAACACCAAAGCAATCAAAGCTATGAGATTAATATGAGGGAAGAACAAGACCTGTAGATGACTTGCAACGTTTTCTCTACTTAAACCAGGTACATTCATCAATTCAAGAATTCTCTTTGGTACAGCCTCTGACATAGGAAAAAAAATTATGATCAATGGTAATGGAAAGAAGGATTGAGCATTCACATTATGATTTCTGAGATAATACTATAAGGCTACACTCTTAGACATAAATTTTTCTCTTCGTTTAAAAGAAAAGTATCATGTAAATAAATCTCGTTCATATGCTTGCAGGGTGGAGGTAAAATTTCACTGAAATCCAAATTACACCAAGAATTATCACTTTGGAGTCAAATGACTTATGGTTAGTTATATGTAACTTGTACTTGAAAATCATCTGTCTCCACTGGACGGCCCCACTTCCCAGATTCCTCAGATATTAAGTTGGTGAACTTACTTATTTTCAAACATGCACAAACCAAAGAAATCCCAAATGGTCCACATATAAGATGTTTTCGGTGACACAACGTTTACGCCATAACACATCATATGCTATAAAGAATAACATTTACTGAACTATAGCACCTCATCCTATATATGTGTGTGTGTGTGTGTGTGTGTGTGATTGTAATAAAACCAAAATACAAGGTAAAAAGTTAAAGATCATACTATCAAGACCAAGTTGGTTCACAGCACTGACAAACTGCTGATGGAGTTCAACTGACCACACTACACGAGGTTTCTTCGAGGTAGACGGATCATCGTTTTCCATATCACCATCATCATCTTCTTTAGCATTGCTCCTCTTCTTCGGACCTTTCAATATTACTTCTGTTCCTTCATTAGCAGAAGATGTGTATTCAACATCACTGTTTCCTCGTTTATTCCGATCATTATCTTCCAAACTCCCAGAATGATCAAGTTCTTTATTTCCGTTCCATTTTTTCCTAACAACATGCTGCCAAATATTCTTGAGTTCTGCCTCATGTATAGGCTTAATTAAATAATCGCAGGCCCCATGTCTAATTCCTTGCATAACAGCACTTGTTCTCCCATCAGCAGACATCACTGTTAATACAGCGGCAGGTTAATACAAATAAGCGTAATTCGATGACCAAATTTCTTAATATATATAATTCCTATACTCACTGATAACAGGAAGGTCCATTTCCAGCCCAACATGTTCCAGGAGTTTAAATCCATCCATATCAGGCATATGAACATCACTCAGTACCACATCAAAACAGCCTTTCCTCTCTCGTAGAAGATTCAAAGCAACAGTAGCCTGGGAGCAAGCGGTAACTGCAAGAAACATTAATATATGAGATAAGAAATATATTATATCTCAGGAAAATTTTGTTTTTTCTACTCTCTGAACCAGACCAGAAAAATACTAGGTTTAACAAAAACGCCATGCAGTTTTTTTCACAAACTACAAACTAGTATTACAAAAATGACCAAACTGCAAAGTAAACAAGCAAGAATCAGTAGCACCACCACCCATTCACAATCATAAGAAAATCAACTCATAGCACCTAACCACACTTGGAAGGAAACCCAACAGGGAACGAAAGTATAACCCGTCATTGAGAAAGAAAAAGATCAACGACATACCTTGGTAGGCACACCGGCCAAGCAACACCTCAAGAATCCTCAGGCAAGTGGTGTCATCGTCGACCACCAGAACCCTTAAGCCCGCCGGAAACCGATCGGAGACCGCCATTTCGTTGGCTGCAGAAAAGGACGAAGCAGCACCACCTTTACACGAACCGTAGCTACTCGCAGTAGTGCTCACGCTTGACTGCGCCACTCTCTGCAAAGCAGCCATAACCACCACCTCCACCACAAGTATAAACAGACACACACACTAATGATCAAACCCTAATGGACTGAAATTTCCCATTTCAAATGGCTGCAAAGAGTGAAAGTGGAATCAATTGGAACGAGATCCGTGAGGGGAAACCTTAGAGTTCGGAGTTAGGGTTCAGGGGAACGATCAAAGAAAGAGAATTGGACCAAATGGTGTTTGAATTATGATTGTTTACTGTCAGAGACAAGCAAAGGGGGAGTAGGGTGGGTTTATACCAATTGGGGGTGAAGAAGATAACGCTAGGAAAAGAAAAGAAAAGAAAAAAACGTTTTTATTTTGTTTCTTTGAATGATTGTTTTTAATAAAAGAGAAATAATTGAAGTTGGGGGCAGTTAATGAGAGTCAGAGATGGAGTGTGTGTGGGCCTGTGGGGCCCAGCTCGCAGTGCTACGTTCGCGTCGCGTGCGTCTTTGCGGCCGTGAAGACGCTCGGCTCTGTCCCAGTCACAGCCGGTTTGCGCTCAATGACAATGTATGTGAATTGGCCCCCAAAAAATTATTTAACAGTTAATATGAATTAACATAAATTGTCCATCTTTTCTGGTCAACAATAAATTTCTGTAAAAACACATAAATAATAAACAATTTTTTGTTGAATTCATATTTAACCCGTGTTACACAAAGAAAATGCCTTTTTATTTTTCTTCGATATGATTTTTTTAAACAAAATTACCACGATATTATTCGACCAACCGGACAAACTTTTACTTGCACATGCAATAATTTTTTATGTACACACGAGTAATAAGCCTTGATTCATAAAAATTAACCATAATTAAGACGTCAAAATATTGTTGATCAATATTCAAAATAACACAATCAAAGGAAATAAAAAAGGAATGAAAAATCTGAAATCATTTCTTTCCTTTTTGTTAAGATTTTGATTCAACCGTTGAAAAGAAAGCCGACGCGTACGCGTAGAGGGCAAGAAAAATAAAAGAGGAAATATAGTAAGATTTGCTGATCCAGTGATGTGATGGGTAAGTTTACCAAATGTGGTTGGGGTCTTGGCCCACACTTAGTGGTCCACAGTGACTTGGGCCTCTGTATTTTCGTATCTTTTAGATGGGCTTTCAGATTGTCTTTGATATTAAATTGCACCCAACCGCGAGACTGGGACCGACCCTTATCTTCATTCAAGGATCAAAGTTGTGTACTCATCAATTTCCCAAATCCAATAATTATGATGTTGAAGCACTTCCAATCGGGAAGATGGGTTATGCTCATCTCCTCCTCACCCAAATTACCATTTTCTCCAAAGCCCACCTCCTCCAAATCTGCAGCAGCTAGCGGATATTTCAGAACGTGCTCTGCCTCAGCTGACGCTTTGCATATCTTGAGACCAAGTAGGGCCTTGAGCATTTGCTGCGCTGCCAGGCGGAGAGCCGTCAGATATGATGATGATGGTGAGGATGAGGAGGAGGAAGAGTACGGGCATCACAAGGAGATAGCAGTGTTGGAATTATACAGTCAGAGTGTGAGAGGGGAAGCACTTATTGTGCATGCAGTGGTGGATGACCAAGATGTGCAAGTGCTTATCTTCAAGGTGTGCTTCTAATTATTTTCAATTTTTTTTATTTTTTAGTGGTGGCGGATGGCGGTCAATATTTGGTTTGTTTTGGTGGCACTATATTCAAAAGTAGATTGGTAACAGCATTTGTCTAAAACTTTGCCTATATTTTTAAGCACACTTACTAAGAAAGCAAATCACTTTGGCCCCGATTACTTCTCTAGGAGATAGGTAGCAACATTTGTCTGCCGCCCGCCTAAACATTGCTTATGAATAGTTATGATGACATTTACCTGATAATTATTTCAGGGATTCTCTTCATGCTTGAGCTATAGGACTTCACCGGACCCATCAAAGAGCATTCTTCCTGCAAGAGCAGTGATAAAGTCTATAGACAGGGTTAAAGGGCCTTTTGACCCTTCCAATATAGAATACTTGCAGAAGGGCCTAACATGGGAAGCGTTTAAGAGCACTACTCTACCACCCAATTTACAAATGTATATATAGTAGAGAGAGAGAAAGAGAGAGATGAATGATTTTATTTTACTTTGATTTGCCCAATTTTACTAAATTAAATGTGAATTCGATAATTATGCAGAAATCCCTCTCTCTTTCTCTCTGCTGCAAAATATATACTCAATTCATGTCTGATAAGACACAATGCACATAACATTCAGATGTGCCTGTAAATCTACAAACAAATTAATCAAATACAAGCAAACACCTCCTTCAACTGAACTGAAAGTCAAGTGCCATGCCCCATGTAAGAGGGCACATAAGCAAGGGGTTGCATGACACATCACATACTAGATTATTATTATTATTATTATTTTAACACAAGCGATAGTCTAAATTATAGGAAATAAAGATTTCACACACACACACACAATTATGATGTCATGGAGGTTCGAACCTGAGACTTCTAGTCTGTAAGTCGTCAATGGCCTTTTTCACTAGGCGAGATCCCGTTGGCTACATACTAGATTAGTTAGAACAAGGTTTTGTCAAAGAGTTGCTAGGAGCTGCTTAGAAGTTACATCAGTACAAAATTCACCATGCATACATGGACATATCAGCCGTTTAAATTTTCACCATTAAATCTCAAAGTAAACCTTATTTTAAATTGTCTGTAAGAGATCTAATTTTAATAGAAGGCCTAACAATGCACTATTTCGTGTTTATACCACAAACGTAGGGCGGCCATTATAATATAGTTTTGTAAATGTCAAACAAATCATGTACGAAGTTGAAAAATGTTTAATAATTTACAGCATTTTATATCGCTATCCTTATTAATTTTTGTTTTATTATAAAATATTATGAGCTCAAATTTCTTAAATTACTGTAATGGATGAAAGGTTAATGCAGATTAAGAATTTGAAATTCATACAGATATTTACAATTTGACAATGGAATTTAAATTTGTAACTCTTTTAAGCATGCTTAGGGTCTAATTGTAGGGTCCATGTATATGATATTGGCACGAGCACCGCCAAATCGCTTACGCAAAACCTAACGCAACAAAAATATCTTCTACAACAAACGCATGACGTGGAAGCTATAGGGCGGCCAAGTTTGGCCGAGATATTTTCCTAGAAAATATCAGCTAGACACGTATTGCCTATTCCACCTACGTGGACTATTGTTATTACTTCAACCCTCCAATCTTTCTTAAACTACCGGCACTGCCACTCCCCATGTGGTCGGCTTAGTCTTTGGTTTACTATTTGCACATGGGTCATAAATATCTTGGTGGCATTCTTGCAAATAAGGATCTGAAACAGAGCATTTTTGTCAGATGAATTCCAAATTAAAGCTATAAATTAAAATAAAATGAGATATTTTGAGTAGATGCACACCAACAGCCAACAACACCATCCATCCTTTGGAGCAAGAGAGAGAGGCAGAGAAAGAAAGAGCAGAGCTTGAAGCATGGCCATGCCAAATAAATACGAAGAAGAAGAAGAAGCGGAGGAAATTCAAAACTTCGCAAAGAGACTGAAATGTAGCAGATACGAGGAACCTCAAGAAGAAGAAGAAGAAGAAGAAGAAGAGGAGGAGGAGGAGGAGAGCGAGCTGGCGTTGAAGCTAGGTATGGTAGTTTACCCAATGAAACCCGCATCGTTTGTGGTCTCAGATGCTCTGGAGCCCGATAATCCTATCATTTATGTCAACAAAGTCTTCGAGACCTTCACCGGCTATTGCGCCCACGAGGTCCTCGGTCGGAACTGGTAGTCATTTTTTTCTAATTTCTTTTTCCTGTTTTGCTTGTTTTCTGTGTTTGGGAAAATGATGCAAGAGAGTTGTTTTTTAAGGGTTTTAAAGAGAATTTGTGGAAATATGCAAGAGAGTAGATTTGGATTTTATATGTAATTACAAATGTAGAACAAAATGGACGTCTCGCTCAAAAATGATGAAATGTTGCTTCAAAATCAACCTTTAGAATTTGTTCTGGATGAGGTGATTTTTTTTTTTGCTGAAGGTATCGGTCATTCCGCACTCTTCAGCAAAATCCCCTGCTAGATTTTGAACTTTAAGGAGAACTGTATGTGTTCCTTTTGATCTAATTCTTTGAGTTAGGTTGAGCATGACAATACAAAACTTTCCTGCGAGGCTGCAACTTTAAATTGTCATCTATGATGGAAACATTTGATTCAAATTTTGCTTTCTAGTGTTTGTGATGTCATGATAGTCAACTGGAGAACTTTGAACCTTATATCCAAAATAGTGCTGATTTTGTATTTTTCGAGGAATGATTCCGTAGGATTCTATGGATTAATTCAATGTTGTTTACAATTTTTTTTAAAAGTTTGTTGAGCTGATTCATGTAACGAATATCCGTGTATGCATTCATTTGCATATCTGTCATACGATAATCTATTTTGCTGATAAACTATTTCAGAATTTGTCTTGGTCAATTAAACAAAATGTTTTGTTTCAGTCGATTCCTACAGTATAGGGACCCTCATGCTCAAAGACGGCATCCTCTGGTAGATCCTGTTGTTGTTTCTGAGATTAGAAGGTGTCTCGAGGAAGGAGTTGAGTTCCAAGGCGAGCTTCTTAATTTCAGGAAGGATGGAACTCCCTTGGTGAATAGGCTAAGACTGAAACCTATACATGATGATAATGGAACTGTTACACACATCATAGGCATTCAAGTATTTTCCGAAGCAAAAATAGATCTGAGCAGTGTATCATATCCAGTTTATAAAGAGACATGCAATCAGCGGTATAATGAATCTGGTAAATATTCTCTCATGAGTGGACAAACACCTTTCACCCAGTATCAAGAAATATGTGGGATTCTTCAGCTCTCCGATGAAGTCTTGGCTCACAACATCTTATCACGCTTGACTCCCAGGGATGTGGCATCCATTGGTTCTGTCTGCAGAAGAATCCGTCAACTAACAAAAAATGAGCATGTAAGAAAGATGGTATGTCAAAATGCATGGGGAAGGGAAGTCACCGGTACATTGGAATTGATGACTAATAAGTTAGGGTGGGGGCGTCTGGCCAGGGAACTGACAACTCTTGAGGCTGTTTGTTGGAGGAAATTTACAATTGGAGGTGCCGTGGAGCCTTCACGATGCAATTTCAGTGCTTGTGCTGTAGGAAATCGACTTGTACTGTTTGGAGGGGAAGGAGTTGATATGCAGCCAATGGATGACACATTTGTTCTCAATCTTGATGCTGCCGATCCAGAGTGGCGTCGAGTAAGTGTGAAATCATCACCACCAGGGCGTTGGGGCCACACTCTTTCGTGCTTGAATGGTTCTTGGTTGGTAGTTTTTGGAGGCTGTGGGCGGGAAGGATTGCTCAATGATGTTTTCATTCTTGACTTGGATGCCAAGCAGCCAACATGGAAAGAAATTTTTGGTGGAACTCCCCCTCTTCCTAGATCCTGGCATAGCTCTTGCACAGTAGAAGGGTCTAAATTAGTTGTGTCAGGTGGATGCACAGATGCTGGGGTACTTCTTAGTGACACATACTTATTGGATCTCACAACAGACCACCCAACATGGAAAGAGATTCCAACTTCATGGGCTCCTCCCTCTAGGTTGGGGCATTCACTTTCAGTTTATGGTCGATCCAAGATTCTCATGTTTGGTGGACTTGCCAACAGTGGGCACTTGAGGTTACGATCAGGTGAGACTTACACTATTGATTTGGAAGATGAAAACCCTCAGTGGAGGCAACTGGAGTGTAATGCGTTCACCAGCATAGGCAGCCAGAGTGCTGTGGTTCCCCCTCCTAGACTTGATCACGTTGCTGTCAGCATGCCTTGTGGAAGGATCATTATCTTCGGTGGTTCAATCGCTGGGCTGCATTCTCCTTCTCAGCTTTTCCTCTTGGATCCTTCGGAAGAGAAACCATCATGGAGAATTCTCAACGTTCCGGGGCAACCACCTAAATTTGCTTGGGGTCATAGCACTTGCGTGGTTGGCGGTACTAGGGTCCTGGTATTGGGTGGGCACACAGGTGAGGAGTGGATACTTAATGACTTACATGAGTTGTGCTTAGCAAGCCGGCAGGACTGAGACCTCTGATAGACTTATTTTGAGTCTGGTTGGCCGGCCAGCCAGGCAGCAGAGTTAGCAGAATTACATGATTATCTGCAGCAACCACTCTAGAAGAAAATTTTGTTTCGTGATCTGTGCAAGTTGAGTTTCTTCCTCGTAAGTTATTGGCTTCATTTTGCATTGAAATAGGGTGTTTTTGAAGTATGTGTGCTGTTCCTGCATAGATTTGTACTGCAATGTATAAAGATAACATCATGGTTTGTTACTTGGGCTGTACATTTACATTGTGAGCATAGGATGTGAATGTGAGCCTCATTATTCTTTTTATAAGGTTATACGAAGTACTGGGTTTTACAATTTTGGATTGATTCATTTCGTTGCAAAAGATCATTGATGGATTGATTCATGAGATGGCCCTATATACGATTCAGTCTTTGTTACCTTTGATACTTCTAATTTGTGAATTTGAAGTTGAACAAATATTTTCAATATGTTTCTCTCATATAATATGATCCATCACATGAGATGCTGATTATCATAAAATGTGTGGAAAAAAATAATGTAAGGAACCAATAACTGTTAAGAAAGAATCATATAATTGTACATTGAGTTGAAGTTTATGTTCAATGAAGAAAAAAAGTGGGTGAAAGAATCACGTGCAAGTTCAATTCAAATCTAAGCTCTTGCAGCACCTGTGGGTTTTTCTTATTTCAAGCAGAAAGATGAATATGCACGTCCAAATCTGGTATTTTGTCATGTCAAATCTAGTATGAGCAGCCTCATGCAATGTAATGTGGCTCCATCATTTCCATGCTACAGAATCGATCTCATCTCTAGCTGACTTGTATAGTTCAAGCCGTTTGGCAATGTTCGTTCGCTTTTCCATGAGCGCTGGATCCTCATCCAACATTGCACCAAGCCTCTCCTTCTGCACACACCAAGGGGAACACATAAATTATATATCATCAACTTCTCTTTTAACTCACCAAAAAGAGTTGGCTTTGAAAAGTGAAAAACTCACCTCTTGCCTCCCAATTTGGGTGTAGAAGAGGTTGAGCAGAGATCTCTTGGCCTCTCGAACTTGACAGTGAACAACAGCCTTGGGAATCGAATTCCTCAGCGTCTCACAAACCATATTGATGTAAGAGTTGACATTTGATGCTGATACAAATATATTTCATCTCAGCAAAACATAAAAATAAAAATTGTAATGAATTTACGCCTTAGCCAGTAAGAGAGTGTATGGAGTCTTGAATTTTTCATACCAATTCTCCTGAGATAATTATCTCCAAAACGGTCCATGTTTTGTACTGGTTCTTTTGAGTTTTTGTCCGCATTTGGTCCTGTTTGATTTGGACCTTTGTCTGATTCAAGATTAAGCTTTCTGAAAAATTCGACTGTCAGATAACTAGACTCCATTTCCACCAGCCGTGTAACTGTTTTCCTGCTTTCGTCACGAAATCTTTCCAACGCTTCTGTGGAAGCTGCTGCAATATCAGATTGAAGTGTAGGGAATCGTTTCAATTCCTGCAATTTCCATAAAGTAGCACCATTACAAATAAGTCCCATCCAAATGTTGACTGTTGGGCATCCCAAATTTATGTAGATAGCCCCCTCTGGATTCATGAATGAGAGCATAACTAAGATAAATGAAAATTTAATTTAGTTGACTCACGCACGACTGTGGCAAAGTAAAAGCACTGGTGCAGACTGATTTTGCATAAAACTGCTTAAAGCACGTGTAAAATTGTAAAAATACCTCTGTTTCAGCTATTGACTTCCGTACAAGTTCTTTCAAAACAAAGTGCACCTGTTAGAAAGCAATGGAGTGAAAAATACTCAGATAAACACAGGATACATTGTTGATATTCACTACATCTTAGCAAGTAAAAGAAAAAAAAGAACATTACAGCATCCACAGAGGCTTCAGCTGGTCCTTTGAAATAGACAATAGATCCGTCAATGAGTCTTCGGTATCCTTGTTCTGGAGCAATCAAATGGGGCTGATAGCCATCAGCCTCAGTAACAACTTTTTGGACATTCTTTAAAGAGAGGTGACGATCAAAGGGAAGCTTTTTCAAGGCAGCCGGTAATTGATGGTCAAAAACTTTATATATTCGATCTCCACCAGGTCGCCTGAAGTAGCAACATATAATTAATATATATATATATATATATATATATATTAGGAAATAAGTAAGATACTTTTTCTTTCAGATATCAAACCTATACTACATAGAACTTGTCTCAAATCAAACTCAGGACTCATCATAACTTCATGATATTCAAACCATGAACAAGTACAAGGGTTTTCTTTATCCACCACACGCTGTGCAATTTTAAAAATTACCCACTTTTCTTGCAACTCTTGCAATTACTAATATGTCTAGTGAAGCCTAAATAGTTTAAGTTTTCCCAAGAAATGAAGGGGCAGAGTATTGCAAATGAAGCCAAATCATTAGTTGTAAATCTGCAGAGTCCTAGCGTAAACTCATTTTATACTGGATGTAGAACACAACAGACAGTTTAAACTTGATGGCATGTTCCTTCATAGAACCATACTAAGTTCTCTATCTCTAGGGGTTTGGTTCAAAAACTCAATCAATGAATCAAAAGCACATGTTTTCAGAAGAACAACCCTAGTATGCTGAGAAATCAAATCACACACAATGTCAACATGGAACCTCGGAGACTACGGAATTTTCAACTTGAACAACCAATACATGTTGCAGAAAAGTCATGAAATTTACCCTCCATCCAGGTGTTCCTTAAAAACACGGTCAAATGCACGACATAGTTCTAAAATAGTGTATAGCTGGGCCTGTAAATATAGTAACACAAGTAAGTGAAACCTGTCATAAAGAAGAAAACTTGACTCTACAAGGTCAACAACGTTACCCCTGAATCTACACCAATTGGCCTGCCTATACGATCCAGCTCGGCATTAAGCTCATCAATGGTCTTATTTATCAAAGCAATGATACTAGGTATACGCTGCCTGATGACAATCTCCAGATGCTGATAAGGAAGACGCAATGGAAAAAGCTGTTTCAATAACATTATCATGTGCAAATATCAAGCCAGATAAAGACAATTATTGATAACTAAGACCTTAGACAAAAGTTTGGCAAGATACTCTGAGCCCATTTTGTGCGCCAAGTGTCCATATTCAGGACTAGTTTCAAAGTATTCTTTCTCCTTCCGACGAGCAGCAATCATGTCGACGTTCTTGTTGATATCAGCTTGTGAACGGTTCACAATTCCAACCCATGGGTGTTGCAGTCTATATGACCTTCCTTCTATAACCTTCAACATTCAAAAAGAGTACCCATTAGTGTGATGTTATGGCCACCACCAGAAGTAAGGTAACAACCATGAAATCATGAAAGACCGAAAGGTAACAAGCATGATTCATGAAAGTTAAAATCGTGCACTTCTATAATCAAGTAACTTTTATTCTGGTCAGTTATGTAGTGAGTATGATTGGATCCCTACATCCAGAGCGTTGGTTCCCTTGTCCATCAGATCAAGTTTTGTTAGCACTCCAAATGTCCTTTCACCTAAAAATGCCAAACATAATAGGAAAGAAGTAAGTTTTTCTTGCCTTGTAAACCAAGCATTCCTTTTGATAAACAATGAACTAAGGTGAAAAAAGTGTTGTAGCCTCTCCAGGTATAGTTCATATTACCTGTAGGGTCGACTTCTTTTGCAAGTTTGATGGCATCTGAAGTGGCAATATCTTGATTAGCAGGTGATATGGCCAATATAATGCAGTTAGGCTACAAATCGAATAAGTCCATTAGACTGAGTACAGTAGCGGTAAAAGATAAGTAATGAATGATAAATTGATCATGCAAACAACATTATACCGGCAAAGGAATAGTCATGTCCTTAAGAACCAGTACTGAGTAAACCCAGACGTGTACCTCAGACCTCACAGGTCATTCCTTGTGGGCCACCTAAATGTCACCCGTCTTCTTCGGATTTATGTCAATCAGGTGATCGAGAAGTAATGACCTGTGAGGTCTTAGGCACATGTCTTGGTTTACCCAATGCTTGATAGTAGAAAGTTCGCCAATCATCAGATGTAACAGATAGTTTAGTACGTCAATCAGATGTAATTTGGCATGTGCTATGCTATCAAAGATGTATATCGAATTCTCAATCATCTGATAGTAATTGTTCCAAGAATTTTTTTTTTCGCTTTGTAAGGGTATTTTTGTCACTTCACTCGTTGTCATTGACCTGCATACTTTACTAGTTACACTTTAACCAAAGCAAAGAAAGTATATTCACCTTCTCAACGTAAGAACGGACCATATTCTCAATATCTTCAACAATGGTGTCTGGTTGTCCCTCTGCAAATCAAGAAAATTTTCACGAAGCTCTTACCAAACTCTAGAGAGAGAGACAGAGACAGAGACAGAGAGATAGATACCTACAGCCACCTTCGTCAATCCAGGAAGATCTACAAGTGTCAAGTTTACAACTGCCACACAAATAAACTTATTACCACGCAATTCAAACTAACAGGTATTGTTAACAATATCTAACAATAGCAGTCAACGAAGGAATAACAGAAGATAATAAGTAAATAAAAAGCATCTGGACTTATTAAACGATTTCCATCCATAATGTCATCGCAGGAAATGAAAATACAAACCATTTGGAGAATATATGCTGAGATGAATTGGAATGTTGGAGATGTGTTTTGTTTTCCCAGTTATACGATCAGTCTCATCCTGGATCTCCTTACGTACAGAAGCTGCAATAACAAACAGTAATACTCATTGTTCAGTGTAAGAACCAAGAAGAAACCAAAAAATAAAAAGGAAGAAGAAAGACAAAAGGGGCATATCAATGTAACTTAAACCACTACCATCCAATCCTATGGAAACTACATAATTATCCCTTAAATGCAATTATCATTAGCTCAAAGAATTCACCTTTACATTAATAGCCAAAGAGAAAATGCACCTTGCATTAAAAGTTGACATACCAAAATCAGTGAACTTCTTCTTAGGTGCATGAAGAAACTCTCCATATTCAGCCCGTCCCTCATCCGTCTGGTGAAGTTGCAACACTAACGGTCTCCTTGTCACAATACCTTGCGACCAAAGAAAGATAATGTAAGAAGAAAAGCAATATATGGCATATTTTATCAATTTGGGACTCATGAAGGGATAGCCTCCACTCCACTGAGCTTAGTGCAAATCATATAGCTTTGCTTTAAATGAGCTTTAAATGTTTTACTAAGCAGAATCTGATATATAAAGTTATAAACAAATAAAAACCCACACTGCATCTGACATTCTGCTTAGTTTCCAAGTAACCATAAACACAACCAAAGTAAAAGAAATAAAAATAAAAAAGAAAGCAAACATCTTTGAAAAAAATGGAAGAGGTGCGAATTACCGGATCCACGAGGCAAGAAATCTCTCCCGACCACGCTCTCCAAAACCGATGACTTTCCAGAACTCTGTTTCCACAACAAGATATGATAGCATTGAAAATCAAAAACCCAAGTGAATTTTATTTTAAACGAAAATTAGAAGTTATCAAAACAGAGGACATGGATAAGTGGTGGCAGAGAAAGACCTGGCCTCCAACAACGGCAACGGTAGGAAGAGCTTCCCAGAGTGACAAACCCTCACCGCCATGATCGCCTAGAACGGTGCAGGCTCGCTGGATTCTGTTGACCAGGCCGATCAAGCTCTCCAATCTGGCCATTGATCTAAGATCAAATTAAACCGACGATCGAAGATCTGCGAGAGGAAATGTGGGTTAGTGGGAGGAGAAGGTTTGGATCTGAGAAGGCAATGCGGGATCAATAGTGAGTGTTTAGATCAAAGATTTGATGTGGGTTTAGGTTAACAGATGGAATCTGAGAGAGAGAGAGAGAGAGAGAGAGAGAGAGAGAGAGAGAGAGGGAGAAATATAGAATAAACAGAAAAAACGGTTACGAGAGCAGCGATGGTTGGTGCACGTATGTGCATCAACGTTAATGTAATTGGGCTTGTAAAGTTCGATGCTCACAACAACCTATCTTACAAATATTTATTTATTTATTTTTGGTTTGGTAAAATTTTCAGATGGTTAATTCATCCTTCTTTTTCCTATATATTTTGATTCTGTTTTTTACTTTTATTCAGTTGCATCTTTTACTTTTTTTGTTTTTCTTTTTCTAGGTAAGGGTGGCGCATAATGTTTTAGTACATCAGATCTAAATCTAAAATGACCACACAAAAAAATAATGACAAGAAGGGTGGGCGGTCCAAATTTAGATATACAGTTGAAAATCGAGTAAGATCCTTTTCTTTCATTGTAATATTGCCTTTAGTTGATTACATACATGTAATACAAATCGCCATTGCGTAAAATGTTGGACACAACCCTTACATTTTATTATTCAAACTCAGTCGGACATTGTCTCAGTAGAACAATCAGAAACCACATTAGTCTTGGGTCTTTTTGTTGTTGAGGCTCAGTTTATCAGATTCACTCGAGAGTTTGCCAAGGCCATGCTAGTTGCCAGCTGCTCAACGAACGAGGCATGCCTAATGAAAATGGCAGCATTTCCTGATATGTTTGCGAGCATCTCTGAGCCGATAAAACATCGGCCAATACACACCAATAGCAAAATCAAATGGCTAAAAAAAAAGAGGAAATATAAGAAATGAGCATTTCCTTCATTTGATGAAAAGCTTGCTAATCAGAATCAATGAGCGATGACCTTACCGTTACATGTGTCGATGTTCAACAGCAGTGCCAAGCATCCTTCAAGCTTATAGAAAGAGCTGACAACACAAAAGATGAAATGACTTAGCACATTAGACGATGCCAAACAATTCTACAGACAAAGATATGTATAAGATCAGCCCGATCAAAAAAAGAAAAGATATGTACAAGATCAGAGGTATAACCTTAGCTTTGCTCCTGATTGAAATATAGAGTAGGCAGACCACTTTGTCCATGACTTTCAATTGGGACGAATAGCCTTGTACGAATCATATTGCACATGTTCACCAAACATAGCGGCGGATAAAATTAGGTCCTTCTGCAAGGAATTGACTTGATCATATGGAACCAGCGAAGCCTTGCATGCTATTACAAATTAATGTTCTCCATCTACAAGCCCTCTCTTTCTCATTTCATCATACAAGCTTGAAATGGCAGCATCATTACCTTCCTTGTGATAGCCTCTGATCAGAATATCAAAGACTGCAGAGTCAGGTGTGATTCCTTTTTTCAACATATCATCAAATACCTGTTTTGCTTCAATCATGAGTCCAGCATTTGCTAAACCAAAAATAAGCGAGCTATAAGTTAACAGATCGGGTATAATGCCCTCTTTAACCATTTTATTCTTGAGTCGAAAAGCCTCGGACAGACTACCCTGTTTGCATAGACCAGCAATCCAAGAAGTGTATACATACTTGTCTGGAATAAACCCTGCCTCTGACATCTCCCTGAAGACCTTCTCAACTTCACTTAGGTTTCCTTCTTTACACATCCCATTAATAAGCACAGAGTATGAAATTTCATTGGCCTTTTCCTTGCAAAAGTAGCCTCTTGCCTCCTTCAGACACCCATGCTTGCATAAGCCATCCATCAAGGCTGAAAGAGTCACACCATCAGGTTCGAAACCCCTTTCTAACAATTCCCTGTAGACACCCAAAGCTGCTTTTAAATTCCCAGCTTTGAAATATGCATCCATGATGGTCGCTAACAACATCTGATCTGGAACTAACCCACTAGAAACCATATCTTCAATAAACAGAATTGCTTTATCTAATCGGCTGTTTTTACATAGGCCTGAGATAACCACCCCATATGCAGCTACATCAAGGTTAAACCCTTGATCATGCATTCTACTCATATACTTCATAGCATCATCCACATTTCCTTTCTGTAAGTGTCCATCTATTATTGAAGTGTAAACAGCTGAATTAGGCTCAACCCCATCTTCCCACATCTTAGAAAACAAATAATCGGCTCTTTCCGACATCCCCTGCATGCAAAGCCCTTTAATTAGAGCATTATAAGTAACCACATTTGGTAACAGTGACGATTGTCTCATTTTCTCAAGCAATTCAAATGCAACCTCCAAATTACCAGCCTTACAATACCCATCAATCAAAGAAGTAAAAGCAAACAAATTCGGCAACACCCCATCCTTCACCATATCACCAAGCACCCTATAACCCAAACCCAAGTCCCCTGTTTTACAGAACATGTCTATAAAGGTACTATATGTAACCACATTCGGTGAACAACTCTTCCACATCAAACCCATATAGACAAATGCTTCTTTCTTCATTTTGACCTTACAAAATCCGTTAAACAATACATTAAACGTACCCAAATCAGGTCTACACCCTCCTATGCGTATCTTTCTCATCATCAAACAAGCTTCATCAATATCACAAAATTTACAATACCCGTCAATCAAAGAATTGTAAGTTACAATATCAGGCAAGCACCCATATCTTGGCATCGAATCCACGAGTGTTCGGGCAAAACTAATATGACCCAATTTACAGAAAAAGGAGATAACTGAATTGAATGAAGAGGGATGAGGATTGTACCCTTTAGAGAGCAAGTGGCAGAGGATTTTCACTGAGAGCTCTCCACAGTTGGAGCTAATGAGGCTATGTAGGAGCTTGTTGCAGGTAAAGGGAGTTGGGAACTGTGAGGTTCTTCGCAGGAGAGCAAAGAATTTGAGGGTTACTAACAATTCCCCGTAGACACCTGAAGCTGCTTTTAAATTCGCTTTGAAATATGCATCCATAATGGTCGTCAGCAACATCTGATCTGGAGCTAATCCACTCCCAACCATATCTTCAATAAACTGCATTACTTTATCTAACCGACCATTTTTACAGAGGCTTGAGATAACCGCCCCATATGCAGCTACATCAAGGCTGAACCCTTGATCATGCATTTTACTCATATACTTCATGGCATCATCTAAATTTCCTTTCTTTAAATGTCCATCTATCATTGAAGTATAGACGGCTGAATTAGGCTCAAACCCATCTTCCCACACCTTAGAAAACAAATAATCGGCTCTTCCCAACATCCCCTTCATGCAAATCCCTTTAATTAAAGCATTATAAGTAACCACATTTGGTATAAGTGACGACTGCCTCATCTTCTCAAGCAATTCAAAAGCAACCTCCAAATTACCAGCCTTACAATATCCATCAATCAAAGAAGTAAACGTGAAGAAATTCGGCAGCACCCCATCCTTCACCATATCACCAAGCAGCCTATAACCCAATCCCAAATCCCCCATTTTGCAAAACATATCTATAAAGTGACTATATGAAACTACATTCGGTGAACAACTCTTCCACATCAAACCTATATAAACCAAAGCTTCTTTCTTCATTTTAATATTACAGAACCCGTTAAGCAATACATTAAAAGTAACCAAATCAGGTCTACATCCTCCTATGCGTATCTCTTTCATTAACAAACAAGCTTCATCAATGTCAGAAAATTTACAATACCCATCAATCAAAGAATTGTAAGTTACAATATCAGGCAAGCACCGGTATCTCGGCATTGAATTCACGAGCTTTCGGGCAAAACTAATATGACCCAATTTACATAAAAAGGAGATAACTGCATTGAATGAAGAGCGGTGAGGATTGTACCCTTTGGAGACCAAGTGGGAGAGGATTTTCAGAGAGAGCTCACCGCAGTTGGAGCTAATCAGGTTGTGTAGGAGCTTGTTGCAGGTAGAATGACTCGGGAGCTGTGAGGTTCTTCGCAGGTGACCAATTAACTGGAGGGTTTCTCTGATCATTCATGGATGGTATCGGGTGTGCTGTGTCGTCGGGTGTGCTGTGTTTGGCGGTTGAGCTAAGAAAATTCAGGGTTTTGCTGGGGTTTAGGCTTGCACCTTCTTGACGATGTCGTTTCTCAAACGAAGAGTGGAAGTCTATTTTGGACGGACCATTTGCTTATGTGGAGATAATTGGGCTTGGATATTTTTCTTTAGCCTAAATTGCTCTAAACACCCAATAAGAGAAGGCCTCTTGGATTTTAGAACAAAAGTGAAAGGCTATCCGACATGGGCTCTTGCGACCCATATGGACATTGGTGGGCCACAAGATGCATAACTTGGATTCCTTTTTCTTTTTTTTTTTAAATTTCTTTACCAATAGAAACTAAAATATGAACGTGTATGTTTGTGTTTGTGTTTTTATTTTTCAGCTAGAAATACTTTTTTTTTTTTAATTACTCAGTCTTTTGTATTTAAGCTGTTCATTTTAGATGCATTTAGGGACATTGGTACTAAGATAATTGGACATCTACCAACTTTTTTTGTCATTTTTAAAAACTAATAGAGAAGATTTGAATTTGAGACATCTTCTAACATTGACATTAGAATTATCACGTAGATTATTTTGAACAATAAATACTTCGATGTCAAATAAGCATACAATTATTCTTTTTACCGTACAAAAAATGAAAGTGAAAATGTTAACAAATGGTTACAATTAAATTCACAGTTGGGTGTATTATTTTAACTTATAATTTCAAAGATGTCCACCGCCGCCACACCTGCCTGCGCACCAAAACAAGTAATAACTGGATGTAGCAGTTGGCACTACTAATTTGCTTCAGCTTCCCTTCAGTCCCACTCCTTTGGTCTTAAAAGCCATGACTTTCGGCTTCGTTAAGCCCATTTCCAGCGACTTCATATTTTGTTTATTATAATGGCAACAGAAAAAAAAAACAGCAACATGCGATTCTTCCTGATGTTTTAGATTTCAACTCTTTTTTTATTTTTTAATGTTTGAAATGAGGATTGGGCTTTCATCCAAGGTTGAACAGATGAACCCAAGCCCAGCCATGACCACAGTTCAAGTTGGTTCAAAATCAATTAAAGCTTTGATAGCTTTAAATTAAGTCGACTTTTAATACTGCCCCACTATTTTTTTGTCTTGCAATGCAACACCAAAAACCGAAAATGAAGTTGACAATAAACCATCATTTCTTGTCTGAACCCAGGCCTACACGTCTTCGCCACACACGTGGCCTTTAGATCGAAAGGACCTAGCTAGAAGCGAATGAATGAAGCACTAAACCAAACATTTAAAAGTTAAAAATCAAAAAGTTATAACGTCATTTTTTTTTCTTCAAGTAATTAAAGAGCTAGTTTAATTACCAAATTAGTACTAATTAACAATTTTGAAAGTAATGTGCACAACAATGACTGCAGGGCAGGCGACGGAGCTTTGCTGATAGAAAATAATGGAATTAGGGAAGAGCGTGGCAAGAGGGAGGGAGGGAGAGTAAAATGGGTCCCATCGTTAATCTTCAGAGGCAGTACAGGTGGTCAGTCAGTGTAGTGTCAGCATCACTCTGCCGTTGAACCTCAAGCAGCAAATTGTGAAGTGTCACTGTGTGTTTTATATGATGAACGGTTTGTATTTAAATTTCGAAATCAGAAAAAGCATAGTTTAGGTGGTTGAGGGGACACAACACAAGCACAACCATTCACTCACTTTCAAATCCGTTTTTAAGCCTACTAAAATCCAGATTAAGAGCTTTAAAAAATATATATATATAATAAAGCTTTCTACTTATACCCAAAAAGAAAAAAAGAAAAAATCTCACTCGACCTTCCAGTCATGTTGATTCTTCAAGGGATAGCAACGTCATCAAAAAGGCCAATGCAGCAGCTTTTGCTATCTTTTCCAATTTCTTTACCTTATCCCCCTCCTATTTTATCCCAAAAAGTGCACAAAAACTGAGAGAATTTTAGCATGCTCCATCTGGGGCTTGTTTGGCTGCATGCAAATCCGCATCCCCTCGATTGCCAGTTACATAACCCGTGCTTATTGCTCAACAACCTTTGAAATCAAGGGGTTGTCTCTTTAAGGTCTTGTTCGATAGTGCGGTTTGGATTAGATTTGAGTTGAGTCCAAGTCAATTATTATGAGTTACACATTTCCCACCCCTCATGAGACTTAATAAATATAGACTAACTCATCATCTCACTATGGTAAGTTTGTTGACGTGAAGCGCTGGTCATTTGGTTTACATCAAAATTAAAAATGCATGGATTATTCCTAATACATCCTAGCAATTTTGGGTTTACATCAAAATTAAAATTTCATGGGTTATTCCTAATAAACTCTGGCAGTTTTGGAGTTTGATATAATTTTCTATTTAATAACTAAAGTCCCAGCACACCAAACAAACAGTTATAACTCTTGTCTATTCTAATTGAAATAGTTCAGTTCAGTCCAGTCCACTAAACATGACCTATAAAAAGAATAATATACCATTTTGAACGTATTGTAAAAGATATTTATACTGTATACAATATGTCTCGTCTCACAATTATGCTATTATGTAAATAATAAGTATGTGAGAAATCTAATGTATTTGACAGCCTCATCGCATAATATTTTTTTTCTTCATAATATAGGAAACAAAGATGCTACTTGTAGTAATAAGTCTTCTTGCACATATTGAGTGTCCAATTGGGCTGAGCATACCAAAACCGTTATTGCCCTGCGATGCTATTGGCGAACTGATTTTGGGCAGGTGGTTGAAAGTGATTTACTGCCTAAATAATGCCTGATAATGCCATGCCCTTAATATTTGATTACACAATATCACTTGAATTACAGTTTTCTTTGGTTATTTTCTCAATATTTGACAATGACACTTACCACTCTCGAGTCTGCATATGAATTTCTACTTTGATATTACTGGTCCCAATTAGACATTGCACCCGTGATAATTGGTGTGTGCATTATTTGTTTTGTTTCATCGTGAGCCATGAGACTGTTTAGAGTTGGATTTATGCATGCAATGCAATGGCTCCTTCCTTTCATCCAAATGAGGTTTGTGATACAAAATTCTTTCTCTACATGCTCCAAATGTATTTGAAAATCGAGCGTGCCTCATAGTTGGCCATATGGAATAAAATCTTCCATGCATTCACAGAGAAAATGATGCATTCAAAATAGATAATATTAGATGGTCAACTTGTCTCATTTTTCATATGTTAAGTTTTGGAATATTATTAGGGACGGTCCTGAAATTTTCAGGCCCAGAGCAAATGAAAAAAATTGTGCCCTTATATATATATATTATTATTATTATTTTTTATTTTCCACTTAAGTGCTAGACTCATTCACATTTTTTCGAATTAACTACAAATTTAACATTCAACAAAGATAAATTATATCAATTTAAACTTCAATACATAAAAATCTAAAATAAAAGGCTACGCTTGATACATTCAAATCAAATGCATAAACAAGATAAATACTTATAACAATTCAATCATTTCTTTTTCTTTTTTGGATTCCATATTGTTGTTTTTTCATGAATTGTTGCTACTTGAACTCATAAACAGTTGAAGGAAATTCAATGAAATTTTAATACTTTAAATAATAAACAAAGAACAACATAACTTGGAATTTGAGAAATCCCTCTCCACAATAACAAACTTAAAACTTACAAATTTGCAATCAATTAGAGTTTAAAAGAGTTGAAAGACCCTATGTTCTTTTTTTAAAAATATAATTTTTGTAAAAATATAATAAACAAATTGGAGCCTCCTGGATAGTGATGAAACAAAAGTATATAACATTGTATAAAATAAAAAAAATTAACAAATAGTTCAAAATTTGCTAATTAGAGTTTAAAAGAGTTGAAAGATCCTATGTTTTTGCTAAGAGCATCCATAATGATTGTTCAGTAATTCAATAAATTGATCTTTTTCAGCATCTATTGAATTAAACTGTTTTACTTGCATTTGTACAGTCAATAGCTTTCGATAAATAGTTATATCTATTTACATGTCTTTTTACACACTCAAATAAAATAAAAGGGATAAATTTGTATAAATTTAATAAGACTAAAAAATATACCATTACAATATTCTCAAATAGATCTTTAAAATGAGACCAATTTTTAATATATTTGGAAAATAATTAATTTATGTATTTATTATATTTCATTGAATTATTGAACAACCATTGTGGATGCTACATAATGCATTAATTGCTGTATTTTTTTTCCAGTTTTTATTGGCATGTGGGCAGGGGCGGAGTTAGAATTGTAAAGTTTGGTGGGCCGAAGTAGAAAATACAAGTATATAAAATAATTAAGTATTCAATAATTATATGTTTAGAACTAAATATATTCTAATTGAGTCATGTCTAATTTGTTTTGGAAGAAATTTTAACTTAAATTATAAGATGATTATTACAAATTCTATATGTTATATGTAACATAATAGAAGAGAGATAAAAATATAAGGGTACTCAGGCCTAGGAGTGGCTCCGCCACTGCATGGGGGTCCCATAGTTGCAATATAGGGTTCATACTCTCTATTGTAATGAACTAAATCACACTATTGCAAGTGAGATTTTACTGTTTTAGTTCAATTTCATGCAATAAAATTGCATTGATCATAACTATTGCAAATGCTCTAATTAGCTCTTAGTCTAATGATATTTTGATTATCAATATTGAAAAAAATGTCACGTTCGAATCCACATGACCCGTTAATTAAAAAAAAGTTGCTATTTTAAAAATATATATTTTAGAAGTGTATATGAAGTTAATATTTTATTGTCATCTTTGTTGTAATAACAATTGGAATAGAAAAACTGAATTCTTAACAATGAGAAAAAAAAAAGAATTACTGAAATATATAGCGCTGCTAGCCTGCTAACCTGCTAACCTGCTACCATGCGCATCCATGTACTGTGCGTATACGGTACCCAGAGGCCTTCCCTTTGCGTGAGAGTGCGCATTACGCTTCCAGCTTATCCTAGAAGAAAATATCGCAAGACCAAGAAAGCCCAAAGCCCAAAAGAAAAACAAAAAGAAACAAATCAAAGTAAGTAGGAGTATTATTAACTGTTTGAAGGAGTTTACTTAATAATACTGAGAGTCGCATGCACTAGTGTCTGCTTAACAGCAAAGCGTCCCCATTCCTCTTCGCCAGTCTATTTAATTAATCAAACTAAATCTACTCACTCTCTCTCTAGCCACAGCCAGATTTAAATCACAATCTAGAGAGAGAAAAAACAAAGCAAGAGAAAACCCACTCCATTTCTCTCTCTAAAAATCACCATTTTTCCCAAAAGCTCAACACTCTTTCCTTCCCTCCTTCTCTCTCAATATCTACATATCTATAATCTGCGTATCTGTATATTTATCTACGATTTGAAACCCTAGGCATTTCGGATCCTGACCTGCATTTGGATGTGAAAGAGTGTGCGCTACTCAGATCGGCTATGGATGAGGTTTCCGGCGACGGAGGTACGACTCCGGTGGCGGAGTTCAGCTGTAATGGACCGGCTCCGGGGGTTACTCCGACACCGCCGCCACTGACGGTGTCGGGATCGTTCAAGGAGGGGAAGAGTTCATCGCGGAGAAGAGGATTCATGAGGCCGAGCATGGACGGCGACGAGTTCATTAACCTCTTGCACGGCTCGGATCCGGTCAAGGTCGAGCTCAATCGGCTCGAGAATGAAGTCAGAGGTGCGAATGCGGCTCGATCCGCTGATTTTCTCGAGATTTGCTACTGGTTTTGCTCGATTTAGAGTGTAGTTTCTCCGTTTTGACTGTTGGTTTTGGGTGAGTTTTGCAGATAAGGACCGGGAGTTAGGAGAGGCACAGGCTCAGATCAAGGCTCTTAAGCTCTCTGAAAGAGCCAGAGAAAAGGCTGTTGAAGAGGTTATTTTCGTCATTTGCTATTACGCTGATTTTTCGAGCTGCTCTTTTTTTTTTCGTGTCCGTGTGTGTATACAAATATTGGTTTCTGGATTTTTTAGGTTGGCATCTTTGCCAAGCAGCTTATGTGTTTGTCTTGAATTTGAATCTCAAATCATATTTAAATTGAAATTTGTATAGTTTCCTTCTCTCCGGGCAATAATAGTCACGTCTGAAGAATTATTCTTAGTCGTGTTTCTTCCTTAATAATAAAATTTACATTTAGCCCGTATTTTAGGATCCTGGGAATTGCAGGAGTAGACGATGGCTATTTTAACAATTATTATGATCAATAGGGAATCTGTTTTCTAGTAACTGAGGGGCAAGGCAAGGGTTAATTTATTTTTTGGATTCCATTTCTGGAGAACTAACTAGCATATTAGTTGATTATTAAGAATTTGACTTGTTCTTCCTGAAAAAGAATTTAACTAGTTCGTATTCCTTTTTTAGTTCTGGGGTAACATATTTTAATTGGCCCAAAATTGTGGTATGTATAGTAATGTATTACTCGTATAGGAATATTGTTGGCATGTAAGCTTAAATGCTCAACAGTCCTGTTCACCAAAAAAAGAACAAAAAGAAAAAAAAGAGAGAGAAGGAAAATGCTTAACAGCTTCAATTGGTACATTTTCTCATGTTTGCACTATAGCTCATGGTTTCCTCCTTTATTGTGACACTTGCATTTGTTGCCATTAGCCACTTTGAGAGATATCAAAGAATTTTGTTTTCTGATAATCTGGAACGCTGGACATTATAAATCTTAAATTTTGATATATGTAATATTAGGGGAATTTTTTTCCTTTGTTTTCTCTCTCATTTAACTAGTATGTCATTAAAATGGTTGCTGACTTTTCTATTTTTCTGTGTTTTGATTACATTGCAGCTCACTGATGAACTATCGAAGGTGGAGGAGAAGCTGAAGTTAACAGAATCACTTCTAGAAAGCAAAGTATTATTTGAATTTGATCCTCGTCTCAACTTATCTGAAAGTTTGCTAACTTATTTTCACTTTGGTTATATATACTTGTTATCACAATTCTACTTCGTCAAAAAATGTTTTGCAGAATCTAGAAATTAAAAAAATCAATGATGAGAAGAAAGCTTCCATGGCAGCTCAGTTTGCAGCTGAAGCTACTCTACGCAGGGTTCATGCCGCCCAAAAGGATGATGATATGCCTCCAATTGAAGCCATTCTTGCACCTCTGGAGGCTGAGCTCAAGCTTGCTCGACAAGAGGTACTTTGTGTGTTACCCTAGCAGACGGAATTTATGGTGACTTGTAAGTGTAATTAATTAGTTGCTTTGCTGCTTACAGATTGCAAAGCTTCAAGATGATAACAAAGCTTTGGATCGCCTTACCAAATCAAAAGAAGCAGCTTTACTTGAGGCTGAGAGGACTGTTCAGGTTGCTTTGGCTAAGGCCTCCATGGTGGATGATCTTCAGAATAAAAACCAAGAGTTAATGAAACAGATAGAAATTTGTCAGGTAAGTGCCAGGTCATGCATGATATTCGTTTCTTTAAGTGCATTAGACATATTTTTTCTTCTTTTGGCGGTGGTGTGGGAATTTAATATTATAGTTTCCTGCTTTCGGTGTTTGACTAGGATGATTTATATTTCTACTGCTTCTGTGTGGTAGGAAGAAAATAAAATTTTAGACAAGATGCATAGACAAAAGGTTGCCGAGGTTGAAAAGCTTACTCAGACTGTGCGGGAGTTGGAAGAGGCTGTTCTTGCTGGAGGTGCAGCGGCAAATGCTGTGAGGGATTATCAGCGGAAATTCCAGGAGATGAATGTAATATGCCAAACATATATAAATGCTCAGTATTGGCTTTTGCTTATTGTTAACCTGTAACCTGTAGTTGAAAGCATTCTTAAGATTGAAAAGGTATGGTTTTGTGTTTCTCAGGAGGAAAGGAAAACTCTAGACCGGGAGTTGGCCCGTGCAAAAGTAACAGCAAACAGAGTAGCTGTAGTGGTAGCAAATGAGTGGAAAGATGCTAATGACAAAGTGATGCCTGTAAAACAATGGCTTGAAGAACGGAGATTCTTGCAGGTAGTGGTTCTTATCTTCTTTTTTTGGTCGAACTCTTAGCTTCTTACTGGCTTTCTTTGAGCTTTCAGTGTTTGGCTTTACTGTTACTGTAATTGCCAAACTGTGTTCTGACAGGGAGAAATGCAGCAACTCCGTGATAAGCTTGCCATAACCGAGCGAGCTGCCAAGTCCGAAGCTCAGTTGAAAGTAATAATCCAGTTCTGCAATCAATTTCAAATTTGTATGTAATTTAAAGGTGGGATGTTGTGTAGAGTAAAAGTTCTCTCTTGTATTTAACAGGAAAAATACCATATGCGACTTAAAGTGCTTGAGGAGAGTGTGAGAGGATCTTCTAGCAGTACTAATCGCAGCACAGCTGAGGGAAGAAGTACAAGCAATGGGCCCTCTCGACGTCAGTCTCTGGGTGGGGCTGATAATATTCCAAAATTAACTTCCAATGGCTATTTATCCAAGAGAACACCGGTCAGGTCTTTGTCCTCTAGCACCAGTTCAGTGTTGAAGCATGCTAAAGGCACATCAAAATCGTTTGATGGTGGTACAAGGTCACTGGACAGGGGTAAGGTTCTCTTAAATGGTACAAGCCCAAGTTTCTCAGTTAACCAATCTTGTGATGGAACCAAGGATGGTGAACCTCAAAATAACTGGAAGGGAAATTCAGATGATAAGCCAAATGAATTCTCAACAGTGGATATAGAGGATAGTGTCCCAGGGGTTTTGTATGATTTGCTACAGAAAGAGGTTGTAGCTTTGAGGAAAGCTGGTCATGAGAAAGATCAAAGCCTGAAAGATAAGGATGACGCTATCGAGGTCGATATTCTGTTCTATCAGTCTATTATTCTGTAATGTATGCTCTTGGTTAAGTATTCATTTGTGATTTTTGTCTTTCAGATGTTGGCTAAGAAGGTAGATACCTTGACTAAAGCAATGGAGGTTGAGGCAAAGAAAATGAGAAGAGAAGTTGCTGCCATGGAGAAAGAGGTGGCTGCCATGCGTGTGGACAAAGAACATGAGAATAGGGCCAAGCGGTTTGGTAATGCCAAAGGTTCTGTCAACAGTGCTCAGGTTCTTTCTGGAAGGTACTTATTTTTCAATCTCTTACCACCTGTAATGTCTTAGGCCAAACTAGTTCTATGGTTGTACCATTTATTATGTTTTCTTAGTAATAGAGAGATTGGCGATGATGGATCAGCTTGCTTTAGGATATATAACCCCCCCCCCCCTCATTTGTGTAAATTTGTTACACTTGGTACTTACTATTTATCCCTTCAAATTATATAGAGCGTATATAGGAAACATATGTTTTTTTTTCTTTCCAAAGATAAAACTGCCAGATCATTTAAAATCTCATTCTCACATAAATGTACAACCACTATATGATTATTGTTTTCACAAAACTTGTAGAAGTTGACGTGTTTCACATATTTGTGCAGAGGTTTGGCACGAGGTGGGTTAACACGCAGCACCCAATGACAAAAATCCTAATGTGCAGCTGCATAAAGGCGTTAATCCGCTTAGGCCTTGTTCTTCCTTCCATTTTCCACATTTTATTATTATTTTTCCTTTTTCCCCCTACTGTGATTGATTAAAAGATTGTAGCTGGCATGCCGATGATACTGTGTTCACCAAAGCTGGCAAGAGAGAATCCAAAAAGGAGGGCAAACTCAGAGAAATAAGTCGGTATGCTTCTGACGTAGATTGTTATTCCCATGCTTAGAGATCAGCAGAAAAGAAGAGAAAGGGAAGAAGATTATTGACTTTGGGCTAACCTTTTGTGGTGTCGTGAGTGGCCAATGATTGTGTTGTATAGGTAGCTTATTGGTTTTTACTTTTGTTCTATCTTTTGCAGTTTATATTTGTAATTGCAGCTAGTGTGATTGTTGTTGGTTCAGGGTTTGTTAATATTCTTGTAACCAGATCAAGATCAGATCTTTTGTGGTTGTGTTAATTCATCTATAGTCCACTGTTGGTTATATATATGTATGTCTGGTAGAATGTTAAATTCCTATATAGCCCCTATCAAGCTCACGTTAGGGGCCTGGGCTATAATGTTATTAGTTTTATAATGGAGCCTCATATCAAAACCATCATCTTTCATTTTTACTTAATGCAGTTGTTCTCTGTCGTTTGTAGTATGAAATGAAATAAACAAGCAGAAACTTTCTGACAAATTGAAATGGGTTGCGCTTCACTCTCGAGTCTTCTCTAACAAGAATTAAGAGTAGGGTTCAGCAAGCAGAAATTGTGATTGATATTCAGTGTGTGATTTCCTTGAGATTAAACCTAAAACTGAAACCAAAGGCATAGAGCATAGAGCATGGACGGGGATTCGAACGCCAGACTTATGTTGTAGGGTTAATTGCATTCGTATGTTTTACCAATGGGGTGTTAGTTGGTTTTCATTCCCTCAAAATTCCTATGTTTTGTTGGATTGATTCAGGTCTTCGGTGTGCTTCAAAGTGGTCTTGAGTTCAAGTTTCCTCCCCTTACTAATGACCCAAAAAAACCTATATTTTATTTTATTTTATGCTTTCCTGAATAGTGCTGGCTGGGTTGGCCTGTTTTCGATGGCGGGCTCCGTCATGAATCTCTCTGGGCCATTGGTTGTAAAGCCCGTAATTGTATCCATTTTTCATTAATTCGGCTGTTATTTATTTAAATTCTGCCACAAAACGAAACGAATCAAACGCCGAAACTCAATAGCGCGCCAAGAAGCTGCGTATCTCATTCTCATGACCATCGACTCTCTCGTCCTCGGTAACTCTACCCCTCACCTTCATTCTATTCTCTCCCAGAATTTTTTACTTTTTGCCTTAAACTGATTAGTTGATTAATTTTTTTTGGGGTCATCAGGCGCTGGGCAAGAGGTAGGTAAGAGCTGTGTAGTGGTGACAATCAATGGGAAGCGAATCATGTTCGACTGCGGAATGCATATGGGGCATCTAGACCACCAACGCTACCCCGACTTCTCTCTCATTCCTAAACCCGAACCGAACCCGAACTTCGATCACGCCCTCACTTGCATCATCATCACCCACTTGTACGAAAAGAAAACAAAAACCAACTTAATATTTTAAATTCCTTATGGTTCAGTAGACTTACCTCAATATTTGTTGATCTTTTGCAATTGGGCAGTCACTTGGATCACGTTGGAGCCCTCCCTTATTTCACGGAAGTCTGCGGTTATCGTGGCCCCATTTACATGACGGTAAGGTGCTCGGGAAAATGTCTGTGTCAATTGGTATTTTGATGTTCTTGTTGTAACGGTTTTTCGTGATTGTACTGCAGTATCCGACAAAGGCATTGGCTCCTATAATGTTGGAGGACTATCGAAAAGTGATGGTTGAGCGAAGGGGTGAGGAAGAACAGTTTTCTTCTGATCACATTGCTGAATGCATGAAGAAAGGTGCTTGAGTATTTCTTATGATTTTCTTGAACCAGTTGAAGATTTAGTCGTCATAAGTTACTTGAAAATTTTCACAAGTTAAGGGTTGTTTTTGTTTTCTGAAATTCAGCTATTCTGTTATTGTTTTATGGTTCCTCAATGCAGTTATACCAGTGGATCTGAAGCAAACAGTGCAGGTTGATAAAGACCTTCAAATCCGTGCGTACTATGCAGGACATGTAAGTCTTGTTTATCTCACATCTAGAATACATTGTCTGTTGATATCATGCTTATACACACCGGACAAGAATTATATTTCTCCTATTTCGTTAATAATTTTCTTGGAACAGTCAATACTGTTTGTCACTTTCGTGTGTCATTCCTTGAGTCCTAATATTTATTTTTCTTTTAAGGTTCTTGGAGCTGCAATGTTTTATGCAAAGGTGGGAGACGCTGCTATGGTATACACAGGAGACTATAATATGACGCCAGATAGGCATCTTGGAGCAGCTCAAATTGAACGACTAAATTTGGACCTTCTTATTTCAGAGTATGGGATATCTATGTCTTGTATATTATTTGAATTTGCACCTTATCATTTGTTAAACATTGGATGTCCTTTGTTGATGAACTCAGAGTACAATTTCTTTTAATGTATGAAACCTTTGTGTTCCATGCACTCGCTTATACATAGATATTTTTTCCTGTTACAGGTCCACATATGGAACAACCATCCGGGATTCAAAATATGCCCGGGAAAGAGAATTTCTCAGAGCTGTACGTAAATGACAAAATTGAAGTATCAACAGTTCATACTATAATTTAAACTAGTGTAAAGAGTCATAATTATCAAACTCTTGGTTCTTTAACATGCAACTCATTGCCGTAAGAATCAATTTCTATTGATGAAGTCATACACGTCATACATATATGTATTCCTTTGTGAAACTGGTGGCTGTCAAAATTGGATGCAAGATTTTCTTATCTTGCTCCTCTGAAGGTGGTTTTGTTGGTAATCTCTAATATAGGTTTATGTAGGTTCACAAATGCGTCGCTGGTGGTGGAAAAGTGCTAATTCCAACATTTGCTCTTGGGAGAGCTCAGGTACTCTAATTAAGAGAGTTTCATTTTTCTTTGACTTCGTATTTATATTTTGTTCTTGGAAGGAAGTTCTTCCTGTTCTAAGAAGGAAAAATGAGAGAGACCTCTGAAGTCCTGAATAATCCTGTGCGTCCTTATTAAGCTTTCATACTTTAATCAGCATTGTTATCGTATTGATGCCTTTCAAGCTAGTTAGATAATGGATTTGTATTAATAGATTTAGATTTTTATGGAAATTGTATCTAGTTAAAAAAACCATCATTTGTATGACAAAAATAAACAACCATATTCCAACTAGAACGCCTTGAATTCATGACACCAGACACTGCTACAACAATTCTAATTCTTTGTATCTTTATGTTTGATCTTGATTCTGTTTATTTTAGTGCTAATGATTTTCGTAGCCAATTCTGAGCCCTGGCTGTGACATTTTGTTCTGAATGTAATCTATTATTTTGTAGGAGCTCTGTATCTTGCTGGAAGATTATTGGGAGCGCATGAATCTAAAGGTTCCTATTTACTTCTCAGCAGGTTTGCACTAGCTGCTGTACTTCCTTCTCACATCTATTAACTGTTTGCAGGATATGTGGTCAAACTGTATGCTATGCTCTCACTTATCAAAGTGGATGCTTTGCAATCTAAGTTTTGTTACTTACTTGCACCAATCTTGATCTGATAACATTTTGGTACCTATAACGTTGGTAAATAAATCTTAGAAATTAGTGATTAGTGATAATTAATGTATAAACAAGAAGTAGCTATCTAGCAGGGATCAAAGTGTTATTAATTTCATCTTTGACATGATTCTGGAAGTTTATCTGCGGGTGTGAAAAATTTTCTGATGTGGCAAATCTTGTACAGTTTCTCCATGTCTAGGGGTGCCTTCATTTCTTTCTTGGTATACAGTGGTGTTTCAAATTTTGACTGACGATATTAATTCTTTCAGGTTTGACCCTTCAAGCCAACATGTACTATAAGATGCTTATCAGTTGGACCAGCCAGAAAGTTAAAGAAACGTACTCCACGCGCAATGCATTTGATTTTAAAAATGGTACTTATTTTATCTGTTATTAAATTTCTGAGGGACTGAAATGTTGGTGAAAAGGAAGAACCACACAGCAGTATTATAGACATACGAGTATCTACATTTTAAGTTAACTTTGCAAGAATTGATATTGAATATATTATTTCATTGCTTGATAACTAATTGTTTAATGAGCCCTCCATCTTACTTTTTTTTTGTTTTGAATATTGCAGCTCACAAGTTTGACCGTTCTATGATCGATGCTCCTGGACCTTGTGTTCTGTTTGCCACACCAGGGATGATCAGTGGTGGTTTTTCACTTGAAGTTTTCAAGCACTGGGCTCCTTCGGAAATGAATCTTGTTACACTGCCCGGGTAACTGCCTTCTTCGAATTCATTTATCTCTAAACCTCAAATTTATTATCAGATATCAATAAGAAACTTTTGGGTTGGAAGTTGGAACCTAGAAGGTGATCGCTATAACAAACACCGTAGTAAATTCTGGAATATATTTTTCAGTAACCAGTTGAGTTGATCTACTTTTAACTCTCTTTTGATGTTTAAAATTTAAAGACAATGTCGTCATGTTCATATGTCCATATGATACTATGGTTTGCTGGAACTTGATAGGCGGAACAAAAAAAAAAGGAAAAAAGAAAGAATAGGGTGCCAAGTTGAACTTTTAGTCATCAATTTTTTCTGTCCTTTTCTAGGTATTGCGTGGCTGGAACTATAGGACATAAATTGATGTCGGGTAAACCCACCAAAATTGATCTGGACAAGGACACGCAAATTGATGTGCGATGCCAGGTTCAACTTCATCTCTTACCCTGTATAGTTTCAACATCATTCTTCTTCAAGAATGTTTCCATTGAATTTTCATTTTTAATAGTTTTACACATGAGGTGATTTGTTTACAAATATAAATTGAAAGAAGTTTTCTTCTGTTTTTCGCATTTCTTCATGATTGTCCTCTTATACATTCTATTTTGATTGCCAGATTCATCATCTGTCTTTCAGTCCTCATACAGATGCCAAAGGGATTATGGACCTTATCAAATTTCTCTCCCCCAAGAACGTGATACTTGTTCATGGCGAGAAGCCTAAAATGGCTACTCTAAAAGGAAAAATACAGTCCGAACTGGGAATTCAATGTTATGACCCTGCAAACAATGAGACTGTCTCAATTTCTTCAACCCACTATGTGAAGGCATTAGCTTCGGACGCATTTATCCGAAGCTGCTCAAATCCGAACTTCAAGTTTTTGAAAAGCAGCCAAGAAGATGAACACGGTTCAAATTCGAGAAACAATAATTTCACTCCCCGACTGCGAGTAAGCGATGAAAGGGTAGCAGAAGGGGTCTTGGTTATGGAGAGAAACAAAAAAGCCAAGGTAGTACACCAAGACGAGCTTCTGCTCATGTTAGGAGAAAAGAAGCACCAAGTTCAATTTGCTTATTGCTGCCCTGTCGATATTGGCAACTTGGGAGAGACCAAAAGTTCAACAACAAACGATGGTCAGCTTTGCAAATCTGAGACATGCTCTCGGCTTCTTCGCCAATTGTCAGCAAAACTGTCAAATGAATTTTCTCAAGGGAACATCCAAGATTTTGAGGATCATCTTCAAGTGGAGTCGTTTCATGTGTCCATTTGTTTGAAGAACAACTGCCCTTACAGATTAATGGATGTTCAAAACAAATCCCAAGAAGCAGCGTTTTTCTGCTGCAGTTGGGGGATGGCAGATGAGAAGCTTGCATGGAAAATCATTTCCATCTGTCAAAATTTTAACGTACATCAGCATAAACAAGGGTGTCTGTAGCCTGGCTGACTCATGTTGTTACTGAGGATCTCATGGAGCAGAGGGTGGACGCGTGTGCTTGAGTACAAGTGGACGACACATCGTTGCGCCGCAATCAGAGTGTCTGTCAGACGGCATTACGGAGGACCACCTCGTGTAGTTCTGCCCTACCAGCACGTGTAGTTGTTGGCGGCACAAAGGGGTTCTGCTACCGCCTTTGAATTTTAGGTGAGTGAAAGGAAGCTAATAATTCTTCATTAAAAAAAAAATCAATATATATATATGAAAGGACACTAGTTATATATTCTTCAAGAACTTTTTTATTTTTATTTTTAGGTTGAGTGAAGGGAAAATTGGATTGACAACGTATCGAATAGAATTTAATGAAAGAAAGCGACCGGATCTCTACAATCAAAAAACATTTGTAGTACCTTTGTAGATCACTTAGTGATCATCTACCCATACATGATATTTCCATCTTTATACAACAATATGATTAGCAATCCGTTAAATAGAGTGGGCAACAACAAATTTTCTTTTTTTTTTTTTTTTTTTTTGGGTTCTTATAAATGTTTAATAAAGATATTTGACTGCTGAAATTTTTTAAGGGCAAATCAAAGACATGCAAACGTAAAGGATTCCTTAGAAAATTTAAAAATAAATAAGGACAATTTTGTCCATTTTAGCTTCTTTTAAAAAATTTCTCTCTTCTTTGACTTTTCCAAAGTCCCCCAAAAAAGAAACTGAACGGTGTGCCTTCGTGCGCTGGCAAATAAGAAGGGTATTTGGCGCAAAAACTCAACAGAGGAGTCAATTACTGAAATCACGAAAAAACCAGCAAAAACCTTTCATCCATGCCTATCTACCATTCAAAACACAGAAAGTGTTGAGACTTTGCGACTTTGAAAAAAGACACACACAATTCCCAAACCCATCTCCATATCCCTCACTAATACTAACAGTTGTAATATAGGAAGGAAGAGGCGAGCACACTCTCTCTCTCTCTCTCTGAATCATGTCTCTATTTCTCTCTCAATTATAATTGGCAATTCAATTGCCTCTTTTTCTCATAATTTCATCACAAACATGTCCTCGGAATCTTCTGCTACGACGGCGGCAGCGGCTGAGTCCCATGCGCCGCTCCTCCTGCCCCGCCAGGCGAGCAGCGGCCGCGACTCCTCCGACCTCGGCTCCCCGACCGCCCGACCCGCCACGCTGGCGATGCTGCTGGGGCGGGCCACCGGGCGCCGTGGCCCCTCGATGCTGGTGCGGGAGACGGCGGCGCGGGAACTGGACGAGCGGCGCGCCGACTGGGGCTACTCCAAGCCTGTGGTGGCTCTGGACATGATGTGGAACACGGCGTTCGTGGTGGTGTCGGTGGCGATGCTGATATGGACAGACCATGAGCACCCAAACACGCCGATCCGGCTGTGGATCTGTGGATATGCGCTGCAGTGTTTCGTGCATGTGGTGTTGGTGTGGGTTGAGTACCAGAGAAGGAATAATATTGCTCGGAGGATCAGTAGAAGAAACCAGGACGCCCAGCAGAACCAGCACCAGGTCGAAATCGATGCAAATGATACCGACGATGAAGAAGCAGCAGCAGCAGCTAGGGATTTGGCGATTTCCACGCGCTCCAGGTTTCTTCTAATTTGCTTTTGGATATAGTTGTTATGGTTCATGGAGTTCAAAGTGGACACTGAAACCCAGTAATCTTGATGAATGGGTTGCTCTCTCACAATATAAATTGAGCTTAGCTGAGTCCTATGTATCACATAAGAGGTGGATAGTAGTGGTGGTTGGATATTTAGAGTACGTTATAACCATGTTTAGTGACTAATTTAAGCCCATAATCGAATTCCACTTGTCCTTGTATGCCATCCGACTGAGATCTTTACTGCATAGTTCAAGATGGGATATTGACATCTTTGCTTGTTTGGAAGTTTTAGAGTTGGGGAATGACAGTCGGAAACGTTTTGGATTTCATAGTTATGATTCTGGCATTATTCATATCATCACTTATTTTTTGTTTTTTTGTTTGTAAAAATCCAACTTAACTCAACTCATCAAAGCTTTAATCTTGAAGTTGCTCATATTTTTGCTCTCTACATTTCATTTTGTGTGGGGATGATGCTTGCAAAATATGTTTGTAAATTTGACCAAACTGTTATGTGACTACTTTCTATGGTATTTCCAGTCCCCGGCTTTATCTGCAATTAGAGTTTTCATGTGCTGCCTTAGTACCTGTTTGTGGAAGGTCTATAAATTACTGACTGACTGCATTTTATATGTCCTAGTCTCTCTAAACGATGCGAAACAGTGAATACAATGGCATCATTTCTCTGGTGGATAGTTGGCTTTTATTGGGTAGTCTCTGGCGGTGAAGTTCTTCTGCAAAATGCTCCACGTTTGTACTGGTATTTCTATAACCAATCTATTAAGAAATATTCCTTCATCTCAAATTATGTGCATGCATGCGTGTCTTCTTTCTTTCCTTTTTTATAATATAGTAATTTAATTTGTTTAAAACAAGCAACTTTTAGGAATTTTAAAAAGTTTCACCATAAGGGAGTTATGGCATTATAATGTTAGAGATGAATACAAAAGCTGGGCCAGGGATCACATCTAAAACTAAAACCTTACTTTAAGTTTCTATAGCGCTAAAACTGTAATGACTGTCAGCTCATTTTAACACAAGAGTCACCCTCAGCTGTCATCTCTTTGTGTGTCTATAGACTATGAACGGCCTAATTATCTAAAAAGTTTGTAACTTCTAGAATAAAAGAAAAATATTTTATTCTGAATGTGTGCAGGTTGGCTGTGGTTTTTCTGGCATTTGATGTCTTCTTTGCCATCTTTTGTGTTGTTCTGGCATGTTTGATTGGAGTTGCTCTTTGTTGCTGTTTGCCATGCATCATTGCAATTCTTTATGCGGTTGCTGGACAGGTTTGAAGTGATAACCTATACCTTTGATTCAAAAATTTATCGACAAAATTAAGAAATTGTAACTGCATATTCTTGACTTGATTATTTTTTTGTTGGTGTGACAATGTAGGAAGGTGCATCTGAAGCAGATCTCAGTATTCTTCCAAAATACAGATTTCGATCGAGCAGTGAGGAAAAATCTAGTGTTGGAGCAGGGAAAATGATTCCAGTAGAAACAAGCAGTGGGTACTTAGCAATTGAGCGTATACTTTTACCTGAGGATGCGGTATGCTTTGGCATCACATTATCATGAATTGCATTTATATTTCAGTATATTACTCCCAACTCAATCTGTTTATTATAGTTGATTATAAAATTTTATTTTAATAAGAAAAACCCCATTTATCCTCCATATTATGCCAGAGAGTTGGTACTTAGGAGGGTCAGTTGGTAAATGGGTATCTTTTACAGGCCAAATATTAAAGTGATTTGTGCTTTTATGGTATTTTGGAAATTTATGAAGAATTTTTATGCTCTAAAGATGTATGGTTTTGGCTCTCTTTCCAGGAATGTTGTATATGTCTCAGCCCCTATGAGGATGGTACAGAGCTTCACACTCTTCCCTGTAATCATCATTTCCACGCTACTTGCATTGTGAAATGGCTTAAAATGAATGCAACATGTCCTCTCTGCAAGTACAACATTCTCAAGGGAAATGAACCGGTTTGAAGGATCAACAGGACATTGCAAGTGGTTGGTTCTGCACAGAGTGGCGTATGTACAGAAATGTCAAGGCATAAAGAGCAAAGATTTTAAATATTTATTGATATTGAATTACAGCATAGTTAACTAGACCTCATTTTGTCTGTTTTCCGGCCATTTGGAGTCGTATTGATTCTTTCTGTTTTCGTCTGTGCTGTTTCATGCCTGTGCAAAGATGGAGAAAAAGATACAGGCTTCAACATCTTAATGTGTTACCTAGGGTTCCTTTCTTAGCAAGGAAAACGATTGTTTTGCATATTTATTACGTATTTCTGTTGATATGAGGTTGCTAAGAATGTGTGGTGTAACTCGGTTATTCGGGCAATAGTCTTAGTTATATGAACTAATAACATCGTATTGTTGAACGCCAGGCTCACTGCGTTGACTACCAGGAGTTGGAGTTTGACCTAGTTTTTAACACAGAAAAAAAGGAGTATAAATTGATGAACCAAGCTTTGATTATCTGGTTTCTAATTAACTCTTTCACAGGGGATGTCCTACCGGGAAATTTTTTGCCTTGATCAAGAACAAAGTGTTACACAATTTGAAGGCATACAACCTTACATCATTTCATCAAGCCAAATTTCAAATACAAGCAGTTACCGGGGTAAATCAGCTTCTGTAATATGCGCACTTTTAGGTTGAAAATTGAAAGTTGAAACCATATGCCGGTCTACTTCTGTAATCTACTTCTATATTTCCGCATCTGAATTTCTGGATCGTTCCTACATCACAATGACTTCTAGAGGACCAAGACATTATCCTTTTATATAATTCCTGATAGCCGGCGAACAAAATCAGAATGCAGTGCATGGCTACCCTGCGTGACATGCCGCACAAACAAACAATGGACTTAATATCTCATAACCATTTTGTTCTAAGCTCTTCTTAGACATGAATATAAGACAAACGTATATACCTTGTATGCCACTATATGCGCCACTGGAAACCCTTGACTGCCAAACCTTGCAAACAGGGAAGCGTCGCCTATAAGATCTAAGACCTTATGGCGACAAGGTTCATCTGGAAAACGCAGTGGTGGGTTCAACCAACCTTTACTAGCACTGCAAAAGAAAAATAGGATTAAGTGTACTATAAGTGTTTTCTCCCAAATCAAGTTGACATGATATATTCCCCACACACTTCAACAAATTCTCTGCCTGAACTCGTTGTTTTAACTTGCATAAAATCATATCCAACTGGCAATTGTCACCTCAGTCCACCCAATTCGCATTTGATCAACCCATGTCATCTCCTAACTAGTTCAACTTAACATAAATGGAGCGTCTCACCTACAAACAAGTGCATTTTCTAATCCACCCCCTTTTATGAGTCCTGCATTCTGCATTCGCTCCACCTGTTAGAACATGGAGTCAAGCATTACCATAATAAATTCAACAATATATGACTAAGCTATAACAGAAAACAGAAAGTAATTTCAAGACTACTAATGGAGAACTGTTTAGTATTGACCTCCTCGTAAATGCAAAAGGTTCTTGACAAAGCAATGTGCTTGGAATAGAAAGAGTTATCCAAGGAGGTCACAGAAAACCACTGGCAGCCAATAGCCTGCACCTGCAGAAAGTGTCAAACAAGCAAGCCCAAAACTTAGCCTATGAATTCTCACATTTGGACAAAGAAGTAGCGGGAAAAACAAAATAATCTGCAGATATTTGATAGCCATTCCTCTCACTAAGTAACCAATCTCTTTCAAGTAAGGATACTTAATAACAACACTTTTTTGTTTCACATTCCAAAACCATGCTGTCAGTAAAGACAATTCCCAATCCAGAAAAATGTGTACCTGTCGAAAGTCGATCCCGTAAGTGATACAAATTTCTGGTGATGGAAATGCAGCAACAAAAGAATCATTCCTCCACACATGCACTGGTTCATTCACATATGCTGCCATCTTCTCACAACAGTTGCCACAACGATCTGTTGCCTCTTTTAAACCAACTTGTTCTATAGCCTCTACCCACTCACTTGCTGAACCATCAAAAATAGGAACCTGCATGACTTGATTTTGGGCATTATTACTTTTCCTATGTCATATTCAAGAATCAGTAGTTCTCTATGTTCTAAATTCAGATTGCCTCAACTTTCTTAGAAGTGGCAATTACACAGTTCAAGCGCCCCCAATAACCTACTATGTGTAATTTCCCCCCTGATATGTCTCCTAATGAAATCAAGAGCAAGTCCTCCTCAAGACAAATCGAAAATTCACAAATATATGGTACCAACCTCAAGATCGCAATCTCCGGGGTCTGAGTTCTTTATCTCAATCCGGCAATTATCAACCTCCATAGCTTCCAAAGCCGAAAGCAAGTGCTCAACCGTTCGAATTTTGACCCCATCTTTACAGAGAGTGGTGCACAGAGGCGATTCCTCAGCAAACTCAATCGAAGCTCGTATCACATTGGGCTGAAAATCAAAGTACCTTCCTTTGCTGACAAGCTCTGGCCACAATTTCACCGTGGAGACCTTTCCACTGTGCAAGCCTTTCCCCTTCCGCTCTATGCATCCCGCTATGGTTTGCTGAAGCCTACCAGTCTGTAATCAAACAATACAAATCACATTCAGACATTAAAAATTGCTTAGAAAATCAACCGGAAAATGACTTGAGGAAAAGGGAGGGAGATGTAAACTTATGCATGTATTTACAGAGACAGGGAGTGTGCTTACGGATTTCCAGACGATGGATTTAGATGACTTGAATGCGTTCAAGGCACTGGAAACTGTCATAGCTTACTCGATTCCGGTGAGTACCAATACGTTGTCGTCTTGCGTCTCAATCTAGGAAAGTGTTGAAGACAAATAAGAACGGGGAGACCACATTTTGGCGGGACTATGAGAAGCTAGGGCTTTCTATGGTTTGCCTAACTGGAGAGAGACTGTTCTGTGTTCTTTCTTTTGGGGCAAAAAGGTTGTTTTGTGTGTTTGTTTTTTGGGGCGAAAAGGGAAACTATTTTCATTATTAAAAAGGCTTATTTACTGTAGACTCATGAAACTTGGTCAAATCTCATTTCCAAACTTAAAATGATCTACTTTCATCTCTTGACCAAGTTTGGTGACTCACTTTCTGTCAACTCCATCTAAAAGTCTGTTAACTTTGATGACGTGGCAGAGGTGTTTTTGTAATTTCGTACACATGGATCATACACCAATTAGAAGAGTGATGTGGCAAATAGAGCCTACCTCCACATAAAAAAAATAATTAAATATTCTAATAATAAAAAATAACTAAAAATTAAATTAAAGAAGAAAAAAATATTCAAATAATTAAAAACTGTACCCAGTACAATCCAACCCCCACCCAGATCCCATCTCTCTCTCTCTCTCTCTCTCTCTCTCTCTCTCTCTCTCTCTCTCTCTCTCTCTCTCTCTCTCACAGATTCGTATTAGAGGAGACAAAGTTCTCTCATTTTCTTATTTTCTTTTTCTTTCTTGGCTGAAGCTCACCAAGGAAATCATAACAGTCTTGCTCTGGTTTGTTTGTTTGTGAAAATTGAATCTATTTATCCCTCTTTTTGGTAAGAACAATGTTAACTACAAAATAACTCATTTAAATATATATCTTTTAAATAGATTCAATTTAATTGGGATGAAAACAACACATATATGAATTTGGGTTTGTTTTTGTTAGGTATATCTCAATTGGATTGGCTTGATTTTTGGGGCTCTTATAGGCTTGAAGATGGTAATCTGTGAGAGAGTGAGAGAGAGAGAGAAGAGGGGGTTTAGGTTGGGGAAGAGGGCTGGGTTTCAAGCAACCTAGATTTGAAGTTGGGTGTTAGAGCACTTCCACCCACAAGGGCTAAGTCTAAGGCAAGAGCTGCTACTATTCACATGAATAGTGTCAGCCTTTTCATTTGTGGTTCCACCCATGAGAGCTAAGTCTAAGGTAAATACTATTCATATGAGATATGAAAAGGTGAATTTGTATATAGTTTTTGATGTGGGAAATAAAGAATATGCCTAGGTATTTATTTAAAAAAATTCTGGAATTTTTGGTATTTTTTTTTCATTTTTTTGGGTTGCTAACGTCATTATGACATCAGCATTGCATCAGTTTGCCCTGGCAGCAGCTCGGGCTGAATTTGCCCGTGGGCTTACCTAGGCTCGTGGGACCCAGCTCTTGCTGGCCCTTGCGCACTGGAGTCGCTTCCTTCCCCATGGGCTGCCTTTTGCCCGGTTTTGAAGCAAGGGTGGACTTGCTCTTAAGGTTGGTTGGAGATCGAGAGAGGGAGGGTTATGATGGTGGCAGGGTTCGAAAAAATCTCTCTCTCTCTCTCTCTCCACATGTGAGTCTGTCTATGCCATCATCAGCAGATCAAACCTAGAACAAAAATAAAAAAAATCATGAATTTTTCAAGCTTTACTCTCCCTCATCCATAACCCATCGATTCTTTCTGCTTCACAAGTAAACATTTTTTTAAATCCACGAATGCCCAAAAAAAATGAACTAAAAAAAAATTGAATCTACAACCAACAAAAAAAATGAACTAAAAAATTTAATTTAAAAACAAAAACAAAAGCAGAGAGATGAAGATAGTGTTGGATGCTTGGTGGAAGATCAATAAGAAGATGGCCAAGATGGTTGTTGGGTTGTATATTGAACTTCGGGTGGAGAAATTGGAGGAGCTACTTGTAGATTTGTTGCTGGGGTTGGCTGTGGGTAAGGATTAATGGTGGCTTGGGGGGTAAGGGAGGATGGTCGTGGGTGGGTAGGAGTATGGGGGCCGCTGGGGTGATGGGTAGAGTTTTTAATTATGTGAAAATATTTTTTTCTTATTTTTTTTAAACTTTTGATTATTATAATATTTAATTATATTTTTATCCATGTGGAGAAGGTGGGCTCCAACGTCACTCTTCTAATTGGTGGATATGATCCATGTGTACAAATTACAAAAACACCCTTGTCATGTCATTAAAGTTAACAGATTTTTAGATGGAGTTGACGACATGGGGCAAAGTGAGTCACCAAGCCTCGGTCAATGGATGAAAGTGGGTCATTTTAAGTTTGGAGGGGCAGAGTGAGATTTGACCGAAGTTTCAGAGGCGCTACAGTAAATAAGCCTTACAAAAAAAGAAACTAACTATGAAAATATGAGAAATGCTAGCAACCTTCTCTCTAAGAGCAACTCCAAAGGTAAGGTTGGGGCGCGGGGTTTGGGCCAAAAAGTGATTCCAACAACGGCTTGCGGCACAGTGGACCCCAGATGGGTTGGCCCTCGGGAGAGGCCCGACTTGGAGCCCGAGTTTTGGATGATGTCAACGACTACAAGGCACCCATAGTCAAGCATCCACGTGGCGTCGTCTGGGCTCTCATATCAGATTTTTTCCTCCAATCTAACAACATCGAATTTTTATGCAATAAAATAATAAAAAAATTAGAAATTTTTTTATAAAAAAATCCAAAAATTAATGAAATTTTTTTTTCTTCTATAAATACCAACCAATACTCTTTACTTTTAACACCAAATCCTCATACATTTTCGTCTCTTTCAACTATTATTCACTTTCTATTTAATATTTTTTTCACTTTCAAGTTTTATTTTTTCAAAATCTTATCCGAATTTTTTTTCCGATTATGAGATATGAATTTTATAATAAAGATTGACGCGTAGGAACCCAAAAATCTAATCCGAAAATATTATCCAAATTAATTGTTTAGGTAAAAAAATTTGTGAAAAAAACAAAAAAAATGAATAGTAATTGCCTTTAGCCATTGCAACAGGTGGAAATACAAAATACTATTTGCAAGGGCAACTACTATTCAAGTGAATAGTGGCTGCCCTGGCTCCCCCCTTACCATGACTAAGAGCAACTACACCCATTTGCCCTTAGAGCACTTCCACCAGTTAGCCCCTTGCCATGGCAAGGGGAGCCCTAAGGCGGCTACTATTCAAGTGAATAGTGGCTGCCCTAGCACAAAAAAAAAAATTGTGTTTCCAGCAGTGCAAAGCTTGCCATGGCAAATACTATTCATTTTTTTGTTTTTTTTTTTTTCACAACTTTGTTTACTTAAACAATTAATATGGATAATATTTTCGGATAAGATTTTTAGGTTCCTACGTGTCAATACTATTCATATTGGATCAGATTTTTGATTTCAAATTTCAGATAAATTTCAACTAGAAGAACCCTCCTTTGGTTTGGGCTCTATGCCCCTCCTCCGGTTTCACTAGAAGAACCCATAATATGATAGAGAAAAAAATAACTTGAAAGTGAAAAAAAAAATTGAGTAGAAAGTGAAAAATAGTAGAAGGAGAAGAAAATGTATGAGGAGTTGGTGTTAAAAGTGAAGAGTATTGGTTGGTATTTATAGAAAGAAAAAAAAATCAGTAATTTTTTGGTATTTTTTTTAATTTTTCCTTTTTTTTCCCTTTTTATTGGGCAAAAAATTGCATGTCATTGGATTGCTGGAAAAAGGATCGGAGAACCTAGAAGCTTCCACGTGGCGAGAGCCGTTGGGGTTGCTTTTCGATTTTTTATTCGCGAAAAAATGGATGTTGGATATATTTAAAAGTCGATCGGATCGCCCAATGAAGACACGTGAAAGAGAGCCGGGCGGTCACGTAGTGGCGCGTCAAATTGTTTTTCAAGTTGGCTCATGCAATACACGCGCCAAGCGTTAAAAATTTAAACTCCACGACGGCCAAGATACCTGCGGTGGCACTCGGGCCACCTGTATGTGGGCCTACCGCTTGCCGTGACTTCTTGTTCTTGGAAACCACATTTTGGGTTTGGCCCCAACCCTCCCCTTGGGCCCTTGCTGCCAATGCTCTTAGCCATGGCAATGGAGGAGGTAGGGCAGTCACTATTCACATGAATAGTAGTTGCCCTTGCAAATAGTATTTTCTGTTTCCACTCGTTGCCATGGCAAAGGGCAATTACTATTCATTTTTTTTATTTTTTTCACAACTTTTTTTTCCACAATAATTAATTTGGATAATATTTTCTAATAAGATTTTCGGGTTCCTATGTGTCAATACTATTTATATCTCATAATCGGATAAAATTTTCAATTTCAAATTTCAGATAAATTAAATAAAAAAAATTGGTTGTTATATTTATAGAAAAAAATTCATTAATTTTTGGGTTTTTTTGAAAAAATTCTGAATTTTTTTCAATATTTTATTGCAAAACAATTGGCTGCCATTGGATTGGAGGAAAAAATCAGATCGGAGAGCCCAAACGACACCACGTGGCAACAGAAAAAAATCAAATCGGGTAATCTGAGTAGCACTATAGCGGTATCTTAGCGATGGCGTCGGTGGCCCTCGCTTTGGACCTCAGTCGCATTCGGCCAGCCCAATTAGTGGGTCCCACACCTCCCTCCCGGGCTGACCGCTAGAATAGCCTTTTTTTTCCCCCAGCCTTGGGCTAGGTCCACCGCTGGACTTGCTATAAGGGCAAATGGGTGAAATTGCTCTAACCTTCTCCTTTGAACATTCTCTATTTTTTGCTTGACATGTGTCATTCTCCTTACACTTAAAACAATGTCATTAATATATTGTACAAGCTAACTTTTGTTTTTCAAGTTTACCTTTATTAAATGTATTCAATTTATGCAAAAAAAAAAATAAAGAAAATATTTGCTTTAAAAAAAAGAGGAAATGTCATTTTTTTTAAAATAAAAAAAGTTCTAAACTTGACTTTAAAAAAAGGAGACATTTCTTCTTTTTTTAAAAGTAGACATTTTCTAAAATAAAAAAAAGATAATTTAGGAAAAAACCTAAAAGAAGCAGCCAGCTCTCAAAAACACCCAAAATATTTCCAAATTGGCAGAAAAACCCTTATCTTAAGCACCAAGGACATGCATATCCTTAGCCTCTCTCTCCTCCGTCAAAACCAAAGCAAATGTGAAGCCTTGTCCTTTTTCCAGCAGCAGCACCAACAGTATATCAGAACATACTTTTAAGAGCTTTTGTTTGTTTGTACATTTGAATCTGAAATAATCATGTGAATCCGTTGGCTTGTATAGAGTGAGCATGTGAAGTTCATATGAAACTTCAGAGAGTAAGAGAGATAGAAAGTTTCAGATAGAGAAGAACTCTTCTTCTCATCCTTAGCTTCTTTTCTTTTCATCCTTAGTCATGGTAGAAGTCAGTGTAAGTTGTGTATATAGTTTGTAACTCCGAAGAAAGAAGTACAGAACACCAGAGAAGAAAAAATCTCAATACTTCCTCTTTCAATTAATAAAACTCCATTTGTTCATATACTTTCTCTTTTCCATTTATTGTATTTACATATTCCGACCACTGTTAATACCGTTTATCTCTCCGACACTGTTTATACTCGGTGATAACAGTAGTTCTAGTAACATAAGCAATTAAGTAAGTCATTTTTCTCTTTTATTTTTGGTTTTCTTAGTAGACTTCTTGTCCAAAATAGGGAAACGCTGTTTATAATTATGTTATTATCTTGCTAAACTGACGATCAGTACTGTGTTTGAGCACTTGGTCATGTCTGATATTTGCCATAACAATAATTGGATGTCTGTCAGAGAACCTCTGAGTTCAGAGGACCTCTGAGTTCTGCTCCATATCTCTTAAGTTGGCGTCTTTGTAGTTCCATGTTCTAGTTCCATGTTCTAGGCATGGTGTCTGGTTGTTATTTTGGCCTTTAGAAAACCTTGACAGAGACCTCTTGTTCAAAATGGTATCAGAGCCTTAGTTTAGCACCTTAATAATATAGTTATACCAGTAAAGTATCTTGAGGACAGAAGTCAGTCAACACAATTGATAAAAACCAACGTTTATAACCTATTAAAATTTTGTTAATTACCAGAATTACCAGTTAAAAACAGTAAACCGTTTGCATGTTTGGCCCTTGGTGGACACCTATTAGAATAAAAGAAAGTTTGCAGAAATTAAAGAAACGGAAAGTAGAATGCCAAAAAGAAATTAGGAATCTAGATAATTATCCTAGAAGAAAGTTAGAAGTCCAGAACAGCATAACAAGAGACCAATACCATTTAGAAGTCTGTAAAGAATCAATAGTAGTTTTTCAGGAGCATTTAGGCATTTTAAAAGAAAAAGGTAGACTTAGATAGATTTTATGATAGAATACCTCAATTTAGAAATCAGTGAACAACAAAAGAAAAAATTAACTCTAGATAATAATACATTAGTTTGTTATTTTCCACAAAAAGAACATAAACATATTTTACATAGTAATAGTAATCCCTTAGAAAATAGTATTATTGACCTTTTGATTAGTCAAGCAGAAAGTGTAAAATTTGAACATAACAAAAATAATAGAATAATTCAACAGTTACTGGAATATTTTCAGAAAAATTCCTTAAAAACAATTAGACAAAACTTAGACTATATAACATCCCAATTAGAAGATAATAATAGGAATATCCAAAGATTTCCTAGTAAGAAAGAAATAAAAGAACTCATAGATCTTATAGATAGTAGGCCAAAACAAATAGAACTCCAGTCATTAGAAATTATTGAACAGTTAAAATTAGAAGTGCAAAAAATACAATTAGTACAAAAAACATTAACTGAACAAGTAGAAAGGTTACATAGTAAAATAGATAGACTTTTAGTTTAATGACATATTCTAAAATTAATAATAAATATATCAAAGCATTAGAAGAAGTTGGTCAACTAGATAAGGAACCAGTAGGTCTTACAGAATTTACAACATCTGTAGCAAGTAGTAATATCCCTGTTAGACAAAATAATTTACTTATCCAATTAATTTTAAATTTAGCCGAAAAAGTAGATCAATTAGAAGAACAAATAACAAAATTAATCAAGTAGTACACAATACCACTTCTACACTACCCAAAGACTTAGTTGATAAATTAGAAAACTTAACCTTAGGAAATAATCCTCATAGAAGAAAAAGTAGAATAAATCCATTTGATAATAGTAAATGGAACTCTTTAGAAGAAAAGGAAAAGAAATAGTTAGAACAGAAGATATATACCCTAGTGAACAAGAAACACAAGAATTTCTTAGAAAATGCTTTGAAAAATCACAAAAAAAATAAATATAATTTATATCAATTAGGAAGATTTGAAAATAGGCATCGTATTGTAAGTAGTATCAGTCAACATAAAGTTAGTTGTATAGATAAAGAAGTAACTCTTAATTTACTTAGTAACACAGCAATAGAACACCTTAAAAAATCACACTATCAACAAATCCATATAGGAACAATTATGATAGGAATAGCTGGACTCACTAGAGCACAAGTAGGAACCAAAGCAGTAGTATACATATATGATGACAGATGGGATAACCATCAGCAAGCAGCCATAACTACAGCAGAAGTAGATCTTAGTACAAACTTAGCAGTCATAGGATGTATTCCTAATTATGTCATGAATATTAGAGAATTTAGTAAACATATTAAAATTAGCATAATGACAAAAAATTATAATATGAAAGGTGAGTACAAAAATTTAAGCATCAGTCTTATGTATGTAGGAAAAATTTCAGATACTTATAATTACAAATTTAATGTAGAATTCCAAAATTTAGTACAAACTTTTGGTAGTAAACACGTTAATATGATAGAGGCAAAACCAGTAGATAATAGTTTTTTAGAAAGAACAGAATGGATTTTACCTGATTTACAAGTAGCAAAAAATAAACAACCTGATAAGGCACAAATTTTTGAAAATCATATAGGTGAAGCAGTAGTAAGATTTACTAATTATAAACAAATAAATGATATAGAAGACTTAGAAAGTGAATTAGATGAAGAAATACATTTGGCATTTGATAACTTAGAAATAAACATGATTGAGCATAATTTTGATAATATAGTTGATAAACTCATAGATGACATAGATAATCTAGATGAAGAAGAATATATAGAAAAATATAAAACTTATGAGTTAGGATTACATAGATTATCAGATAAAGAAATGAAAGATTTAATTTTAAATATAGGCTTAGAACATATTTTAGGAGAAAAAGAATATCAAAATATGTTAATTGAAGTAGAATGCATGCCAGTAGAAGACCAATATAGTTCATCTGGACCATCTGTAACCCCTGCAAGTAGAATAGATCAGCAAAATCTTAGGCAAACTAATGAACCATATAGAGAAAATAATGAAGAAACCGGTAGAAATGCTTTTCAACAAGAAGCATTTGGAATAAGAAAAAATAGAATCCCTTATAAAGGAATTGAACAAATTAGTTTAGCAGGAAATATATTAAATTTAGATCATGTAGACCCACAGGATTGGGAAAAAACTATAGAAAGATGGGAAAAAGGATGTGTACATGCAGCATTAATGTTAGATTTTAGTAATAATAAAGATATGTTAGATTACTTTGAGCATATTTTAGATGGAATGGTTTTTGATTATTTTCAAGCATGGAAAACTAAAAATCCAATAGAACATCAAGCAGCAAAAGAAATGTTTAATATAGATGCTTTTGTTAAATTAATTAAATATGAATTTTTAGACCATAATAGATTAGATGGTAGAAATGAACAAGAACAAATTAGAGCCATAAGAAATTTAGAACAATTACAAATTTGTGATTTGCAATATATTAGTGAATATACTTCAGACTTTTTCAAGTATTTAGGTAGAACAGGTAGGATTGATGACCTTAATTTGTTAGATACTTATATGACAAAAATTAAAGGACCAATAGGAGAAAGAATTTGGAATGAATGGCAGAAGCACCCTAGGAAATTAGATGTATCCATAGGTACAAGAATACAACATGTATATGATATATTACGATCAGAATGTAGTCAGATAAAAGCAAAAAGACAAATTAGAAAACAGTTTTACATGAGTTGTAAAAATATAGATTTACCAAAACAATATGGATGTCATAGGAAATTTAGGCAAAAGAAGCCATATAGAAAAAGCTATAGAAAATATAAACCTTATAAACAACAAAATAAAAATTTTAGAATACAACCTTCCAAAACTTTTAGAAGAAGAAAATATATCCCTAAGCAATTTAGGAAAAGAACAAATAAACCATGGATTAGAAAGTATAAAGTACCTAATAAAAGTACATGTAAATGTTATCTTTGTGGTGAAGTAGGACATATTAGACCTAAGTGTCCCAAATTAGGAAAACAACCTAGAGAAAAATTACAATTAATTGAACAATTTCAATTAGAAGACGATGAGGACTTAGAATCAATCTATAGTATAGATGACAATTTAAGTGATAATGAAAGTATTTATAGTGTTAATGCCTTAGACTCAGAATCAGAATTAGATTACTCTAGTAATTCCAATAGTGAATTAGATGAACATATGTGTATATTTGAAGAACAAATAGAGCATGAAGAATTTAAATATGTTAATTTAGGATGGCCTCAAGAATGTAATCAATGTAAGAAAGTAGTGGTAGAAAAATATTACACTACGACAATAGTTTATTGTAAACCTTGTTTCGATAATAGATCAATAGAAATAAATACAGTTGAAATAGATAGTCAAAAGAATAATTGCCCTAGTATAGAAAAACAGAAGACTAGTTCATTAATAACAATTAATTGTGAGTTAGAATTATCAAAAGAAAATAAAATTCAAACAACAGCCATGATAGATACAGGAAGCACAAAAAATGTAATAAATGAAGAGTTAGTGCCAGAACAATATAGGCAAAAATTAGCTAGACCAGTAAGAATCATACAGTTTGATACAAGACCTGTATACTTAACACATTGTATTAATAATATACCAATTAGGATAGAAAGACAACAGTTTAATTTACCCTTAACCTTTATATCCCCAGTTGGATCATATCCCTTTATCTTAAGATTAAATTTCCTAAAAAGTTTACAAGGAGGATTTTTATATACACCTCCAGACATTACATTTTTTAAGAAAAGTATAACCACAACTGATCAAAGTAATATATTAGAGTCTTACAATAGTATTAACATAGAAGAACAAAATTTTAAATATAATACGGAAGAATTAGTAGAAATAAGTAAAGAAAAAATAGATGAACAATATAATCTAGAATATGATGACATAATATTTGATCATGAGTATCCACTTATAGGAAACCTAGAAGCTTTAGAAATTATGCAAATAGATAGACCAAAAAATTTAGAAGAATTGTTACAATTAGCTGAACAAACTAGAATTATAGGAGAAGATCCCCTAATTACATTGGAATAAGAATAAGATATTAGCAAAATTAGACATTATCAATCCAGACTTAACAATTAAAACAGCAGATATGCCTTGTAACTTGTTAGATAAGCAAGAATTTGAACAACAAATAAAAGAACTTTTAAACTTAAAAGTAATTAGACCTTCAAAATCTAGACATAGATCAGCAGCCTTTGTAGTTAGAAAACATTCAGAACTTAAGAAAGGTAAAGCTAGAATAGTATATAATTATAGGAGATTAAATGATAATACTTATGAAGATAGTTATAAATTACCAAATAAAGATGAGCTTATGAATAAAATTCAAGAAAGTAAATATTTTAGTAAGTTTGATTGTAAATCAGGATTTTGGCAAATTAGATTAGCAGAAGAATCAATCCATTAGACAACATTTACCTGTCCAGAAGGACATTCTGAATGGCTTGTAATGCCATTTGGATTAAAAAATGCACCATCGATCTTTCAAAGAAAGATGGACCAAATATTTAAGAAGTATGATAAATTTTGTAGTGTATATGTAGATGATATATTAGTTCATAGTAAAAATAAAAATGAACATAGAAAACACTTAGAAATTATTTTAAAAGAATTTATTGATGATGGTATAGTTATAAGTAGAAATAAAGTAGAGCTTGAAAAACAAGATATAGAATTCTTAGGTATGTATATTAAGCCAGGAACTATACAATTACAGGAGCACATAGCTAAAAAAGTATTAGAATTTTCAGATAAGTTAGAGGATAAAAAGCAATTACAAGCATTCTTAGGTTTATTAAATTATGCTAGAAGTTTTATCCCTGATTTAGGAAGAAAAATTGCAGCTTTGCATAGCAAAACTAGTAAAACAGGACAAAAATATTTTAATAGTGAAGATATTAAGTTAGTTCAAAGTATAAAACAAGATATAACTTAACTTAAACCGTTAGCATTACCATTAGATAATAATTACAAAATAGTTGAAACAGACGCATCATCAATAGGATGAGCAGGAATTTTATATCAAAAGAAACATAAAGAAGAACCAAAATCAAAAGAAAAAGTTTGTAGATATGCATCAGGAAAATTTAATGATATACAGGCTAGACTTCCAGCCACTGACTTAGAAATTTTAGGAGTCATTAATTCTCTTGAAGCATTTTCATTATTTTTACATCATGAAATATTTACTATTCGAACAGATTGTCAAAATATTGTTTCTCAATATAACAAAATTACTACTAATAAACAAGCAGCCCATAGATGGGTGAATTTTGTTGATTCTATTACAGAAAATGGATTTAGACCGATATTTGAGCATATTAAAGGTATGGATAATACTTTAGCAGATATCTTATCTCGTATTATTCATTAAACAGGTATGCAGTATTTTGGACCATCATCATCTGGCAGCAAAAATAATGGTATACCATCACCTGGTGGTAATCCATTAAGCATAAGTAATCAAGCACGATCAGTAGTAAATACTTATTTTTATAATGGAATATCAGTACAAGAAGTTAGAAATCCTTCTTTAAAGTATCGTACTCAAGCATCATTAGCAGAAAAACAAAAAGTTCTTTTAGATAACTTTTGGAATATTAGAACAAATACTGAAAGCATGAGAAAAGGGCATGAAAAGCTTATTAGAGCCCTTGAGCAAGAGTTTTTAGCATATAATTACGATTATAAAATAGCAAAACAACACCTTTCTTTTTTTGCAGGAAAAATATACAGAGCAAAAAGGAGAATATGATTCAATAGTTAAGCATTTTAGAATTATTAATTTAAGATGTCAAACTCTACAAGAAGAGGCTAATAAGCCCATCGTAATTGAGCATAATTTACAAGAAAAAGAGGCTAATAAGCCCAACTTACTTGAGCATAATAGTGAATTTTTACTTGAGCAAAAATCTAAAAATCCCTATTTTCTTCAAACTCTAGCTAGAGAAAGGTATAAGTTTTTACCGGTAGATGTTAAGAGTCACATAATTGAATTAGAATATGAGCAAAATACATCTCTTCAACTGTACATTCAATCTTTTCTTTTCAATTTAAAAAGTAATCCACATCCTGGCATCGCCATTATTACCAAAAACTGTTCCCATTACACTATTTACTTAGGAAGGATTAACATGATTGAATATAGAGAATTGCATTTAGAGCATAAACAAAAAACAATCATAATTACTCCAGCATTTTTAGCAAAATTTGGTTATCTAGATCAACTTTATGTTGAAAGTAGTAAGCATTTAGATTCATTCCCCGAAAAATTTAGAGAAATTATAAGTTTTTATCTAGCTCTCTGGAAAAATGTAAAATTAGATTTCACTAGTGTACCCCCAGAGTGGTTTAAAGATAGCATTTACCCAGATTTAGCACAACATAGGATTATTATTTCTTTTGATGAATTATTTAATTCGGGAGAATCAGCACAAATAGGAATGCCTACTAAGCAAGACATCCAACAATACAGAGGAGCAATAATAGCCGAGCAACAGTTATTTAATGATGATCGTCTGACCCTCCTATACCAGTCTAAATTTATCAAGGTGTATTCAGAATCCACATCCAGGAGACCAGATGATATATATGAATACATGATCAGCACTACAGGAGCAAAAGTTTTTATGAAATCTACAATCGGATAGCAGAACAGATTACAGCAGGAGATAATGACAACTCATACTGGAATAGCTTAGGAGAAGGAGAGCTACACAACATAGATAACATGATGGATGCATGAAGACCACGTGAAGAATCCATCCAGCAGAATAGTCGCCAAACTATTTGGCTTCATACGCCCAGTACAAAGCAACATATGAAAAGAAGAAACATTTTGGTTTCATTCGGCTAGCAGAAGCAGAAGGATTCCCTAGGCAATCTAGATATGAATAAGGGCATTATTGTCCAACCACTTTAATTTTGTCCTTCTTTATAAATATTGTACTCGTTTTGAGTTTATTTATAAGTCTCCATTGACGTTAAAAAAAAATGGTAAGAAATTTTGATTTTTTTATGTGGATAAATTTAATACATTTAATAAGGGTAAACTTGTAAAGCAAAAGTTAGCTTGAATAATATATTAATGACATTGTTTTAAGTGTAAAGAGAATGACACATGTTAAGCAAAAAATAGAGAAGGTCCAAAAGATAAGGTTGCTAGCATTCCCCATGAAAATATTTACCCATCCCAGCGAGGTTTTTTTGGGATAGACCTATCTTGCGAATCTTTGACAAGATACACATATCCCGATACAAACAAATTTTTATCAGAAAGATCTATCCTGTCAAAAGTTTTGTTGGGTAGACATAGCCCAGCGAAACATTCGTTGTGACGGACCTTTGCCAGCAAATATTTGTCGCAATAGAGCTATCTCTTTTTGTTGGGTAGACCTATCCTGCAAATTTGTTGTCAAGTAGACTATCCTAACGAATCTTTGATGGGATAAACGTATCTCAGCGTGAGATTTGTCGGCGGCATAGACCTAGTCAGGATAGACCTATGTTGACGAAATTTGGTCAGGATAGACCTATCACATGATGACTTAAAATACTTTATATATATATTTGTAATTGTATTTTTCTAGATGTTCGTCGTGATTAATAAAAAGACCTCTCTCATGCGCTTGGCAAGGTTTTTTTTAAGCACCAACACATGTGTAATATCAATTAGGGGAGTGTGAGCGTATATAAACCGGTTGTGTAAAATCTAGGGGTGGGCTTCAATATGGTCAAACCAACTAAATAGGTGATTCAATTCATAATTACCAATTTGGTTTGGTTTGATTTGGTTTTGACCAAGAAAAATTCAAACGGTTTAAAAACCAAATGAGACTGTATATTATTTGGGTTGGTTTGATTTTGAGCTTTTGTAAACTAGCCTAAACTAAACCGGATCATCTACTTGTATATTTATTTATATTTAATTTTACATGTGTAGTTCTCTAATTAGAAAATAACTATATATGAATATTGAATTGTAGCTATATTAGTTATTGAATTTTGAAGTTTTATGACATGTTGAGTTTTAGGGCGGTTTGATACACTAGAAAATGAAAAAAGTATGTATCAAGTTGTGATTTTGTTGTTGTAATTGGTCTAACAATGTTGAAAAAATGCAAAAGGAAAGATAATTAGACTTAGGCCTAAACTGATGAACCAAATTGTTATATTGTAATTGATTCGATCGTGATTTTGAAGTTAAACCAATTCAATCCGGATCGTGCCCCACTTTTGCTAAAACCTAAAGTATCCAGGTATTTTGTCAATGAAAATCTTGCTTTTTCTATTAGTAGTCTTTTTTATTTATTTATTTTTTTTGGCCGTCTTAAAAACAAATAAATCCTAGTTCAACACAGACGAACCGAGCCGTTCAATGAACCGGCCCCTCCGGTTTTTTCAAAAGTAGCTTAATTTGCCCGCCACAAACAAAGCCTCCCCAAAACCCTATAATACAAATCTCTCTACTCCAACACTCTCTACCTTAGCGGTGTGAATAGTGCTCTCCAATTCAAGACTTGCCCTGTTTGGTTTCCACAAAGGGAGGGAAAACCGACTTCCGGCTCCAATTCAATCTTGCAGGCAGTGTTTCAATTTGTGCAATTTTCTTGTTCAGAGTTCTAGGGTTTCCAACGGCATGTCTTGGGAGGACGAAATCGTTATGCGCGATGTCACTAATGCGGGCCTCGTCGTGAGTGACCGCATTGGCCGAGAAGTCGCGTCTCAGCTTGATCTTGAAGAAGCCCTAGAAGCTTCCAGATACGCTAGTCACCCCTATTCTACTCATCCCAGAGAGGTAATTTCCATGTCCATGTGAATTAAAAGCTACGATTTTGGTGCTATAAGTGAAAAATATAAGGCTCAGACTGCAATGTGTTAGTTTTGGGATGATTGTTTCTCTTGGTAAGATTTTGGCTTTGCTGCTATGTTATTCGCTGGTTGTGTGTGTGTGTGTGTGTGTTTTGTGTGTGTGTGTGTGTGTGTTTGTGTGTGTGGGATTGAGCATTAGGAGTTCACAGAAGTTCCAATCATAATTAGTATAACCTTGAATTGAATTATGGGCATTATCAGGGTACTACTGGGTAGTGATAAAACTTAATGCTTTTATAGTTATTTATTACACTTGAATCTTCTGTTATTCAATGAGTTAAGTATCTCCTCCTTCCTAACATTACTTGATCTTAACATTAGTAAAATATTATGTTATTATTTTTTAAATATAATTTTGAGAAAAGTATTTTTCTGATGTATTACAGTTGTAAGGCTCATATATTAAGCTTTTAAAAAAAAGGCTATGATTATTTTCAGCTCATGTGTAGTGCCTTTTTCATATGTTTGATAATCTGACATTGTGGTAGTATCATAACTTTGTTTAGATATATTATATAACTTAAAATCAATTCTATTCTTCAAAGCTTTACGATGATGTTTAATTCCATTGCAGTGGCCGCCTTTGGTTGAGGTGGTGGATACTTGGGAGTTGCCTCGGGTACTTATTGAAAGATATAATGCAGCTGGTGGGGAAGGAAATTCATTATGTGGGATATTTCCTGAGATTCGTAGGGCATGGGCATCGGTAGATAATTCCTTGTTTCTCTGGCGTTTTGACAAGTGGTGAGTTTATTGTCTTAGTTTGATAATATTGCTAATAAAAAACTGTGAAAAGAAAGAAAAAGTTTATCTTATTCCAAGGTGTAGATCATAATTAAGCTTATGGATATTCTCACTTCATAGATATGACAATTGACATCTGTCAGTCAGTGACCTACAAAACAATAGAGATAACAAGCTAAGTCAATAAGTGAAACACGAGGAGGACATACCTTGGTAGATACAACATATATTTCATCTAACGATGATAATGATCATTCTGCTTGTGTGAGGGATCTCCTTCTTTAACATTATTTTCATAAATATGAAGTTCAAATGGATATAAACTTTATTTGACACGATTGAAAATTCAGTTAAAAGCTCTGAGAAAATGCTACATAGGTGCTCTCTAAGTGATTCGACTTTGGTAGGATGTCAAAATGGATGGATGGAAAAAAGGGGGGAGAACAAAGGCGAAGGATGTAGGCATTTTTCTTTGTCTGGTTTGAGAGTTTGAGAAGGGGTGAGAGGTGAAGGGAGAGGTCAACCTTCCAAGACTAGAAAAACTTCTCCTTCCAATTGGATAGATTGGAGGAGGGAAAGAAGAGAATGTTTCTAAGCTACTTTTCTATCATTGTATGTAAGGAAGAATATAAGGGTTACTTGTAATAGCATACCCTTTACTCTCGTTCCCTCTCTTTAACTCATTGCTCACTACTTACTATCTTACAAAGGGAGAGAAAAATCATTTCCTTCCCGTCCCTTATCCTCTCCTTTGTTTTTATTTCTCCTTCATTTATATTTTCCTTACCATAATAGGGTAAAGGTTGTAACTTTGCTTGGCCTTACTAAAATAAAGTTTGAGACTTGGTGTACATTTATCATTTTAGTCTATTTTAGACTTCATTAAAATAGTAAATGTCTGCCATGAGATCTATGAGAGTAACTGTTAATAAGCTCTGATAGAGTTAACATTAAGACATGATATTCCGAACACAGAAAATTACCTATAGATGATCCACGTTGTGTTTTTGCACCATTATATATTGGTTTCAGTGTTTTAATTAGATTATTTCTAAAATTATTGTAGAGTAGATGACACTTACCAACTGGATAAATGTAGTTTGAATTCTGATGTATTATTATGAATGTTTATTGTATTCTTGTACATCTCTTAACTTTTTCTTCATGTGCGTTCATGCAACCATACGAATATAGTATACATATGGACAGATACATACATATATAGGAAAATGTGTCCAAATTGCTGTCCGATGTAAGGCACATATGATACCTTATAAACAAATATAGGAAATCATTCACGATACCATACACCGGTAGGCAATTTGTTACATATTAATTAATACCATATTTGTAGCTTTTTTACCTTGGTTAATGGCTTTCATCTCTACATGCTTTCCATTGCCTCTCTTTAATATTCTTTCTTCATCAGGGATGGACAATGTCCTGAATATAGTGGGGAGGATCAAGCTATTTGTGCTGTTGGCCTTGCTAAATCTAAACCTGGTGTTTTTGTTGAAGCTATTCAGTATCTTTTGATTTTGGCAACACCTGTTGAGGTATTTAAGTTGGTCTTTATCTCATTTATATTCTTTTAATGTTGTGAGTTTGGAGTCATGTAGATATGGAGTAGTTCATTTCATGATTGTACTCTTAAAGTTTTTCCTTTAAAGTTATATGTATATTTGTGAAATATCCCAAAGGAAGGGGCATAATTCAACCGTAGTGCACTGTTGGTATAAAAGGAGACTCCTTTAAGAAGTAAATGAAGAAGGGGAAAATAAGAAAAGAAAAATTTCCCTTCAATAACATCTACATCACCTAAAATGACGAGCCAGCGATACCATGTCAAAATGAGGTGATATTTGCAATAGAAGATGAATCTGGTTTTGAATAATATAAGCTTTTTTATATAATAAATAAGAAATAATCTGTAATCTTACTTATTAAGAGTTAAGAATCACATCTTTGATTGTTGGAGCTATTGAATAAGGAAAACTTCCTGTTATCTTGGTTCAGCCAATCAAGTACAATAGTTGCTGTTTTAGAACTTTTTTTGTGTAGTGAGGACTGCTTAACATTGTGACCAGTGGGGTGCACATTGCTTCAAATTATACTGAGATACATTTTTAAAGGTTGGACTAAGACATTATTATCTAAAGATAAGGATAGGGGAGTCTTGGAAAAAAACTATCTCGTGACAGGGGCATGGCTGGGCAGAAGCCTCCAGTGTTGGCTCTCTTTTCTCCAGAAGAATATTTAACTTGAAAATCGAATATTCAGTAACATAACTAGGTGCAAATTTCCGGTGTTCTGTATTTGCACTTCGTTGAATTTTGTTTGAGCTGTATCTTTTTATTTTTTAATACTCGCCCCTAGTTTTTCTTTTAAGTTGGTTCTATCATGTAATTTTTAACACTTTATATTATCTTGGTTGAAGTTTGTAGTTCTTAATGGTCTTTGCCTTTTATCAGTTAATTCTTGTAGGAGTATGTTGCTCTGGAGGGGCTGATGGGACAGATCCATATGCAGAAGTCTCACTACAGCCATTGCCAGAATATACAGTACCATCTGATGGGATCACCATGACATGTATCACGTGTACTGACAAGGGTCGTATTTTCCTTGCTGGGCGTGATGGCCACATTTATGAGCTACATTATACAACTGGATCAGGCTGGCAAAAGCGTTGCCGAAAAGTTTGTCTGACTGCCGGTTTAGGAAGCGTTATTTCAAGGTTAAGGGAAAATCCTATTTATTTATTTTCCTTAATTTGCTTTCTTCAAAGTAATAATTGTGCTTGTGGATTTTCTAATTTTCACCTATAACATTGAATTTGAATATTCTTTTCAAAGATAACATATTAACATAAACATATCTTTGTTTTTTTCAGATGGGTAGTACCAAATCTTTTTAAGTTTGGAGCTGTTGACCCCATCATTGAAATGGTTTTTGATAATGAAAGACACATCTTGTATGCACGAACTGAAGAAATGAAAATTCAGGTGTTTATTGTGGGGCAAAATGTTGATGGGCCATTGAAAAAAGTGGCAGAAGAAAGGAATCTGATAAATCAGAGGGATGCTCATTATGGGGGTAGACAATCAACTGGACCTAGAGGTCCAAATCGATCTACAAAGTCATCTATAGTCTGCATTTCACCCTTGTCTACCCTGGAATCTAAGTCTCTACACCTTGTTGCTGTTTTGTCCGATGGCAGAAGGATGTACCTTACCACTTCTCCATCTAGTGGAAATTTGGGTGGGTTTAATACCAACCATAAACCTAGCTGTTTAAAAGTTGTGACAACTAGGCCTTCTCCTCCACTAGGGGTTGGTGGTGGACTTGCCTTTGGAAGCATGTCTCTTGCCGGTAGACCTCAGAATGACGATCTCTCCCTAAAGGTTGAGGCAGCTTATTATTCTGCTGGAACTCTTGTCCTTTCTGATTCATCTCCACCAACTATGGCTTCTCTTCTTCTTGTGAGCCGTGATTCAAGCACACAATCAGCTGGGTCAAGTACTTCGGGGACAAGTTCAAAGAGTTCTCGGGCATTACGGGAATCTGTATCTTCTTTACCAGTTGAAGGACGGATGCTTTTTGTAGCAGATGTTTTCCCCATGCCTGATACTGCAACCACTGTACAGTCTCTGTATTCGGAAATTGAATATGGTGGTTATGAAGGCTCTGATGAGTCCTGTGAAAAGGTAACTGGAAAACTTTGGGCCAGAGGTGACCTTTCAATCCAACATATATTGCCAAGGAGACGAGTTGTTGTTTTCAGTACTATGGGCATGATGGAAATAGTTTTCAATAGGCCTGTGGACATTCTGAGGAGGTTGTTTGAGACTAACATCCCCAGGTCAATCGTAGAAGAATTCTTCAATCGTTTTGGAGCTGGTGAGGCAGCTGCAATGTGTTTAATGCTAGCAGCTAGGATAGTCCATTCAGAAACTCTCATAAGTAATGTTGTTTCTCAGAAGGCAGCTGAAGCTTTTGAGGACCCAAGACTTGTCGGAATGCCACAACTTGAGGGCAGCAATGCATTATCAAACACTAGAACAGCTGCTGGGGGATTCAGCATGGGGCAGGTTGTTCAGGAGGCTGAGCCTGTGTTTTCAGGTGCACATGAAGGGCTCTGTTTGTGTTCTGCAAGGTTGCTATTTCCCATATGGGAACTTCCTGTTATGGTTGTAAAAGGTGGTTTAGGTTCTGCAGATGCAATGTCAGAAAATGGGTTAGTCGTATGCAGGCTCTCTCTTGAGGCTATGCAAGTACTTGAAAACAAAATTCGCTCTCTAGAGCAGTTTCTGAAGTCCAGAAGGAACCAAAGGAGGGGACTTTATGGCTGTGTTGCTGGTTTAGGAGATGTGACTGGTTCTATCCTTTATGGAATTGGTTCAGAATTAGGTGGTGGTGACCACAGTATGGTGAGAAACTTATTTGGTGCTTACTCACGGAACACTGAGTCTAATGATGGTGGTATGTCTAATAAAAGGCAGAGATTACCATATAGTCCTGCTGAATTGGCAGCCATGGAGGTAGTTTGCTTATTTCTATAGTGCAGAAAGGTGTTCATACTGTACTTTTTCATTTCTATTCCTCATTTTTGTTTTGTTTTTGTTTTTGTTTTTAAATTTGACAGGTGAGGGCAATGGAATGCATCAGGCAGTTGCTTCTTAGATCCAGTGAAGCCCTGTTTCTGCTCCAGCTTCTTTCACAGCACCACGTAACACGCTTGGTTCAGGGGTTTGATGCTAATCTGCGACAGGCATTAGTTCAAATGACATTTCATCAGTTAGTTTGTTCTGAGGAGGGTGACCACCTCGCTACAAGGCTCATATCTGCTCTGATGGAGGTAATGCAATTTTAGTTTAACATTGAGGAAGTTCACTTTTTAGAAATTTAGCAAACTTTCCCTTTTTCCCCTCACTTGTTTATCAGTTTTTTTTAATCTGACTTCAGTCTGAAATGTCATTATTTTCATGTCATTCATTGCTCCAGTATTATACTGGACCTGATGGCAGGGGGGCAGTAAATGATATTAGTGGGAGATTACGGGAAGGCTGTCCAAGCTATTATAAGGAGTCTGATTACAAGTTTTTTCTAGCTGTGGAGTGTCTTGAGAGAGCTGCTGTGATTCCAGATCCTGAGGAGAAGGAGAATCTTGCTAGAGAGGCCTTCAATTTTTTGAGTAAAGTTCCAGAATCTGCTGATTTACGAACTGTCTGCAAACGATTTGAGGATTTAAGGTCAGTTTCTTATGGTTAAGCTCGGTGCTGTTTGATGGGTTGTATATGCTTAGTAAGTTAGGTCATTATGTGTAAAACCTAAAAATGAGTATGTTGCAGGTTTTATGAAGCCGTGGTTGTATATGCTTAGTAAGTTAGGTCGTTATGTGTAAAACCTAAAAATGAGTATGTTGCAGGTTTTATGAAGCCGTGGTTCGCTTGCCTTTACAAAAGGCACAGGCTCTTGACCCCGCAGGTGATGCTTTTAGTGACCAAATTGATGCAGCAGTCCGACAGCATGCACGTGCTCAACGTGAACAGTGCTATGAGATTGTCATCAGTGCATTGCGTTCTCTAAAAGGTGAGCCTTCACAGAGGGAGTTTGGTTCTCCTCTTAGGCCTGCTGCTATGCGATCTGCCCTCGATCCGGTCTCTCGGAACAAATATATATCCCAGATTGTTCAGCTGGGCATCCAATCTCCTGACAGATTATTTCACAAGTACTTGTACCGTGCTATGATTGATATGGGCCTTGAGAATGAGTTGCTGGAGTATGGAGGTCCTGATTTGGTGCCTTTCCTACAAAGTGCTGGCTGTGAACCTATACAAGAGGTGATTTTTTTAATGTTATTTTGTTTTGGATCTGATATGATGAATTTCAATTGTCAAGATTCTCTTAGTATGCTTCAAAATATGATCGGACAAATGCTTTCAAAAAACAGCTGGAACGTCTTCCATCTGGTCTTAACCAATATCTTTCCTTGGTGCTAATGCTTTTCCTTCTTTTGTTATCCTGATGTTTCTTCCATGTTTGTAGGTTCGGGCTGTTTCTGCGGTCACATCGGCCGCTTCTCCAATTAGTTACTCAGGAACAGCCATCCCATCCAATCAAGCCAAATATTCTGATCTGTTGGCACGATATTATGTCTTGAAGAGGCAGCATCTGCTTGCAGCTCATGTATTACTAAGACTGGCAGAGAGGCGTTCAACTGATTCTGGGGATGTTCCTACTCTAGATCAAAGGTTAGCATATATTCATTCAGTCTTCCTTAATTTTTTGTGGAGTTTTGGGGGATCCTTTTTCAAACACCTTACCATGATTTTATTTTACCAGAAAATCTAGCTAAATAATTTGTGGGGTTTCTTTTTGTCCGGTATCTCTTCATGCTTGGGTTGGTATGTCTTTGACATTTTTATGAATTCCATTATCACCTACCAATATTCTAGTTTCGTTTGGGAGTTTCTAGTGCCTCATTTAATAATCCTGACCACATACGATCTTTCCATAGTAATGTCTATATTTACTGAATTCGATATTAATTTGACCACATGTAAACTAATTCTTATATAGATTTGATATCAATATCTGATTATAACATTCTTGGTTTGAGTCGCTTTATAAGAAATGCTTTCTAAAGTCAGGTTGACCTAAGGTTCCTCATCTACTCAAAAGGATTTTTGAACTTGTCGTCTTAAAAAATAAACCCAACCCATCCAAGGCTGGATATTAGTCAAACTCGTCTGTAGAAAAAATTCCTGATCCCCTTCACTGGTAATAATGGATTTCAGGTATCATTACCTAAGTAATGCAGTCCTACAGGCTAAAAATGCAAGTAACAGTGAAGGCCTGGTAGGTTCTACCAGAGGTGCGTATGATGATGGGTTGTTAGATTTGTTGGAAGGAAAACTTGCTGTCCTTCGTTTTCAGATAAAGATCAAGGAGGAACTTGAGGCTTCCGCTTCCAGGATAGAAGCTTTGCCTGGTGCATCTGAGCCTGTCCAAAGTGGAACTGTTCCCAATAGCACTTTGAGTGGTGATGCCAATCTTGCAAATATTGCACGAGAGAAGGCCAAAGAGCTGTCATTAGATTTAAAGAGTATAACTCAGCTATACAATGAATATGCTCTTCCATTTGAACTTTGGGAGGTACTTTATTTCTCTTGCTTGCCAGTGATTGCTATTATTTCTCATTGAACCTTACCACAAAACAAAATTAGGGAAATTCTAGTTTTTATTTATAACTGAATTTTTTCTTGTCTCTGCTGTGCTCAGATATGTCTAGAAATGCTATACTTTGCATACTATTCTGGTGATGCTGATAGTAGCGTTGTAAGAGATACTTGGGCCAGATTAATTGATCAAGCTCTTTCAAGGGGTGGCATTGCTGAAGCTTGTTCGGTATTGAAGAGAGTTGGTTCTCACATTTATCCTGGAGATGGAGCTGGTTTGCCCTTAGACACACTGTGTCTCCACCTCGAGAAAGCTGCACTGGTATATTGGAGACACATGCACACTACCTATATTGATATTATATCTATATATTTACATATCCGTATGCGCACACACACACACACGAATAAGCAGCTTTAAAAATACTTAAAAACCGGAAGAAGAAAAAAATTGTTACCTGATCAATTTATTTTATTTCATCTCTTTGTAGGAAAGACTGGAATCAGGGGTTGAATCTGTTGGAGATGAAGATGTGGCAAGGGCTCTTCTTGCTGCTTGCAAGGGTGCAATTGAGCCCGTATTGAACACTTATGACCAATTGTTGACGAGTGGTGCTATTTTGCCATCACCAAACCTTAGGTTACGCCTTCTACGATCAGTATTAGTTGTACTTCGAGAGTGGGCAATGTCTGTGTTTGCACAAAGAATGGGTACAAGTGCTACTGGAGCTTCTTTAATTCTAGGTGGAACATTTTCACTGGAGCAAACATCAGGGATTAACCAAGGGGTTCGAGATAAGATCTCAAGTGCAGCAAACAGGTGAGCTTATTTATTTATTGTTCTTGTTTGCGACAAACAGCGTTCTTTGTTTGCTTTATGCTCAATTTAATATTTACGTCTATAAAATACCTGATCCAATATGCAGATTTTGTACCTTTGCTGTTTTATAATCTTCTTTGTGCCAAGATCAAGGCTTAAAAAACTCTGGATCATTCTAGATGTTGCATGAAATCCTTTTGTGATGGATGAAATATACCCCATTATACAATCAAATATACCCTGTCATTTGTTTTCAAATGAATCAATAACGTGCAGGTGGTGATCAGTGTCTCACCACTTCAATTTAGTCATGTGGACAAGTCTAGGATTTCAAATGTGAACTGTGATGTGTATATCTTTTCATGCTTTGTATGCACTAGGAGAAAAGAATTGTGACCTCACAAGTTGATGGTTCCTCCGATACAACAAAAGAAAATGTAGAAAAAATAATCCAATCTGAGCATTTCCTTCCCTAAACATTCTTAAGAGTTTGAGTGTATGATTTGTTCCTTTTGAACTTGGAATTCCAGGTATATGACTGAGGTACGGAGGTTAGCCCTTTCACAGAGCCAGACTGAAGCTGTTTTCCATGGCTTTCGAGAACTCGAAGAGTCACTGATAAGTCCCTTTTCTTTTGATCGTTTTTGATCCTTTTTACTGTTCATCGTGCCATATATGGTGTTGTATGAAATTTTTCTTGTTACATGTATAACATTTTCCAAAAATAAAAAAAATGTTATAATTTCATTATTGAATGCGTCATGTAGTTTTGTGCAAAACAGACTCTATTATTCAAAGGGAGTGTTGACTGGATGGAGTGTTGACTGGATTTATTTGGAAAAGGATGAAATAATAGGCTAGTTTCGTCTTTGTCCAGAGTAGTTGTAGCCAGCTCATCTAAGTTGATCTGGGAACAAAGCTCATCTAAGTTGATTTGGGAACAATGTCTGATAATGGGCTTATCAGCATTGTTGCATTGTGCGTGAAATTCTATAGTCCCTTAGATGAAGCCTATCTGTCAACTATTAGATCAAATTGGTTACCTATTGGATCACATTGGTTAGTTTGATTTAACAGTTAAGAAATAGAGCCTCATCTAAGGGCCTAGATAAGGCCCTCACTATAGAGCGACTATGCATTGTGCTGCAGCAGCGACTTATGGATGTTATGCGTGTGGCCTTGCATCAAAACTTTGTGCCTGCTAAAGGTGCTCGTTCCACCCAGTTACCAAGGAGCTAAATAGTCTTTGGTCGTTTCTGTTTTTTTATTATTTTTATTTTAATGGACTTGCTCATTTAATTTAAGATGAAAAATGTGAAACCTTTTTCCTTGGTTTCTTTTTTGTTTTTTGTTTTTTGTTTTGGTTTGAAAGCAAGCGGCATTTTAGAAAGAAAAAAGACTATAAATGGTATCACTGCTGAGATTAGATGACTTGTGATATGACAAAAAAAACTACTAGGATTAGATGGCCCCCAAGAGAAAAGACTACAGTCGGAATGGTGAGGCATCGTCATCTTATCTTAAGATTGATTTGAATAATAATTGCAAGTAGATTTATGGGTCAGCTTATCTTAATAATTGAACTATTTGTTTTTTCATGAATAATGATTGAACTATTTCGATCAAACTGGAAAGTATGATAAATTTGAGTTAGACCAATTGATTAGGGTAATGTGTCCATCTCTTCATTTTCCTTCATACTCTAATACAAAAATTGAAAATTAAAAACTAAAATTGAAATGATTATCAAACGGGTTCTAAGTATATGACAGTATTTTGGAGTCTTAAGTTCAATTGAAATCTGATCTGACTACTCAAATCGTGGTTATGAATAATAACTTACAATCGAGGACATAACAGATCAAGCTAGATTAAGTCGTGGGGTTGGGCAGATTTAGAATAAATTTTTTTATTTTATGAATTAGTCCAGATACCAAATATAGACATTTTCAAACTGATCTGCAATTATAAAATGTGAGGGTATATCCGTCTTTCCATAACAACCAGACTTCCAACCTCTGTTAGTAGCCCCTTCCGAGATCGCTCAATAGTCAATACAGAGAGAGAAAGGACTGCCACGACTGAGACTAGAAAGAAAAGCACAGACGAACCCAAATCAAATAAACAAAAAAAAAAAAAAAAAAAGACATAAGAAGAGAAAAAGAAAAACGAAAAGGGAAGGAAAACTTCCGTAGAATTTGTGTTTACATTTTTCTCAATTTCCGATTCATTCCCAATTTCTGCAGATCTGATTTTCCTACCGAGTCTTCAAATTCCCGAATTTTCAATTCCGACGAAAACCCTAGAGAAATGTTCCGATTGGAACAGGAGAAGATCCGGAAACGAATTTGACATCCGAATTCATTTTCTTTCAATCGGTGAATTCAATTACACCAGAAATTATAATTCCTAGGGTTTGACATGGCCGACGCTCTTTCAGTGATTCCCGCGTCTGTCCTCCGCAACCTCGCGGACAAGCTCTATGAAAAGCGCAAGAATGCCGCGCTTGAGGTCTTTCTTTCTTGCACCGATTCATTTTTGTTAGTTTCGAGTGGTTGTAATTAGATCTTCAATTGAATTCTATATGTGTGGGCGTTTATGTATAGGTTGAGGGAATTGTGAAACAGCTCACAACGGCTGGGGATCACGATAAGATTACGGCGGTGATCAATTTGCTCACTACGGAATTCACTAATTCGCCACAAGCGAATCACCGGAAGGTATTGGTGTGAATGTTTGCCAGTGGGTTGCTTTATAAGTTATTTAATTTGACAGACTAGTTGGAAGTTCAATTTGCGTGGCTCTATTTTTCCATGTTGATTAAGTTTCTCTCTTCAGATGCGCGAATTTTGATTCTTTTTGTTGCATAGGGAGGATTGATAGGATTAGCTGCTGCAACAGTTGGTTTGACCAGTGAAGCGGCTCAACATCTTGAGGTAAGGCGTTATTTATTGATTTCTTTAGAAATCAAGTTTTTGTATAAATCTTTAACGTATTGTGGCCAGGTTGGTTTGAATTTTGGTAGTTACGTGTGCAGTTAACCTTCATGAGGTAGTATATAGCAAGGGCTACAATAGGATGCTTAGTTTTGCTAGTTAAAACTAGCACAATGTGCTAAGCTTCCACTCTAGATGACTAAAACACTGACCTTTTACCCAGAATAATTTTGCTGTAGTGTGTTCCAATAGGTGGAAGTGAAGACTGATCTGATAAGATGTTAAAGTTTTTTATTTTCCTGGCGATGGAATTCCAACATATACATAATGTTTTATGGGCTCACTGTGTACGGTGTCTCATTATCTGACACAGAATTTGAAGTTAGTTTCCTTCTACGACTTTTTGCTTTGCAGATTGTACTTATGCCTTGGCTTGTAAACCAATATCAATCTTGGTTTTTTCTTAAATAAGTTTAAATGGCTTATGAAATCATCCTCTCTGATTTTATTTGGAGATCTAGGGCTAACTTTTTTTTGAAGTTGATATTTAATTTTAAATTTGCATAGGTTTTATTAAGAAAACAGTCATGTAGTTACAAATGAGGCATTACATTGAGGGAGCAATTCCGTTCATAATTATGAAGTGAGTCATTTAGAAATATTTGTAACTTACGAATTAAATCATATTGGACATGTAAGAGATGCCAACACTTTATGCAATGTTGTAAACTTGTAATCCTTTTGAAAGTTCCCTTTGTGCATCCCTTAACTGAGTTGATTGCTGGCTTATGAGAATATAGAATGGTCCCATGTCAGCTATATTAAGCTGTCCATCTCGAAGTTTAGCTTCTTTCCTTCTGGAAAGTACTAGTTTTAAAGCTATTTCATTTCTGACTCAATTAAATGCCAAATTCTTCTTTATTGGTATTGAGTATTTATTTTGCTTCTGATTTATCTTGCCAGCAAATTGTGCCTCCTGTGCTTAATTCCTTTTCTGACCAAGATAGCAGAGTTCGTTATTATGCTTGTGAAGCTCTATATAACATTGCAAAGGTGAGCAGATTAGGTGGCTGACTTATTAATTTATTATTCTGTTTCCCTGACTTGGGCTTGATATAATTTTGTTTTATTTTTCTGGTTCTCAGGTTGTAAGAGGAGATTTTATCATATTCTTTAATCAGATATTTGATGCCTTGTGTAAGCTTTCAGCAGACTCAGATGCTAACGTACAAAGTGCTGCTCATCTTTTAGATCGGCTTGTAAAGGTAATTTAACCTCCTTCCTCATCTACAGAAAGGAAAATCGAAAGCAAGGGTCTTTGGTTTTTTTCAATTGACTGTCTTCAAGATAGACATTTATTTTTTCTATATTAATTCTTTTTATATACTGAAGCAGGATATTGTCACTGAAAGTGATCAATTCAGGTGCGTAATATTCTTGATCTGGATTTGTGACTCTCAAGACATAATACAACATTTACATTTAATTTTGTTTGTCTGTTTCTTTCCCTTCGGCAGCATTGAAGAATTTATACCATTGTTGAGGGAGCGTATGAATGTCCTAAATCCCTATGTCCGCCAGTTTTTGGTTGGATGGATCACTGTCTTAGACAGTGTTCCAGATATTGATATGCTGGGATTTCTTCCTGATTTTCTTGATGGTAATTGTTTTTCATAGTAAAAATTATATGCTTCTTCATTTCAAATCTTGTCTGGTAATTGGATATGAACTTACAGTTTGCTTATAAATATCAGGCTTGTTTAATATGTTAAGTGATTCAAGCCATGAGATAAGACAACAAGCTGATTCAGCACTTTCAGAGTTTCTCCAAGAGATCAAGAACTCCCCAGTAAGACTTCTAACTGTTAATCCACCAATCCTGCAATAATGTCTGTTGTGTGTGTTTTTTTTTTGTTACTTTTGGAGAACCTGTGCCAGTGATTCCTCCCACCCCCTACCCCGCGCCTCTACCCAATGTACACACACACACACACACATATAGCTAGCTTCCCCCCTTTTTCTGAATCTAAAAACTATATATCTTGTTCATTTGTAATTTTCTGACTCGAGCAGTGCTACTCTTCAAGTCTGTAGATTATGGTCGCATGGCTGAAATACTGGTGCAGAGGGCTGCTTCACCGGATGAATTTACTCGGTTAACAGCTATCACATGGGTATTTTCTGCCTACTCATTGCTATCATTGTCATAGGGTTTGTATGGATGATGTTCTCGATATTCTCATGAAAGCAATGCTTTTCTTGATAGTCTTTTGTATGTGATTCTTTGCTATGCAGATAAATGAGTTCGTAAAGCTTGGTGGGGACCAGCTTGTTCCCTATTATGCTGATATTCTGGGAGCGATTTTACCCTGCATATCTGATAAAGAAGAGAAAATTAGAGTGGTTGGTTAAATTTCCTCCCTCTTCTTTTTTTTCTTCTTATTTTTGGTTTGGGGGTTGGGGGAGGGGCGGAGGGGTTGTGTTTTTCCTGATTTCATTGCTTCTGGGAGTTACTTTCACTGAATTCTTTTATTTTTCTTTCCCATCACCTAAAGGTTGCTCGTGAAACCAATGAAGAGCTTCGTGCCATTAAGGCTGATCCAGCTGAAGGATTTGATGTTGGAGCAATCCTATCTATTGCAAGGAGGTGTAGTTTTTCTAACCAAAACAACCTAGGGTGATATGTTATTAGAATATGCCCTTTTATTTCATGGGTATATATAGTACGGCTGCATGTTGTGGAGCTATTAGAAATGTCCGTTCTTAAGTTGCATTTTTCATCCTTTTGCTCTATTGTTATGCTGGAGGATTTGTGGTGATTTGGGAAATTTTTTCTGATCAGGCAATTATCTAGTGAATGGGAGGCTACTAGAATTGAAGCATTGCACTGGATTTCAAACCTTCTAAACAGACATCGTGCTGAGGTAATTGGGCACTTTTCTAATTGCACGCACTTCTAGTTGCATGATTTTGAACCTAGTGTAATGTTTATTCAGGGGAGTTCCGTATTGAACTTTTTTCAAAATTAAACTGGATAACTTATGCCTCTGTGTAAATTGTAATATAAAATTTCTATTACTGATTCACAGCCTGGTTAATAATTCTTAGTTCATTGCTAGTTATATATCGATTACTGTTTGTCCTTGCCTGTATTTTTTGTCAGAAATATTTTATTTTAATTTTTACCTGAAACAGGTTTTAACTTTTCTGAACGACATATTTGACACCCTTTTAGAAGCACTTTCAGATCCTTCTGATCAGGTAATCCTTTTAGTCTGATGGATCTTTTTCTTTTATTGTTTCAAGATGATTTTCTAATCTTTATTTGGTTGCATGAGTTCGATTGGTGATTATTTTTTATTTTTTGTGTTATTGTCAACCGTCACTATTTCCATGGCTGTCTGTATTTTCTCAGTTATTATGTTCAAATTATGATTCACATGGATCTTTCGATCTGTTGATTGACTACTAGTTGAGGTTCTCAAAGTTAAAAAGATGATTGAAAAACAGTACTGCTGAGAGAAAGCTACTCTAAAACGTATATCGCCAATAGTGATTGGTTACCAAGAGTTGAGAGAGTTAGCCCTGACGGATTTCGTTCAGAAATTGGCTGTTAGGAATATGGTGAGAGAAATTGAAATGATTCTTCTAAGAACTTGCTTCTGTGAAACTTAAAGCGTTTCTTCTTCTTGTTTTTATAGTTTCAGTGTATATTGATCATAATGGGTTTATCCTTTAACATTTTCTCTACTTTTCTAATAAGTGTGAGTTGCCATTTTTTCATTTGTTTGGTTCGATAGATGAGGATAATGGGAGTTTAGCGGCTGAAATTATGAGTACTATCAATTATCTCAGACGCTTGTGATTTCATGTGGTACATTGTCATGCACTAAATAATACTCTTGTTACTACCTTTATTGAAGTCTCCTTGGGCTCTGCGAGTATCTTCTGCTGACTGATGTGAATTATTCTTTTATTTATGTATTTTTCCAGAGGCATTTTGAACTTTCTTTGAGAAGTAAAAATAAAAAATAAAATTATAGTGTCTTCATGTAATACTTTCTTTCCTATTACCAGATATCCTCTGTAGTTATCCATTGTGAGCTGTCTCCTAGTATGCCAGAATGTGGCTTATTTATTACTTTATGATGTCCAAGCATGCATAAATGAAAACCTAATTGCACAGAGACATATTGAACAGCATTTATTTGGGTATATAATGTTGCGAGTCTGGATTTATGTCCAGGTGGTTCTCCTGGTCCTTGAAGTTCATGCATGCATAGCACAAGATCCACAACACTTCCGCCAGCTTGTCGTGTTCCTCGTGCATAATTTCCGTGTAGATAACTCTCTTCTAGAGAAGTGAGTCTCTCTCTCTCTCTCTCTCTCTCTCTCTCTCCCCTCCTCCTCCTGGTCCTTTAGCTAGTATTTTCAATTGTATCTATGATAATGTGTTTTTTATTTTGACTCTGCCCTTTCTTTTCATTCTTTTCCCCAAGGCGTGGTGCTTTGATAATTCGGCGACTTTGTGTGCTTTTAGATGCTGAAAGGGTATACCGAGAACTGTCTACTATACTAGAAGGAGAGTCGGACCTGGATTTTGCATCTATTATGGTTCAGGTTGTTATTTATCGCACAACATAAAGTAATATGTGCACAAGTAACCATATAATGAAGCAATTATTTGCATGTGATATGATTTGTAATTGAAATGGTTTTATACTTCCTAGTGGCTAGAATTAAAACAGTTTATTATGACCGAGGCATTAAAAAGACCAATTTTTCTAAAATGATTTTATTTATTTTATGGTCGAATGCTTTATTCAACAGTTCTTTCTTATGTGTTCTTTTCAGCATAATCTTTATTTATCCCTGTGTTCCTTTTCCTTGTTCAGGCTTTGAACTTGATTTTACTTACATCCTCCGAGCTGTCTGAGCTTCGAGATCTTTTGAAACATTCACTTGTAAATCCTTTTGGGAAAGACTTGTTTGTTTCTTTATATGCTTCTTGGTGCCACTCACCCATGGCAATTATAAGCCTCTGCTTATTAGCTCAGGTGAGGTTCTAGAGCTTTGTCACCCATGGATACCCCTTTGATTTAAAAATTTCTGTTTGCATGTGAACATTTGTTCTGTTTTCATGAACATGTTTTTATTGACAGACATATCAGCATGCGAGTACTGTGGTTCAGTCTCTGGTGGAGGAAGATATTAATGTGAAATTTTTGGTCCAGTTGGATAAATTGATTCGGTTACTAGAAACTCCGATCTTCGCATATCTTAGATTACAGGTGCAGTATTGAAATGTATTTCTTATATCATTGCCATATTTTTTAACCTTTGTTCTGCACTGAAAAGTACTACATTAGCTGCTCTCTCTTTCTCTCTCTCAAGGAGTGGCCTCTCAAGCTTCTCAAAGTCAGCTTTATGAATTGGAGTTTAAGGAGAGAAAATGAGCTTCCCATTTTGGTTACGCTTAAATGTTTCGTGTCAAGTTTATCATTTGGCAAAATAAGAAAAAATGTTTTATTGCAAGTTTTGTACAGAATGCCCGTTTGCTTTTTACCATTTTGTGTTTTCTGCGTTGCTTTCTCAAATTGAGATCTAATGTTGAGTGACTGAGCTGTCTTTTGGTTCTTGCAGCTTCTTGAACCTGGAAGACATGTATGGTTGTTAAAAGCCTTGTATGGTCTTCTGATGTTGCTTCCCCAGGTATAAACTAAGAATTCTTCATTTTCCTTCTTCTTCCTCTATACAACTGCAAGCATGATGTTGTCTTAAATCCCCTGTTTATAACTTTTGCTTTCTCTATATTAGGAAGTCAGAAGTAAAAGAGTAGTTTTCTTTTTCCAATAAATAGAAGATAGTGTTGTTTACTTATCTTGGCTATCATGTAGTTCAAAGATCCTTGTTTTACCTTTCGTTTTTCTTCTGAACGCTCTTTGGAAACTATTTGAGGGTGAACCTTTCAGTAAGTTCTTGTTCCGAAATCTTTCCTGGTGGTGGCAAATGATAGTATTCAATGTTAAAAATTTAAAAATACTATTAAGCATTAATCATTAATCATCAATCATTGAGATCAGACCTTAAATTTATCTCGAAACTACTTCAAACTGTGCCTCGTGAGAGTTCTGGTTCTTGTGATTAGTAGCAATCGTCCAAACTGTGCCTTATGAGAGTTCTGTTTTTTTGTGATTAGTAGCAATCATCTTGGTATTTGTAATGTGTTTAAGCTTCATTTGATTCTTGATTGCAGCAAAGTGCCGCCTTTAAAATCCTACGGACTCGTTTGAAAACTGTACCTTCATACTCATTTAATGGTGAGCAACTCAGGCGAACTTCTTCGGGGAATCCCTATCAAATCCTACATCACATGCCAGGTGGCTCACAGATAACTGAAGATGGCGACATAAACCAGGACAGTAAGAATTCGCATAATGGAATCAACTTTGCTTCAAGACTACAGCAGTTTGAGCAAATGCAGCGACAGCATCGTCAGCATGCGAAAGTGCAGGCACAATCACACAGAAATTCGACAACATCTTCAACACCAAAGGTTTGTTGAGTTTCTTCCTTGGGATATTAACATTGCTGGTGAGATTTAGTGGCATCTTGATGAGTGTGTTTTTGGAAAATGTTATGTGGGAGCTGTATTGGCAGGCACCTGCTGCAAACATTTCTTCAGATAGCCCGTTCTTACTTTTTCCTTTTTCTTATTAAACTGCAACTTAATATAGTTATATGGTGTCATACAGTCATACTTGCTATGTAATGGTTTGATTTTCTCCCATATTGTGCCTCTAAAGCTTCGACTTGTGTGTTGGAATTACGTTGTTTCTTGGTGTATATGCAGGATGTGCAAAGACCTGAAGAACTCAGCAGAACTTCTTCATCAGATGTGAATAGGCCTGCTTCGAGATCTAGGAGGGCGGCGGGGCAGTTACAATTATAATGTTATTGCTTCTGGACCCTGGCTGAGGGTAATATGTATTCTTCTCAGCAAAGCATAGGAAGGAGTGGCGGATGGGATCTGGTTGGTATAGTTTGTAAAATTGTATATCGTAGTAGTTTGTTGTTAAACTCATGCAGGTTGGTTGGGATGGTGAAAATTGGGTTTTGAATTGAGATGAGCAGCTCATTTATCGCGAGCTATTCTTTTGACTTGTGTAAGAAGAGGGATGTGCCCATGTGGTTCTGTTATTTTTTATTGAAAACCATGTGGGGAGGAGAGGGTAGAGGGAGATATTTCATTTAGAAAGATGGCAGTGTGTTTTCTTGAGATGTATCTGTTACACAGTTACAGCAATCTTATAAAGTTAGTCGAGCTACTTCGTCTTCGTGTACGCCTTGATCCTGATCCTCAAAAATTGAAAAAAAAAATGAAAAAAAGAAAGAAAGAAAAAGAAAGTTTATTTGTAGTTATTAAGGGCCTGTTCGGTATCATTTTCAAGGGCCACTTTCTGTTTTTGTTTTTGGTTTTCACGTGAAAACGTGTTCGGTGGGTTATTTTGAGAAACAAGCTGAAATTGTTTTTCGAGAATGAAAATGAAAGTATGAATAAATGTTGAAAACGCTAGAAAGTCGTTTTTGTTTTCGGCATTTTTGTTTTCGGCATTTTTGTTTTCAGCCTCTCCAAATCAAAGCCAACTCTCCTCCGTCACTTGAGCAAACAATCCAATCAAATTATATCCAAAACAATCAAATCTCCTCCTTCCAACCATAATCAGCCCCAAAATTTCAAGAAAAAAAAAACTCATAATCACACAAATCTGCAACTAAGAAAAAAAGACAGAGAAGAAGAAAAGAAAAAAAAGGGGAAGAAGAAGAAGAGAGAACCAGAAAGAGGGAGAAGAAGGGAAAGGGAGAGAGAGAGTTGCAGAGGGAGAGATGAGAGAAACCAGTCACCACATACTCAGCTCAACCACCATCACCACCCAATCTAATCACCACAACCATTAATTAGTGGAACTGGAGAGGTGGATTGATGGGATTCATGTAATGGAAGGAAGGAGGAGTGAGAGTGAAAAAGAGGGAAGGAAGAAGAAAAGAGATGGTAGTAGAGAAGAGGAAGAAGGAAAGAAAAAGGAATGGGTCTGGGAAGGAAAGAGGAAGAAAAGAGGAAGAAAGAAAGAAAAGGAGAAAAAGGAGAAAAGAAAAAAGAAAGGAGATAAAAGATATAAAAAACAATAGAATTTTTCATTTGTTAAATTATACATTTTTAAAAATATTTTCTCAAAACAGAAATTAGCAAAAATACCCTTGAAAAATAATTCACATAATATTATTCTCAATTTTTACTACTAGACATATTTTCATTATTTATAATAATTTTAGCCTCTAAAAATATCAGAATTTTTTTTAAAAAAAATTAGAACTAAAATTAGCAAAAATACACATGAAAAACAATTGTACTAACAAACACGTTTTCATTATTTTTGTTTTCTAAAAATGTTTTCTAATTATCTACCAGACACATTTTCATTTCTTGAAAATGCAAATTTGTTTTCTTGTTTTCATTCTCTGAAAATATTCTCAAAAAACATTCTCTGAAACCTAATTGATTTGCTTGTGTTTCAACCCGACACGGTTCTTTAAATCCATTCATTTCATTTGTGTACTGCTGATGATTTCTCTCTCTGTTTTTAACTCTTTTTTGGTGAATAATAAAGGGGGTGAGACACCCAAAAACAAACGTGATTTTAAAATATACAAATTTATAAATAAACCCAATCCTAGACATGTATTTATAAAAAAACCCTAACACTATTTGAACATAGAAACAAACCCAAACTCAACCCCAAAATCAACAATTGTATATTTTTTGGGTGTGTTTATAAATGGATTTTGAGTGTGTGTAATGATAGGTTTTGGGTGTGTTTATAAAGTGTTTTGGGTGTTGGGTTTTTTTATAATTTCAGCCCCCATTTTGGGTGTTTTAGTGAAACCCCCTTTAAAATAAATCAAGTCTCCAATCAATTATGGTTTCTTATCAATTCTCATTTCAAGAGGTCCAATAATAAAATCCCAACCAAATATCTCACTCTCAGAATATTATATGTAATTCAGGAATGCTTCTTGCTTTAAACATAAGAGTCCAAAATCAATTTTGGATTGAATACTTGGGTTGGGCAAAATCCAAAATCAGAGCTGTAACCTAATGAGATGAGATTTCATCAAGCTTTTTATTCAGATACAGGAGATCCAAGTCAGCGGGTAGCAAGACAATATCAAAATAGAGAAACAGAGAGATCAAAGCAACTAACTCATAAAGGAAATGCAACGGCAGCAGGTGGATTGATCGATTGTTTGATTTACTTACCAAACCTCCTCTCCAGTTTTCGCTGTCTGCCAAATGTGAGAAACCCAAGAGCTTTAGCTATTAGCGGGCGCGAGGCCGGCGTATGCAGAGGTGCTGCCCATGGCTCTGTTGGATTCTTATTCATATCCAAAGTCAAATAAACTTCAAAAGATTTGAAGGATTTGAGGATTCTAAGGATTTGATTACATGGCAAATGCCGCCCCAATTATTTTACATAACAGCAGCAGCCCTTCAATTATGGACAACTCTACTTTTACTTGGACATCTAAACAAGCCATTAAAACAGTCCTACGTAGGGGTAGCTTCCTCCCTTGAACAAATTACTTAATAATAAAGTTGCTCCTGAGGATGCCATTGACTTTGTAAAGCCTCATTTCTGCCCATCTTTTACCATTCCATTTGAATAATGATGTCGTTCTCTTTCTTTGTTTTCCTTTTTTTCTGGACTGAAGATTTTTTCTAGTGCAGTTGAACATAACCCAAATGAGAAACTTGAGCGATGTTATCTGTTATGAATATTGATATATATAGTTTACTATTTCCTGAGAATGAAAAAAAAAAAAAAAAAAATCAAATCAAATCAAATCCAGTGCAGGAACGCTGTTCATTTTCTAACCTACTTCGGTCGGCGAGGCAAGCGCATCAACTAAATAGAACTTACTCATAAAATTAATCTAATTGGACTTAATTGCATAAAAAGGCTGACCAGTTATCGCACGTTCACAGAAAAACTTCAAAACTTGATAGCAACAAGTTCAGATCCTATTTCCTTTATAATATGGTAAAGGCTTAAAGCATGGTGTAGTAGGGAAAGGGAAAGGGAAAGGGAAAAGAGAAAATATATGTCCAGTAGTACATATCCTTCTTGTCGTGCACAAGAATCAACCCATTAATTATGTTTTACAATAATGAAACGAAATGAAATGCTATTCCACTCCATTCTCATGAATTATAATCTTAAGCGGGCAAGGGTTTCACGATAACTAGTAATTAAGCCCAACCGAGCATCACCATCATTCCGCCATATCAAATCAGGCAAAACAATTGAACTTTTATAAAAACGATTACTCTTCATATCATAGAAATGATGAGATGCCTGTACTTCTGGTGAAGATTGAATGAAAAGCTCACCTGTGTGAATTGTACGTAAAGAATTCAAATGATGGTACGTCGACTCCCGCCAATGAGAGGGAAAATTGATAGTCTCTTTAGCCCACACTTGATTTTGGTAGTCCTTCAAAATCCATAACTCCAACATTAATTTCTGTGGCATCGCATCCTTGTCATCCATTAGAGCTAGACGTCCACCCACTTCAGCAATTGTCCAACAGGGATCACTACCATCATCTTCAGGAGTTGTGATGACCCTGAATCTCTCCTCTCCAAGGTCAAATACCACTATCCTACTCCTATCCTCACCATCTTGATATATCCAATGTAGGGCTCCATGAAGGCACACACTTTCCCCATACAAGTGGGAAGAAAGGGGATTAAAAGGGAGCTGATCGAGGTCTACCTCAATGCACCTCCATGAATCAGAACCCAAAGTCAAAATCTCGAGCTTTAAACTAAAGAGATTTGAAGTCCAATCATGGCACAATTGGACTTGGAGAAGCTTATACTTGTTTGTAAAAGGACTGAACCCAAAGTGGCCTTTAATCTGGAGTGTGTATTTGGACAGTGAAGTATGGGGGAGAATGATCGACTCTCCGGTGGAGGGATTAAATATATGAACGTGGTCCTCGGGGTCATGTTCATGGTGGGTTTTAGTGGCTACCGGTTTAGCAAAGTAAAAAATACAAAACAGGCCATTAGTACACTGATAATCGTAGAGATGACAGTCAGGGGACAGTGTTAGAAGGTGGGTGGCGGGTGAGGTACTACCATCTCCATCTCCATCTCCATCTCCATCTTGGTTGATTTGGACGGATAGCAAGTGGTCGTGGCCTGTGTCGCGGTCAAAGACATTGAGGAGGAGGTGAGTGTACCTGCTGTTGTTGCAGCGCAAGTTTCGGTGGACACCAAGAAATGTAGGGTTACCGGAGATGAGAGAGGACCATGACTTGCAAACGCACTTGAACCGCATCAGAGACTTAGCTGGTAGCCGTGGTAGTATAAGAAACCATATGATTTCACTTGGGAGCTCTGGAACTACTGATGGAACATGATCACCTTCAACTTCAGCTACTTCCATGTTTCTACTACTACCTACACTTGTAAGATCGGTGAATATTGTAACTGTTGAGAACATAAATATCTACTACCCAAAAAATTGCAAGAGCATTCATTTGGGCAATTTTCAATCTAACATATCAATAAATCAACAATAATCATAGCTTCCCATCTATCAATCATTTACTGTTCATGATTTGAAGCAAAATAGCGAAAAAACAAAAAAGAAATATGAGCAGTGGACAATATTCAATCAAACATATCAGTAAATCAGTAATAATCATAACTTTCCATCTATCGATCATTCACCACTCATGATTCTAGCAAAACAGCCAAAATAAACCGAGAAATTTTATTTTTGGTGCTAAAATGGACAGATAAATTGAATTTGCTTTCAGAGACTAAAAGTTTAAACGGTACCTGATTGATTTGAAGCTTTGGATGGCAGTGTGCGGCTATGAGTGGTGATGAAGGCGTGCAGCGGCAGAGGGTGGAGAAAAGCAGTGCAGCAGAGACAGAGTGGAGAAAAACCTCTGCTTGCTACAGACAGCCTAGGTTTCTCTGCTATTAACAACAACAATGGCTGCTTCGACATACATTTGTTTTCTTTTAATAAATGAGAGGAACCCGACCCATTAAACCGTTTTCCTTACTTTTATTATTAATCATAGGGGATTTCTTCAAGGATTTTTTTTTTCTATTAATAAATTTTGACGGATTACGGTGAAAATTAACAGAGACTAATTTTCAAGGTTTTTTTTTTTTTTTTTTTTTTTTCTGTTACGATATAATATAATGGATATGTTGATTGATCATCCCGCTCTGCAATGGGAAATTTTTTTACAGTACAGTAGTAGTTTTAGAGAAATCAGGGGGAGAATATAAATAAAAAATTGTTTGGGGCACCATTAGAATGTAATGTGGCAAATCAATTAAGTATTGAGTATTATTTTACATATTATTGGTAGCAACGCAATCTACAGTTACAAATACAATATGCATAATCTACAATCAACTCTGAATTATAGAGCTAGATTTAGAGGACATGGCAAAAGGCCAACAACTTAGCTTGGCGCACACCAAGATTACAGCAGCACCCCCTTTAATTATGAACAACAACTCTTACTTCAACAGATAGATAAAGCGCTAAACAAGACATTGGGCGGAAAACGTGTTAAAACAACTCATATATACTACTAATACTATAATACTGTATTGTTTACAAAGCATAGATTTTCTCAAGGTCGGAGTTATAGTCATCATCAAGATCTGAGATGTTTGCCGAGTAGACTGACCACGAGAAGGACTTGCTTCCACTGGCCCTTTTGATGCGCCGTTGAGAGTCGCGCCGGAAACCCCCAAAGTGTTGCCGGAAAACAAAGTAGCACATGCTTGCAAGAGTTCCAACAAGCATTGGCACTCCCATAACGGTTATGGTAATAGCCATCCATGAACTCCCCTCTCCGACGACCACAAAGGCTATCGCCAGAAAAGCCCCACAAGTGCAAGCGCAGGCAGCCCACATTAGTTTGTTAACCACCGACACCACTTGCTTCTGAGCCCCTGTCTCCCAGGCCACCAAAGTGATCTGAACCACAACAACTGCTAGTGACATGAAAAGAGACGTAGCATTTAACAAGTAGAACACTTTGAAACCAACACTACGAGCTATGTTAGCATTCCCTGCTTCTGGTCCTTCAGTTACATATTGGCCAGGCAAGTTAAACATGGCCAAGAAGGCTATAGACGCAAACAGAACAGCAACTACTGTAATAGAATTGGTAGTGTTCTGGACAGCTTCTCTATGAAGTTTCTTTAGTTCTTTGGCAATACCAGAAACTCGCCGTCGAGTTGTTTCATTTTGTATAAGCTGTGACTGCACCTCATGCTTGATATCACTCACAGTTCTCTTCAGTTCCATCGCTTCGTCCACTTGGCCAACATGTCTTGCATACTTGGCACCAGCTTCCGCTAGTACTTCTTTAATTTCCAATGTTGATTCTCCATACGGTAGTGTATCTGCCAAATCCTTTGCAGTTTCATAATGATTATTAATGGCATTGACATCAATAGTCCTATAGCTCAGCAGAACGCCCACTATCTGAAAGAAAGAGGGTAAAACTTCAACATGAGAGTAAAAAGAAAAAAAAATGAATACACAAACACATGCCATTGGACTCACACCAGCAAGGCATTAAATTATAAGCTCTTCCTCAGATGCTGTCAAGAATCGACTTTGAGGATGTAATACTATAGTTATATATTCCTTTAAATACTTTCTGGTTCCTCATCGAAGCTTTTCAATGAGGAAAAACAGGCTCACAAAATAGCCAAGGGTTGACAGGAAATGAGAAAGCAGATGCTTTATCAATTATGCATGTAGGCACTTGGTGTATTATCTGGTTAATCTTAAATATTTATTTGGTATCTTCTTGCATGATTCCTTGGCAAGTGATACTTTATTGATGCTGCAAGAGGAATCGCCATGAGAATGAACTAGCTCCTAATCCATTTAGATTTACGGTTACCAGGTAAGTAAAAGCAACTGATAAATGCAAGGGAAGGCAGAAATAGTTAATGACAAGGATTTCACGAGCTGATGCATTTTCATCCTACATGGAATGGCAATACGTACAAATGTAAAGCAGGCAGAAATAATTAATGACAAGGATTTCATGAGCTCATGTGCTTCTATCGTAAATAAAATGCCAACATGAAGATACCTGTGGACGGCATTTCCTTGTAGCTATATGCACAGCTGTATTGCCCTTCTTGTCACGTTCATTCAGTATAGACCGGTCAGCAAGCAAAATCTCCTCTACAATCGGAGTACACTGACCTTTTACAGCCATATGGAGTGCAGTTTGACCCTTTTTATCTTTTATGCAGACTATTCCTGGATCTCGATCTATAAGTTCTTTCCCAGTACGTAGGTGGCCATACCTTGCAGTTGTATGTAACGCAGTTTTACCATTTTTTCTCACTATCCTCATTGAGCTGACATCGGCATCCAAGATGACGTTAACTACCTCTAAATGGTCCTGAGCGGCAGCTGAATAAAGAGGGCTAGTGTTTGACGAGTCACACAATTTACAAAGCTCAGGCCAAATTGCCAATAGTGCCTTCACAATACCTGAATAAATAACAGTCAATACCCTATTCCAGATAAATTTATAAAAAAAAGAAATCCTTTCACCACTGCAGTGATTACCGTATACATATAGCATGGAAAATACAGAAATCAACTCAAAATGGCCACAAGATTGCAAAATTTCTTATACATTAACCTCTAGGATATATCACAGTAGCTTCAGTATATGCAAAGCAGATTAAGACAAACAAGACCTTCAAAATTATCATCTTTACCAGGTTAGCGATCCGCAATGTATCAGTGATTATTTATTATTTTCCTTGGCCTACAAACATATACCATATACTTGAGGAGATGACTTTTTTTTTCTTCTAAGCTTCCCTTCAAAATATGTCAAAATCAAAATCATAGTTCATTTTGGTTCTTCAGTTCGAAATACACTCCTTTATGGAAACAAACCAAAAGAAATTTCTTTTTAAAGGAAAAAAACAAAGGAATTTCAACATGTCAGACTTGGGCATTATTCTGCTTGCAGTACAGAGAATTTGATCCTCTTACTAATCTCAAAAATTCACTCTAGGAAGGAAATTATTATTAATTATTGTACATACCCTTCCTTCAGCGTGCATAAAAATAACCAACCAATTCAACCCAATCAATTATCATCGCGCGAGCACACACACAAGCAAAGCTTAAGCACAGTAACAGTTAGAAAGCAATACCTAAGTGGCCACGCTTGGCGGCAACATGAAAGGCGTTCATATCATGCTTGGACCTGATCTTTGCAATCTCTATGTTACAGAACTGGAGCAAGTAACTGAACACCTCCTCCAGATTATTCTCTGCAGCCACATACAGGGCAGTCTCGCCTGCATCGTTCTGCATCGCCATCAGATCAGAGACGAGGGACCCATTTGAGGGCTCGTCCTTTGTGAGCTTATCAACCACCTGTCTCACCGACCCAAGGTCGCAGGATCGAACGGCGGAGAAGAAACATTGGTGGGTAAGGAAACGCAGAGACTTTGAGTCCATCGTGATTCGTGGGAGTTAAAAAGATTTAATCTTTCAAAAAGTCTCAGCTTCCCTTCATCAACAGAGAGAGGAGGAGGAACTGGAAGACCAGCCGACCAGATATAACTTTAAACGAGTCGAGAGGAGAAGGAATGATGGTGATATATGAGGTGCGGTGTTTCAGTGCTCTGTCTTTCACTTCAGATATTGGATTCTTGGCAGTATTGATTTTATTTTGGGAGATTTGGAAAAAACAAAAGGAGAGAAATTTTGTTTAAAAGAAGCCAAACAAAATAGACCTAAATTTACTTTTTATTTTTACTTTTTCAATTTTGATTGATTAATGGTGTATTTTTTTTAATCTGGTACAGAGATTGATTGATTTAAATTTAATGGTGTAGACTGTAAAGTGGGGTCCTTTTGGAAGGATATCATGTGCGGGCAGCGGAGTTAAGGAGAGAAACTCTCATGTAACATGGATAATATTTTTTGTTATTTATATTCAATAATTCAATGATATATAGGATAAATTTTTCATGCATAATTGTGTTATTGATCAGAAATAATAAAACAGTGGTATATCCATTACATATAAATTTTTTTGGAAGCCTTTAGATTCTCCTCCAATTTCAAGTCAATTTCAGGAGTGCAATTTTGCTCCTACCATTTGGCAACATCATACTTACTCATCATTAACGTATTGTAATTGTATTTATTAAAAAAAAAAAGTGTCGTTATTAATAGATGTAACACATTGCATCATTTGACATGAAATATTAATCTCTAATTGGCAAAGCTTTTTTTCTTTTGGACGAAATCTTGTTTCATTAAATAGAAGGTCAAACGCCATATTACATCAAAATGAACTCAAATAATTGAGTTCACATAAAATGCAATGCATACTGACATAGCATTACAAATAAAACTAACAAAATCATAAAGTATACATAAAGGTATTAAGCCCACATAGAGGCGAAGGGCCCACATAAATGCAGAAAACCCACAAAATGCAAAAGCCCACAAAGCTCAACACAACATTAGGAAACCCTAACACCATTAACAGACTCTAATTGGCAAAGCATGAGTATCTTTATCATGGTAGTTAAATTTGGTCATAAAGTTAAATATTTGTGAATTTGAGAGAGTTTTTATTTTTCACGATAATATTATGTGAAGAAAAAAATAGAATAATGTTATTCTTTTTACATTTGTATATTACATTTTTATACATTAGTATATAGTAGTGAGGTGGACAAACACATCAATTAAAATTAATTTAATATTTTTTTTTCTTTTATGATTTATTGATACTTTTTAATTGATATGATTGTCTACTGCCACATAAGATGATATGCGAATGTAATATGAGTAGTATTACCCGGAAAAATATTTATCTTTAGTTCCATATACAAAATATACAAAATAATAAAGATGAAAAGAAATCAAAGAAATGATGCAAATCTTTTTCTGTTATATCCATTCAACATATTTGTGAGTATCAACATCAGGTTCCTTGAATCAGAATCCTATATCAAGTCTTGCAAAGTGTATAACCAACCAAAAGGCTCGATTGACTCAATAACCTACAAGGATAAGGATAAAACATGTCAAGAAAATAATCTTACCATGGATTAATTTATAATCCGTATCCAATATCGATATGGATTTACAATTCTTACCTCTTATTGCTCGGACACCCACATAAAACAACCCTATAAATACATACATTATGCGGCTAAGCAAAGCCTTGATTCTCTAAAAGTCACGCTAACAAAGTCACGCCTGCTTGTTTGATGTGATTTTTGTTTAATTAGTGCCATTTACTCATTCTCAAATAGTAGGTTGAGTCGGTGACGCGTGGGATCCATTGTTACCGTTGGCATCCACCGAGTCATTGAGTTGGTGTGTATGCAGTGTAACTGACTGTAACTCATCAATTGACGCGCAATCTTCTCTCTCTCCTCCCAAAATTAGCGACAACCACCACACCACATTCATCTGAGTTATTGATGAGCCATTGACAGAGAAATAGGCGTTAAGATTCAGTTGGATTCTGTTTTCGTTTTCCGCATTCAGTTATTCACCCAATACCCAATTCCCCCATTTCCCAATCCCTACCCAAACTCTCTCTCTCATTTACTCATTCTCACATCCTTATAAAATAACCTGCAACCAACATCCCAATCCCAATCCCTGAATCTCCAAACAACAAAGAAGCAACAAAAATCCCCATGTTCAAATTTAACACAACCCTAGAAATCTGAATCTCACATTGACTATCTTCTTCTTCAATTCGTCTTTCATTTCACCTTTTCTCTCTCAGAGTCGTTTCAATTCAAATCCAGATGGGTTTCAAATCCCTCTTCTCCCGGAAGAAGAAATCCATTCCATCAGCCACAGCCCTCCCACTCACGACCACACCCTCGCGATCCCCATCCTTCAACTCGCGCGCTCAGATCGCCGAACTCGACCAGGTCTTCAAGAAATTCGACGTCAATGGCGACGGCAAGATCTCGTCTTCCGAGCTCGGAGCCATCATGAGCAGCCTGGGCCAGCCGGCCAACGAAGAGGAGCTCAGCCACATGATCTTAGAGGTCGATTCCGACGGCGATGGCTTCATCGACTTCAAAGAGTTCGTCGAGCTCAATACCAACGGGGTCGACCAGGCCGAGGCGCTGGAGAATCTGAAAGACGCTTTCTCGGTCTACGACATTGATGGGAATGGGTTAATTTCGGCCGAGGAATTGTATAAAGTGCTGAGGAGCTTGGGGGACGAGTGTTCGATCGCTGAGTGCAAGAAAATGATCAGTGCGGTCGACAGCGATGGCGACGGTATGATCAATTTTGAGGAGTTTAAGGTCATGATGATGATGGGCTCGCGTTATAATGATTCTGCTGCAGTTTGATCAACATCAGCCCGAATATTAATTCAATTCCACTTTCTTTTCTTTTTTTGTTGATTCATTCATCTCATTAGTTTAAGGCATCTGTGATCTCATTAGTTGAAGGATTTTTATTTTTTTTTTATGATTAAAGTATTTCATGATCATGTTGACATTTTCATCCTTCATCCTTGTATAATAATTCCGATCTAATCCATATTCAAATGTTAATAGTACTTTCGAATTTTCATTCATGGACTTGAATTTGATCTTGTTGATATAGTCTGTTCACTGGGTTATATTTTATATATATTTAAATGGCGTGTTTTCTTTTCTTGATCTCTTGTGTTGCCACTGGAAACCAGCTAGCTCAATGCCATTACAAAGTCAAATTCTCATCAGTGGGGGTAAGGAAATGCTATTGGGTTGGGGCCAGTGGCCATTGATGGAATGCCGATTTATTAGACGGAGAACAAAAACTTATTTCTTTCTAAAAGAGATCGTCCTCAATATGTGCTCATGTGTTTGACAGAAAAGTGAATGGAAAATAATGTAACATGTGATGTGAGTTTTTCTTTTTTGGGTCGAGCAACATGTGAGTGAGCCAACAACGGGTGAGAATAAAAAAAGAAAAAAGTATTGTAAAGAAAATGGTGGAGTCCACGTAAAGAAAAGGAGGGAATAACATTCAAAATGCTTAATGATGATGTTGGGTAAGCCAAAATACACAAAGGGAGAAGAGAGGAAAGAAATGAAGAGAAGAAAGGAAGAATGAGAGGAAACAAAAGAGAGTGAGTTCTAGCTTAATGCCACCTTAATTACTTTGGTGCCTAAGGTGGCCAACCCCCAAACTATGATACAATTTAGGTCAATTAGCCTTTGTTCCACTCTTTACAAGGTCATATCTAAGATTATTGTTGCTCGCCTCAGGCCTATTTTGCCCAAGCTAATAAGCCCCAATCAGGTTAGCTTTGTCCCTGGCAGGCATATCACGGACAATATCCTTATTGCTTAGGAACTAATGCATAACTTTAAAAATTTGAAAGGCAAGAAGGGTGTTATTGCTTGGAAAATTGATCTCTCCAAGGCTTATGATAGATTGAATTGGAACTTTATTGAGCATGTGTTGGTGGGCTTCATGTTGATTTGGTTCGTCTGATCAAAAGCTGTGTTACTACTGTGAAATATCAGCTTTGTGTTAATGGTGAGTTAACTACTCCTTTTGTGCTTCTGAACGGAATCAGGCATGGAGATCCTTTATCCCCTTATTTATTTGTGTTATGTATTGAAAATCTCTCACATATTATTTTTGATGTTGTCGAAAAGAAGAAGTGGAGACCTGTCAAATCATCTCAGTCAGGTCCTGCTGTTTCCCACCTATTTTTTGTTGATGATTTAATTCTTTTTGCTGAGGCTAGCTCCAATCAAGCTAGAGTTATGAGAAGTTGTTTGAAGCTGTTCTGTCATGCTTCTGGGCAGGTAATTAATTTTGAAAAATCTGCCATTTATTGCTCTCTTAACACTTGTAAGGAGCTTGCTAAGGAGATTAGTTATATATGTGGTTCACCCCTTACCAATGATCTTGGAAAATACTTAGGAATGCCCCTATTACATTCCAAAGTCACGAAAGCTACTTATGAATCTTTGGTGGATAAGGTTAAGCACATGTTGGCCTCTTGGAAAGGTAAATTTTTATCTTTAGCTGGTAGAGCTACCTTAATATAAGTTGTTACTGCTTCCATTCATATTTACGCTATGCAAACTACCAAATTACCTGCTAGTGTGTGTGATGATTTGGATAAACTCAATCGAAACTTCTTTTGGGGAGGAGGAGAGAAAAAGCAGAAGATCCACTTATGTCAATGAGATCTGGTTTATAGGCCTAAATCCAATGGAGGTATGGGTTTTAAGAAGACTGTTGCCATAAACCAAGCTATGTTGGCTAAAATTGGGTGGATATTGCATAGCAAGGATAAGGGCTTGTAGGCTAAAATTTATGAAAAAAAGTATATGCGGGGTTCTACTATTCTTGACCCTTCTTTAAGGTATAAGCAAGGCTGCTACAGTATTTGGAGAAGTATTCTCCATGGGACTGCCTTGTTATCCCAAGGGTTAGCTCGGAGGATAAGAAAATGGGACTCTACTCTTTTTTGGACAGATAAGTGGGTCACTGATGCGCCTCTGGCTCAGCAGGATGGGGTGTTGTAGGTGACTGATTTAAATTGTGTTGTTTCTGATTTCTCCAAAAATGGCTGGTGGGATGTTAACAAATTACGCTATGCTCTTCATGATGATCTTGTTCAGAAAATTCTTAATGTGCCTGTTGGTTTCACGGGTTCTATCCCCGATTCTCATATTTGGAGGCCTTCTCCTAATGGAGTCTTCTAAGTTAAAACTGCTGATAGGCTGTTATTTGAAGGTCCTTGGTGGCCTGATTACGATTGAAAATTTTTATGGAGCCTCAGGATCCCTCATAAACTACATTTTTTCTTATGGCTGACTGTCCAAGGAAAACTTCTTACTAATGAGCAGAGAGTTAAAAGAAATCTAGCTGGGGATTCGGCTTGTACTGTCTGTGACTATCCTGCTGAATCTATTTTGCATATATTTCGTGACTATAATTGAGCCAGAGATGTCTGGAATGATTTGCTTATCTCTCCATCCAATTTTTCTTTCTTCCAGATGGATTTCAAACCTTGGCTCAAGGCTAATTTAATGTCAAAGCTTAAGTGGCAGGCTGATATTCCTTGGTATCTTGTGTTATATTGTTGCTTGTTGGCATTTATGGAAGTGGAGGAACAAATCCATTTTTCAGCCTGAGGATGAGTTACCTGTTAACCCCAGACGCAACATCTTGGTTGATGCCTATGAATGGTTAATGACCTCCCAAATCTTACATAAAACCAATGCTAGAATCCAGGTTTCCCTGGCATGGGTGCCACCTAGTCTTGGGTAGTATAAGCTGAATGTGGATGGAACCAGGAAAAGTGCTTCTGGATGCATTGGTGCGGGGGGAGTTATACGTGATTCCTTTGGGGATTGGACCTGCGGTTTTGCTGCTAATCTGGGCAAAGGTCAGATCCTTGAGGCTGAAATGTGGGGCTTGTTTTTTGGGTTAAGGCTTGCTGAGGATAGAGGTATTCATAATCTGTTGGTGGAAATGGATTTTGCTATGGCTGTTAAGTTGGTGAGGAATGCTACTACTCTTGGTTTACATCCTATGACGTCTCTAGCTTCTAGCTGCTAGGAGCTTATGGGAAAGTTTGATGCATGTGCTCTCCATCACATTTATAGAGAAAGAAATGTGGTTGCTGACCAGATCGCTCAGTATAGCTACAATCTGGACTTAGATGTTTGTCTTCTTGATATGGCTCCAAGTTGGATTGGTGCTAGCCTTGTTGATGATATGCTTGGAGTCACTAGGACTCGGCTAGTTTGTAGTTAGTAGTTGTTGTGTGTCCTTGGGGTTTTACCCCCCAGTTCATTAAAAAAAAAAAAGTGAGTTCTATCTTAGAAGAAATTCTGTCAATGTAAACATCATAAGAGCAAATAAAATTCTACTCTTAATATTCAATGGTGCTTTTCATACTCTGATTATTTTATTTTTATAACATGTTATCAGCATGATAATCTCTCCTCTTTACTTCTAAATTTTCCCAACTCAACACTATGTGGTTATTTCTCTGTCTCTTCTCTGTCATATGTCTCCTCTCACTTTACTACTACGATGACATGCAAACTTTCTTTTTTGTATTCTCGCAATTTTTATGTTGCTTCATCCATGTTTATTTAATTTATTTTTTTGTACTCTAATTTGGAATGGTGCGGTTTTATACCATATCTTGTTATTTTATGGTGGTGTAATTTTCATTGCCCATCGCGTTGTAACACATATTATCGTAATAAAAATGATGGTGTGATCTTAAAGCCCATCTTATTATATCTTGAATAGTGGCATAGTTATATTGTCCACAATATATAATATGTTATATACTTCATATATATTAGGTGGTGGTTTTATCCCCACATTTACTTTATTTACTGTACAATGTATGTTTATTACCCATACGACAGTATTTATTTAAAAGTGTGGTGTGAGTTTATCATCCACCCAACTGCCTTTAGCATTTACTTTATTTATTGTATGGTGTAGGTTTGTTATCCATACGGCAGTATTTATTTAAAAGTATGGCACGAGTTTATCGTCCACATAACTGCCTTTACTTTTTATTTAAAAGTATGAAGTAGAATTAGTACCAATACCAGCAATTTTCCTTTATCACACATTTACTTTATTATTTAAAGTATGGTGCGGGATTAACGTCCATACATAAAGTAATTTAATTTATGAATTTATTTTACCTCATATTTACATTTATTTAAAGTATGGTGCGTGATTATCGTCCATACTAGCAATTTATTTACAAGCAATTTAATTTATGAATTTATTTTACCGCACATTTACATTTATTTAAAATATGGTGCGGGATTATCGTCTACACCATCAATTTATTTACAAGTTATAAATTAATTGTGTGATATGATGAGTTTTACAGCATACAAAGATCAAGACCAGAAGTTCCTTGGCATATAATCGACACCTCAAGAAAGAAATATATTTTGTGAATTCCAGTTGTTAATAATACACCGTGAAATGGATAATATCAGGATAAACCTCAAAGGATGAATTGAGGCTCCCCACATATTTTGTTATATTATATGATCTGGGCCGGAAGCCCATGGATCTAAATATATGAGAGATCGCGAACTTGAAGTTTTGGGTATATAATAATTAATGCTCTTCACTACTATATTGCAATATTATCATGGATTTTACTCAATTTATATTTCATGCCCATTTGAAAAAATGCAAAGAAATTTTCAAGTCGTGTTTAACGTGAGCCAGAAGTTTCGGACTCACATGCATTGAAATATGTAATTTGAGAGATTTGATGTGGTTATTTGAACCTATAAGGCATAAGGTTCCAAACTGTTATTTTGAAAAGAAGTAAAAACCACATGTGCAAGTTTAAGAATTTATCCAATTATTATAACAAAAAAGGAGCATACAACATATAGATTATTTTCACATGCAAGGAAGGAGCAGGCTCTGTAAAATTTATAAAATTCCATTATGTTCTGGAAGCATTTGAAGGAAAAGGACGACGCATCTTAAGCTTAGCCATGAGCCTCTTCTGGTCTCCCAGAATCTTTTCATTGTAAATCTGCAACATGTTAAGCCTTGTTTGCATATCAATGGAGTATGAACTTACTAGTTTCAACAAGGCCTTATTTTCCTCTTTAAGTTTCTCAACCTCTTGTTAAGACTCATGAAGCATTCTTTGAATAGACGAATTTTCAGTGTTCAACTTCTGAATCTCGTTTGCTCTGGCACGCAAACAATCAGCCATGCTAGAAATAGAAGCAGCACTCTGAATGCTAAAAGCCATTGAGTCATCAATAACCTCTTCGTTAGACCTTCATGTTAACAGTATTTCATCCATAGGAGTAAGGAAATTCCTAGCTACTATGACAGCAGTCGTATCATTCATCATCACAAAATCATTAAACGTGAGATGATGATTTTGGGATACAAAGGATGGAAGCAAGACTTTGGCGTCAAGGGTTGTTTTGGGAGCAACATTTAAATCGAAATGATTTGGGGGAGAAGAAGAGGAAGCCATTTTAAGATGGTTTCGAGGAAAGTCTTATAAAAGCTGAATTTTCAGAAAATGGAAGGAAGTTGAATTGAAATGCAGATCAAGCCTTGCAGATGCAATATCTATAGATAGAAATGTGGCACCGTTTCCAAGATCCCAATATTTTCTTGGATCCCCATATTCTCTTTCTTTTTTTCCATATTCCAAAACTTCATGCGGCCTCCATTAATGTTTGTGGGCACTTTAATGGTTTCAAGGATTATTTTCGTCAAAGCCGATATTGCTTTGCGGATTTCAGGAAGTTACTTTTTCAAAAGCTTCTCGAGCACATCACAATTTTTTGTAGTTAATTTGAGATTCATCGAATCAAACTGTTCCTCTAATTTGTGTATAAATATGTTATTAACGAAATTTTCTTTACATAATACATCCATTTTTCTCCAGCTTTCCCCGTATCTAGTGATGCAATATCCACTTGTTTTTTCTATCAATGAGCACTTGATGTGCTTGAGAAACCAGACTATCTCTGATCATCCATTTATGAAGCGAGATTATCCATGATCACGTTTAAGCTAGATCAGGGAACTGTAAGGACGACCATATGCTATAATCTCCTGAAGTTCTTCTAAGCTAGGAGAAATGAGAGTTTGTTGTATGTTATCTCACTAGTTTCATTCCTTGATTTCTTACCTACCTTGCAATCAATATCACAATTCTTTGTATCTTTTCTTTCTTTTTACAACTCTCTGTTCATAAGAGATTTTGTTTCTTTAGAATAAACATCTGAAGAACAAATCCATGTAGTGAGCTTAACACTGAGGGTTATTTTTTTGACAGAGACAGAAGAATTGTGATTTTTGCTCTTGCATGATATAACTAGATCATCAAGTGTTATATTGTATTTGCTAAGCCGATATAAGCTTAAATGATATTTGAGCAAAGTTTCTCCCACCTAAGGATATAAGCAATATTTGTGTTATTTCATGCTTGTACTCTTGTTTTTTTTATACGACATCCTTAAAGGTGACCAAATGAGGAGATAAGGTCATTCCAGAAGAATGCCATGCAAAGGACCAATCTAGAAGAATGACTTGCATTATAAATTGTTCCAGAAGAAAGACTTGTATTATGATCATTCCAGAAGAAAGGCTTGTATCATTTTGATATGTATTCATGAATTATTAATGAAAATTTCACATATTGTAAGTTGAATACATTGATAATACATTGCATAGATTAAAGTCTCATAAGAACATAACATGAGTATAGCAGTGATCAATATGATGCACCCCTGTTGCGTAGCAAATGATATGGATTGAAGTCCCGAAAGGACAATTCATTAACATGTCAATATTAATATGATGCACGCCTAATGCGTAGCAAATTATATGGTTTAAAGTCCCAGAAGGACAATTCATTGACATGTGTGTATTAATATGTAGCATGCCTATATCATGATAGATAAATGAGTTCTAAATGTTCCAACTCCCTGAATGGAGATTATGCACGCCCCATTGTATAATAACGCTCTCTTTGGAGGTTAAGATCCACATTCTCACATAATTCATCCTACAAGAGATGTCTGTCTGGAAAGAGATAATAAAAGCTCTTGAAGTGGCTTAGGTACCCAAAAGTAAAGAAATGTTCATAATTGATGCATGCGCATGCACATGAGAATGATGAGATCACGAATTGATGAATGACAATTTTTGATTTTGGAGAAGCAACTCAAATCATCAATGGGCTGTGTTGATTGGAACCACGTTCTATAATTAAATGTCGACAATATCATTGGCCAAAAATGAAAAGAGGCAATTCTATTACAAATGATAATGAACGTCCATAGTACGAACCCAAAAAGATGTTAACCCTGAAAGTTATACTTGGGTGTTCGGAATAAAAGAGGAATATACTCAATTTATATGACACAATGTTTATGGTAGAAATAAGGAATGTTGAGGTTCTTCATATTTACAGATGCAATCGTGCCTTCTTATTACACATTTACGGAGACCAACATGTTATCTTTAAGGGTTATTAAATGTTCGGAGCATATCATCAAAAGCGATTCTCTAAAGATGTACAAACATAACAAATCGCTGGATATAAAGCTATATAATATGTCATGAAGTGTAATCTTTTAAATAAAATTCATAAAAGGATTGTAATTGCATGAAGCAAGTCTCTGAAGGACATGTGCCTAGAGCACATGTTTTGTACTCAATATTAATATGTATAAATTGTCTCAATGAGTACATTAATTATGATATGGTTGCAATACATTACAACTCCTGAAGAGTTGATAATTGATTACAACTCCTGAAGAGTTCAAGAAATATTTGTCTCGGCCTGAAGATCGAGAATTATGCCAACGAGATTCTTGCTTATACTAAGAAAGTATTGAAGCATTTTTATGTGGATTATCCATTGGACACTTAAATGATTTTTCTAGAAATATACTAGACCGAACATTATATTTTTCAGATAAAGCTCAGGTCCATCACCACCACTTTGGGATACTGTGAGACATATTTGATGTTATCTCCGCATAAAACCATATATGGATATATTCTTTTCAAGTAAACTTACAAATAGCCCAGGTTTTGTTTGATTCGCGGACTTTGGAAATTTCTATGATTTATAGAGATAACCCACTGTAAATATATTTGCTTACTCAACTACATGAATTGTTGATGACTACATTATTCACTCAGTCCGAAAGATCTTCCTTCTAGAAAAATAGTAATGAAGATATCAGGGGGATATATTCTACAAGGGGAGCATCCAACAATATTACAAGATTGACTCACAGAAGCAATGTCAACTATGACATCCAGAAAGATGATTAACAATATGGCTTAAAAGATATTTTACCAAGCATCAGGGGGAGCGTGATGTCAATAAAGATCTTCACACACTGTACTCTTTTTCCTTCGTCCAGATTTTTATCCCACTGGGTTTTCCTGGTAAGGTTTTAACGAGGCAGTGTCGCACGCATGTCAATATACACAAAATTTTATGTATGGTTATGTACTATTTTTCCTTTCGACTAGTTTTTTGTCCCACTGGATTTTACTGGCAAGGTTTTTAATAAGACATATTTCATACATTATGGTCTCCAAAGAGAAGTGTTGTAAAGAAAATGGTGGAGCCCACATAAAAAAAAAGGAAAAAAATATTCAAAAAATTTAATGATAATGTTGAAGCTTAATGACGATGTTGGGTAAGCCATCCAATTTGCCTATAAACAGGCTTCCCATTGCTGAGTCCAATTTTCATGTTACCAATTCCTTTGTGCCCTCTTGTTTCCTTTGTTATCTTTTGAACACGTGTCCTTTCATTTAACATAAGTTAACTCTGTTAAGTATAATATTATGGTGTTCTCAACTTCAGTAGAACCTTAGAGGGTTGCCAACGAATGCAATGACGGTTGCCTCGGTGGTAACGATTTCATTGATCAGAAAAGAAAAAAAAATTAATCCACAAAGAAACCTTGTGAATTTCAGGTGGATTGATTGATATTTGGGCAGCATAACTTGGTTTTTTTTCTTTGGAATTTTTTTGGGTTATTGTTTGTGGCTCGCCATGAGCTGAACACCTTGAATGGGTTCAAAAAAGGGATTTGCAATTGATTGAGAGAATGAGCCAAATCTTTGGTGTTTGAAATTGAAAATTGAGGAAAAAACACTAAATAAAGAAATGGGTGACCATGAGAGGCAGAGGCAATTAGTTAGATGGCAGTGGTACAGTAGATGAAGGACAGACATGGAGGCAGCGGTGGTAAGACTAAAGAGACGAGGAAGAGGAATTGGAGTCGGAGTGTTTTTGTTATTTCCATTTTTAAAAAATAATTTTATTATGTTAAAATAAGTTAACAGTGTTAACTTTATGTTAAGTGAAGGGACACATGTCAAAAGATGAGGAAGGAAACAGGAGGGCATAGGGAGTTTGGTAACAGGAAAATTGGACTCTTCTTAGCAAAATACACCGAATGAGAAGAGAGGAAAGAAAGGAAGCATTAGAGGAAACAAAATAGAGTGAGTTCTATTTGAGAAGAAATTCTGTTTGTGTAAACATCACAAGAGCAAATACAATTCTATTATCAATATTCAGTAGTATTTTTTATACTCTGATTATTTTATTTTTATAACAAAAATCTTTTTATTCCCATAATCAATTTTCTTTGTGACTGGAAATGTCGTATGGCCACTGGCATGAATGAGGCAAGTCCCCTACGGGAGATGCGCCTCTCATTGGGAGAGAGGTGGCGTCATGACCTCATTTCAGTGTTCCCAAACCCAAATACACCATTGTAATTTGTAACACCAAGAGCATTTTCTAAGCCCAATTGTTTCCTTGTGGTCAAGTTCCAAGTATAAGCCAATCTGAAAAATGAGCCACTAAAATATCAATAGGGGCGGGGCAGGTTAGGTTAAGTGCGTACGTTTTCGACTTCAAAAAACTATAGAAAGAGAAATTACAAAGCAATTGAAATCCCGAAATTATCCCCGCCAAAATTCGACAACGATAATTTAATTTTCCTACTTTTTTGGGTAATCTGAGAACTTTTCCCTAATTTTTCATGGAAATCAATCCATTCTGCTCAAATTTTAAATCCTCTCAAGTTTTCTTAGCACTAGGACTGAAGTGGCTCGACCATGGCAGCTTCCAAGATGGTAATGGCTTCGCTCACCGCCTTCCGCCCTCTAACTTGCGCTGCCTCAACCTCAACCTCTTATCCTGGGCGATTGGCCCCATACCCACCTGACCTGATCAAGTGGGTTCGTAGGGAAGGAGGGTTCGTGCACGAAGCCGTGAAGATAGCTCAAGATAGTTCCTTTGGTCTTGGACTGGTGGCTTCAGAGGAAATCCCGAAAGGTTCTGAACTAATTGTTCTTCCCGAGCACGTACCGTTGAGATTTGGCTCTCTTGAATCAGAGGGTGGAGATGGTGGGCTTGACTCTGTTCTCGTCAATTTGGCTCGCCATGTTCCTGGTAAGTGTTCTTTGGTTTTCCCATTTTATTAGGTTTATGCTCGTATTTCGGTGTAATTGGTTAATGGGTCTTTCGCATTTTGCTAGCTTTTACTTTAGTGGTGTTCAATTGTAGAATTGTAAGTGGCACCTCTCATTTGGTTCAAAATAGCAGTAAAGCTTGAACTTTGATGTACATGTATGCTAGTAAGTTGGAATTGAAGTATCGTTGCCATGGTATTTGGAATGCTCAAGTCACTAGTGTAGCACATGGCATTCTGTGTTTATCTCAGTCAAGACCCTACTACTTTACTGTAGCATTAGGTTTACTTTGCTCTGCAATCTGCCTAGGTTGGTAACTTAAAAGTTTTGTACATTAGGCTGTACTGAGTTTTGAATATGAGTAAATCGAACACTGTGGAAGCATTTGGCAGAGGAACTTTGGGCAATGAAATTGGGTTTGAAGCTTCTTCAAGAAAGAGCAAAAACTGGATCCTTCTGGTGGCCATACATCAGCAGCCTCCCTGAAACATTCAATATACCCATCTTCTTCCCTGGCGAGGACATAAAGAATTTGCAGTATGCTCCACTTCTTTACCAGGTACTTTATTTGACCACATAAATGTCAATGTTTCTGCCAAGCTAAGGTCTTGTATATCAAACCATATAAGACCTGCAAAGAAAAATATGCCGGGAACGTATAAGACCTCCCTCCCTAGTCCTTGCCTCTCTAGTTTGTGTTGTATTTAAAATGTAGGATATTCTGATATCTCAGAAAATTGTGGGTTATGTCAATGGTTGGACATTGGCTCGGAGTGGGTTGGCTGAATCCTGACTTAGACATTTTTGTAAATTGTGTTCAATAATTGGGAGGATTGCTGGAGCTCCATGCAATGTACCTGCCTATCAATGTCCCTTCAGCAGACTAGAAGAAACAATATGTGTTTTATTTGTCAAAGAACTTTCAGTGAGATCCCTAACCAAGAGAAGGACATGTCCTCTAGATTACCATATGTTAGCCTCTAGGTTGCCTTATTTGCTATTGGGTATGCTTTGTCCCACATACATTTTGTTTTTTACTTTATGACATTAAAGAACAGAATAACACACTTCAATCAGTCTCCTTAATCCTAAATTTGGGAGTTAGACAAAATCTGACCCATGGAGGCACATCACGTTCAATAGCTTGATTCTTGTAATATAGCTTTGTTAAGATTCTTATCTTGACGACCACTTGATTTCCACAGCAAGCTTTGAAGGTTTAATGATTCCCCGTTGCAGGTGAACAAGAGATGCAGATTTCTTCTTGATTTTGAACAAGAAGTCAAACGTGCTCTGGAAAATTTGAAACCAAATGATCACCCTTTTGGTGGCCAAGCTGTAGATGCATCCTCCCTTGGATGGGCAATGTCAGCAGTTTCGTCTCGGGCATTCCGTTTGTATGGTAAAAAGCTTTCAGGTGAGATCAACAATGATGTCCCGATGATGCTTCCTCTCATTGACATGTGCAACCATAGTTTCAAGCCAAATGCCATAATACTTCAGGACCAAGATGACAGGGACGTGAAGATGCTAGTAAAGGTTTTATTTGCCTTTTTGTTTCTTTAATTTCATTCTGAAATTCTCCAACAGGGATTGGAGGTTTCTTTACTCATCAAGATTCTCTCTCATTCCAGGTTGTGGCAGAAACAGGGATCAAACAGAACGATTGTTTAGTACTTAACTATGGGTGTTTAAATAATGACCTTTTCCTGCTGGATTATGGATTTGTGATACCATCAAACCCCTATGATTGTATTGAGCTGAAATATGATGGAGCACTTCTGGATGCTGCAAGTATGGCTGCTGGAGTATCATCACCCAACTTCTCTGTACCATCTCCATGGCAGAAAGAAATTTTATGCCAGCTAAAGTTAGATGGGGAAGCTCCTCTTCTTAAGGTTTCTACTTTCCTGAAAACATATTGTTACTGTTATCCTGCTTTATAATTTGATTTCGATCAATGAATGTTCACCATGGGTTGGAGCAAACTTTATTCATATAATTTCTCAGTTTTATTTTGAAGAAAAACTCTGGTATTTGTATGCTGTATTTGGGTGGTTAGATGGAAATGGCTTATTGGCTTTTGGTGGCTTGAAATATATTGCATGGATATTATCTGTGTTTTGCTGTAAATGCTTTACATTGAGGAAGTTAGAAGAATGCATGTGAATCACTCTTTTGCTATCTGGTCCCTAGTACTTACCTTTCAAACTTTTTGTTGGCCATTAGCATAGTTAGAGATCTAAACTTGCTATCAGATTGATCATGTTAGTTGTACTAAATTTATGAAAGACTTCCCTCTTTAGACTTTCTGGTGCACAAATTGGGTATTTAACCTTTCTTTTCTTGTTTTGCCTAGTAGGTATGCTTAGGGGGTTCGGAGTTGGTTGAGGGGCGCTTGTTGGCAGCCTTAAGAGTTGTTCTTACCAGTGACATGGAAACAGTTCAGAAGCTTGATTTAGATAAACTTAAATCTATTTCAGTTGAAGCTCCCCTTGGTATAGCAAATGAGTTAGCTGCTTTTCGCACCGTTATTGCATTATGTGTGATTGCACTGGGACACTTCCCAACCAAAATCATGGAGGATGAGTCCCTGTTGCAAAAGGGTGTTTCAGATTCTACTCAGTTGGCTATCCAGTTCCGAATTGAGAAGAAATCTGTCATTATAGACGTGATGAGAGATCTCACAAGGAGGGTGAAATTACTAGCATCAAAAGAAACAGCCACTGCTCAAGGCTAAATTGTTGTGGTAGAGGGATCATCCTAAAGGTGGCATGTCTGCACACGCAACTGTCTTTTTTTTTTCTTTTTTATCAAAGAGCACACAACTGTCTCTTATACATGTTTGTTGCCTTCGTTCTTTTCTGCTACTTTGTTTTGCAATTACTTTCTGATCTTTAGTAATTTGAGTATTATCTTTATAGAATTTTGAATAGGCTGGGTTTTCTAGTATTAATAGTCAGAGCTTTAAAACTCGATAAACTTTACAGGGTTGGTGAACATTTCGAAAATTCCTGTAGGATCTTGTGAGAAAAACAAAGGACAGGGATTAATCCTCAAAATGTGATTAGGTTCTATGTATGGTTGTTGTTGTTCATGTGCATGCGCATGACAAACACAGATAAAGAGGGAAAGTCTAGCGGTAGAACGAAAATATGATGTATGAGATCATAATTGCAAAACTCACAGGAATCTAATCATAGAAATTAACCAAGAAACGATAAGTTTCGCTATGCCTTTGAGATTCCCACCAACTACTACCTGTACAACTAAACTAGTAAAACCCCAAAACACCAAAACTCCCATGGTTGCTGTGGTAGAAACCAGAAAGCAAGAAAAACAGTAATATAAAAAAAACAAAAAGCAAAAAAGTTAACATCTAAAGCGTCGCCACCATAACCATGCAAGCTGAGGCAGGGCAACCCCTATCCCTCCCTCCCTATGCAGCCAGTCCCAGCGGAGAACGCGAACGCTGGCGAGTAATCTGGCGGAGAAGGACCCGTCTCAGTCGCAGCTCTGCAGGCTGCTCCAGAGACGGGTGCTTGATTTTCTCGAACTCTTGCTTGATCTTCATCACTTGGCTGTGAATTGGAACACCCATGTAGCTGCCCTCTTCATCCATGTTCCTGTTGTTGCTGTTGTTTTCGTCTGTGTTGATGTTGTTGTGCTCCATATCTCTGGCCAAATTAGCTTCACAAGAAGACTCGCACAACACAAGCTCTTTTCTGTTTTTTGGTTGCTTAGGGCGTCAAGAAATTGATCACAACTTAGGCCTTGTGTATCTGTTTTCTTGAAGAGTTACGAATGTATTGAATACTTTAAATACGGAGAGAAACAAAAAAGACACGATTTCTTCATGAGCAGTGAGAAAAGGAAGGTATTTGCAGAAAGGAAGGTGCTGCGGCCCAAGGGCACTATTAATAGTAATTGACTTTCTTCGTATGAATCAATTTTTAGACGGCTCTCCAAAACTTACCCCTTTTAAACTTGGATCAACATTACCATATTGACCATTGGGCACACTCGACCCTTTTTATTATTCTCTATTTTATTTTATTTGTTTTCTTCTTATTGGCGGAGTGGGTCAAATGACCCCCTAATTTTCTTTGGCAACTATTGGAGGGTAGGCATCGTCATGACTAATTTGATTAATGGTCTTCTAATGCAGACACTTACAATTTGGGTCATCTTTGGTCAAAGAACAATGGCAAGTCCCAGAGAGAGAGAGAGAGGGTATAGGTGGGTGGGTTGTTGGGCAAGCGGCCGGCCTTTCCACACTTGTTTCAAGGATTTCTTCATTTGACTGGATTTTCATTTAGGTATAAACATGTACCAAATCAAGGTAATTAATGCATATAACTTTATTTGCCTTGGACTTGTTTTCCTTTCCCGTCTCAAGAATTCTAGGTCGTTATAAGAGCTGTGAGATTTGCTGAAATCCAATGAAATTTTTGCCAGCAAAAGAAAGGATGAACGTGTATGAAAATTTTACCTTGGACTTGCCTTGATTGGATTGGATAGACACTAGAAACTTAGTGGCCAAGTTATACCTTTTTTTTTCTTTCTGGAGAATGGGGTGATCATAAAGTTTCTTTTTGAAGATTGTGAAATTAGGATGATTCTTGTGAACTAGAAGAAAATGACGAATATGCTTTAACCCTTGGTTCCTATTTTTTTTTTTTTTTTTTTAAAAAAGGAAAATGCTAGTAACATTCTCTTTAACATTCTTCTTTGGACCCCATCTTTTTTCTTAGGGAGTTTCACTAAAACACCCAAAATAGGGGTTGAAATTATAAAAAAAACCCAAGCACTATTTAAACATATAAACACACCCAAAACCCATCATTACACACACTCAAAACCTATTTATAAACACACCCAAAAAGTTGACTTTGGGGTTGATTTTGGGTGTGTTTCTATATTTAAATAGTGCTTGGATTTTTTTACAAATACATGTATAGGATTGGGTTTATTTATAAATTTGTATTTTGTTAATGACATGTGGCACTTCTCTCTCACTCAAAACAATATTTTTAATATTAAAAAAAAATTAAATTGTATTTCCATATATACCCTTGACAGAAACTAAAAAGTCAAAAATCCTTTGAGTTTTCACAGCCGAACAGATCCTTTGCTTCCGAAATCATGAAAGTTCAAACACTTTTTTTTTTTTTTATAAACAAAACCAAATAAAAATAGAAAATAGTGCTTTGGTGGTGAGATTTGAGAAATAAAATAAAAAATTGTTCAATTACAAACAACAGAGAAAGAGTAGGAGGTGGGAAGGTGGGGGGAATCTTTGGACGGTGGGGGGTTGTTGGTTAAGGATGAGGGAGATGTTGTTTGGTGGCAATGAGGGGGAGAGGAAGTGGGTTTCTTTCATATGCTTGTTTGGGTACTGGCTATGGGTCATTGCTGGGTATTAGTGTTTGTTTTGGGGAGAAGTGGGGAGGTAGAAGAAGGGTTGTGGGGCGCTGCGAAGGATAGAGAGAGGATTGAGAGTATGATTGAGAGAAAATATTTTTTAAAGTGAAGAAATTAGGGAAGTCAATATATTTAATTTAACTATTTTATTTAATAAGGGTAAATTTAGAAAATAAAAACTAGCTTATTTGATTATTAATTATATTATTTTAAGTGTAAATAAAGTGACATATGTCATGACAAGAAAGGAGAAGGTGCAAAAGAGAATGTTAGATAAAAGATTGCTAGCATTCATCTAAATAAATATGGAATTTTCAAAGATGACTTTGCTTGACTTTAAGGAAGGTCCATAAAACGAGGATATTACTATTTTGTTATCTTGGCCAATAAAGCTTTGACACACGTGTGGTATAGCATTATTGATCGGAGGTAGCAACGTTTTGCTATCCTTATTGCAACTAAGTTTTTAGGGTCCAAATTAAGTGCATGAAGATTAACTTATTAAGGAAACTTAATTGCTATTTTAGTCAAATTTATGTGAAATGTGTATCACAAAAACTATTGGAAAGTACGCACTGATGAGAGATTATTGCTTGTTTATTTTTTATGCGAAATTGCCTGATATTGTATGAATTTACCCATTAAGAGACTTGCATGAGCAATTAAGACAATTAAAATGCGTGAAATACATAATAAATATGATAAGCATGAAATCTTTTTTTGCAGTATGATAAGCATGAAATGAAAGTTGAGTATTGAAGCTTTGACGTCGAAAGTCGTAGACAAAGGACTGCGTCTCCTACTTTGCAATCGACAACGTCGATCGTGATCTACTCCATGTAGACGAAAAAGGAGTCCGGGGAGGACTAATGCGAGCGCACTGTCAAAATATTAACAAACTATGGGGTGAAAACTTTTATGAAAAGAATACGTGACGCGTTAGGTTATACGGTTGAGGAGTGTGCACATGTGCCTACGTGACTCTTTTTTTCGTCGATATGCCTACGTGACTTTTGTGTCCGTAGGCTCGTGGAAATGCCCGCATTCGTATTTGCAACGTGGCAAGCTTCAGCATATGCTTCATGCTGCCTATATCTACACTTCTTCTGCTCCTGGTGTTTGAAGAGTTTAAGCAACCTACTTGATACCTTTTTTCTTATTCTTTTTTTTAAAATTTTATTTATAACAACTCCTTTTCTTTGGTCGGCTTAAACTCATCAATTATTGTCTACCCATCATATGGTCTGACTTAATTTTTTATTTTGTTTAAAGTCAGGAGAAAATGAAGCATACAATTACAGTGTGTTTGGACGAGGAAATTTAAAAGTACAAAGGATTTCATAAATAACGAAATTTAAAATGACGGAAATTAATGTTTTAGAATTTATAAAGTTTCTTGTTTGAGTGATGGATTTAAAACACGAAATTTAACCTTTATTTGTAAGTTATTTTTTTTTAAACCTCAATCTCTTTTGGGATTTTAGAAATGACGACTTTTGGATAAAATTTAGAGTTGGGTTTTATGATCTCCAAATCCCTTGTTTTTATCCACGCGGAATTTCTAAATTTCTAAATTTTTTTTATCCAAACACGGAAATTGATTCATGTCAATTTAGAAATTCTGACTTTTGTCAAAATTCCAAGTTTATTTCTCTCATCCAAACACACTGTTAGGGAAACAGATGAATAAAAATGGACTTATAAAATTTACCCAAAAAATGGACCCATAAAATAAAACTTACCAAAAAATGGATTTAAAAATAACAAGGCTCAATTAGGTATGGTAGAAATTCCCGTCGAGGCGGGGATGCGACAAGAACCCGGCCTTAACAAAGGGAGATTTCGGGGCAAAATGAGAATCGGACAGGGGAATCCTCAAATTTAAAAAATCCCCAAGTATGGGACGAGGATGGTATTGACATCCCCCTTCCCCGAACCCGACCTGATATTTATATGTTTATTTCTAAATAATAAATAATAAATATAATATACTTATAATATAATATTTTGTTACCCTAGCATCTTCATTGCACTGTCAGACCCAAGTCATTCAAATGCACATCCAAATCCAAATATGTTTGTACCATAGCTAACCTTACCACTCACTTCATGATACGTGGAAAAAGTATGGGGTTAAGGAGACATTCTGACTCACCGACAGACCGGTCAAATGTATGAATCGGTATAGGCAACCGATTCATCACAAAGCATTGTCGTCACCCGCTGATCGGCTTGCATTCCCGGAAACTCCTAAGACGTAACGATTGACACTCCATGCCTATTACACAGAAGGACCTTGAAAAGTCCCCACTGATATTTTGTGAACTCGTGTCGACCTTGGAGGGCACTTCCACGAGTCCCACATCGAAACTAAGTACTAAGAGCATCCCAAATGCTCTCTATAAAAAGGACCTCTTACCCTAAACAAAAGGTAAGCTCTCTTAGCTTGATTTACACTATAAATACTTGCTAAAAACAGAGAATTCTCCCATGCTTACTTTGCCATCAGAGGGTCTTGGGCTGGTGCCACACCGGTGCTCTCGACCTCATCCATTATCTTTTTTAGCCCAGAACGAAGCGTCATACCTCAAGGTACCGAATGCTCCCATCAAGGGTACACTAGGCCAAATCATCACACCACCTGTAAGTTGCCTCTTTCTCTATCTATTTAGTTTTAGGGCAAACAAAATATGAGGTAAGTTCTGCAAAAAATTTCGTTGCTAAGTGAGCTGAAGTTTATGCTTTCGAGAAGAGTGTTATAAATTAACCTGCCAGCTTGGGTAATTTGCTTAAAGCTCAAAAGTTGATGTTAGTAATAGTGATTTATGATTGATGTTGGTAGTAGCTTAGAGTCCACCTTTGTGTATATAACTGGGAATTTTAGTTCAAAGAAAATTTGCATCAATGAATAAACCAACAATACTAGCGTTTAGTTTAGTTTATTTTTTTAATTAGACAACAACATTCTATTTAAGGATAAAGATTATGCCTATTAGACTGCAAGTTCCTATGTTTGATTTTAATTTGGCTTATGTTCAATTTCAAGTTGGCATATACATCATAACTTCAGCTTTCGCTCTCTCCCTCTGTGAGTCTTAAAGGAAAACTCCATAGAGGGGGGAGGAGGAAAACACGTCACTGCCCTTCTCCTCCCCCTCCTCTCTTCTCGTCTTTTCCTTTTAGGTTATTAAATAAGTCCACTGGGGCATTTTGAAAAAAAACCTCTTGTAGTGGTTTCTTTTGAGCCATGGTTAGATTGAAGTTCCCCATCACACCTTTTAGTATATGTTCTCAATCAAATCTTACTCTCAAAACCCGCTCCTTGACGTTGCTCATGTTCTCTAAATTTGATTCTACATTATCTTTGACGGAGGTTGCTACAAATCACCCAATTGTTCTTTGGCAAAGTTGTTGTTTTCATTTATTTGTTCGCTTTTATGCGCAGGTAGATCGTTGGAAATCATATTTTCTCCAAATCTATTACGGATGTGGTGGTAGATGTGGCCGCTATGACGCTTCATCAGGTGGTGGTGGTAGGGTTCATCTAGGCTCATGAGTTGTTTTAGGGTTGGTTATGTTGAGTTTGTGTGCTTTATCTGGGCTTATGGTTAATTGTGATGATGTGGGCTACTAGTTTTAGTGCGGCTTTTGTCCGCATTAGTTGTGTTTTAGGTTTTTTAGGTTTTAGACATAAAAAAAAATTCACTTTTGGAAAAAGCCAAAGTTTTTTCAAAAAAGACAAAAAAACCACTCAACTTTCAAATCAAAGACATGCAAATGTATTGGATTCCTTAAAAAATCTAAAAATAAATAAGGGCATTTTTGTCCATTTTTGCTTCTTTTAAAATTTTTCTCTTTCCTTTTGCTTTTTCCAAAATGTCCCTTGTGTTTTTACCATGTTAGTTTGTTGCCCTCTTGGAATTGATATTTTAGATGTTTTGTTGATATCTTTAATTGTACCATTGAAGTGTATCTAATAAAGTTTCTATTTCTTAAAAAATAATAATAATAACTTCAGCTTTATGCTCGATCTAAAGCAAATTGAAGTTTAGGACGCTGAAGCTGAATATTGGAATCTCATCCTACTTCCTGCTATATTGCTTTCATGCTCTGACTCTTTTTTGTTTCAGCAAAATATTTTGATAAAATTTGTCTTTCATGGACTGTAATTCTACCTTTAAAAAAAAAAAACTTTTTGTAATAGTGCTTCAATTTTTTATAAACTGATGGAAGTTACAATAGTGCTTAAATCATAGATTGAGGTCAAAATAATTTTGTACTCCGACATTGGGAAGCCACAGGCCTAATGTCTTTACCCAATGGATGCACTGTAAAAGTATTGGAGTCATTATATTATGAGGTTCATATATATGATTTTCAAGTGAGGACTTAGTTTTAGTGGTTCGATTACTTTGATTTTATTAAATACATCTTTTGGGAAATGTATGGTCCGCTTTTAAAGTTCACATATATAGGCCTCATTATAGAATTTCACAAAATTACTGTTAGTTAGAGAATACTAATTTGGGCCTGTTATTATATTGGGGCTAAGATACTTAGGCCATGTTTGGTACACCTCATTGAATTAGACTAGGTTCAATAACACTCAAAACCCTTATTTGGTAAGATATGAGACTAACTTAAATGAGACTGTATAGTCCAATAGAGAAAAAATGCCTCACTCGCTTGTCTAATATAGTGAGCCTGAAAAGTGGTTCGCTAAATAGCACGCTCGCTAAATAGCACGCTAGCTAAATAGAACACGTGAGTCTGACGCCTCTTTAAAAAAAATATAAGAATTTTATTTGTTTTCTTTTAATTATTGTTTTAGATCTTTGAATGAGTTTTTTTTGGAGCATTTATTTTTTTATAGATAAAAATCCTTAATTAAATTTAAATATTACAATAATTATTTTGATATTGCATTTGGAAAATCAAACTATGGTAATTTACAAATGTTTGATATTTTTTTGATATTGAAACATGTTTAATAATCCATGATGTGATGCTTTCTTTATCGCAAGCAATTTTTACCTTGTCAAATTATATTTTTCAATTTGAAGTCAAAAGTCAAACATACAAAAATTATACATATATATATATATAAATTTTTTAATTATTATTTTACTTTGTCCCTGAAAAACCTAGAATTATATAGAGTGAGCTTAGCTCCTTTAACAATGTTTCGACCAACTAAGCCAAAAAACAAATTTCATAATTTTATTCTTCATAAAAAACAAAAACAAAATTTTATTTGTTTTAAATCTTTTTTTTTTTTTTTTGCTAGATGTTGTTATAAATCTTTGAATTGGGTTTCTTTGTAGCATGTATTTATATTTTATGTCAAAAACCCCAATTAAATTTAAATATTATAAGAATTATTTTTTAGTCCGACCTAGCACCAAATGTAGGTCAGTACTTAATCCAACTTAGTCCAATCCAAGCTAATTCGAGACAATCCCAAGATTTAGTATAGTCCATGACAATTCGCCATGCCATACGACCCCTTAGAGTCTTATAAGTCATTTTATAGTGAGGGCCTTATATATGGCCTTTAGTTGAGATCCTATTTTTTAATTGTTGGATCAGGTTAATTAGTGGCGGATCCAGGATTTGAAAGTCAAGTAGGCGGAACTTACAGATTACATGGATATGGGTACGGGTGCGTTGATACAGAAAATTTCCAAAAATTAGGATACATGTATGGCACCGATACAATGATTAAAATAATATAAATAGCAAAATTGATATTGCATCCATCATCTTATAATCATCCATCAAATTTAAAAAAAAAAATGAACCAAATGCATTTTGATAAAAAAAAAAATAATAAATCAATTAGTACATGTAAAAACAATTAGCATATATTGCTAAAAAACTAGGCTCTAGTGGTACAATAAATTGGGCTCGGTGTACAATAAAATTGGGTGTTCAAACAATTTTACCTAGTTCAAAATAATTATAGAGAATTCAATATCACTCACATATAATCACGTGATTCCTTGACACTTTTATCCCTCTCTCCTCTCTCTACCCCCTTTTTTTGTTTTTTTCTCTTATCCTGGCTTGTTGATTCCTTCTCTCTCTTTTCCAAATTTTTTTCTTCTTCCCCTCCTTTTTCTTTTCCTTGGTCTTTTTGCTTCATATCTACCTATTTTTTTTATTTCTTGACAATTTTCAGGTAGGGAGATGTTAGCACTAGGCCCAAAAAACAATATTCATCAAACAATTTGTTTTCGAGAGCAAAAGTTTTAATCAAGCCGCAGCACTAGGCCCAAATAACAATCATGAGCCGAACATTGTGGCCGAACATAACATATAGAATGATTATATATAAAAAAATATAAAAAATACTAATGATGTCCAATCGTGAAACAGGTTTCACCGTATAAATCTATTTGCGAGGAAAGATGAAGTGATTTGAGTAGAATCTACTCTAGTCTGCAGATGTGAACACGAGATGAGCTTCAGCAAATTCAAGCTATTTTTGTAGAATAAGATATTAAGTTTATTAGTAATTATTCTAATTTTTAATAAAACAATGTCATTCTCCAGTGCAAGTATTAGCATAATATCCTTCCATTTTGAGGGGAGTTTTGTTATGATAATCTTGTATTTTAAGAGAACAAATTGTATGTGTGCTGTTCTGAATGTTGTATGCCAAAAGAATTTCACTCTCTTGCTTTCTTGAAGTACACAAACTAGCGTAGATTTAATTAGCAAGGGAAGTTTTTCAGGTTTTTGGGAATTCAATTGGCTTCTGATAGGCTGCAAATATAAACGCCTTAAATCACCAGCTTAAATCACCAGCTTAACAGTTTTCTTCCCAAATGCTGCATGAAAAAAACAGGCCTACTAACTAGGATGGTGAGTAGTGGATGGCTCCATATAACTCCTTTTGGAGCAAGTTCCATCTTTCCAAAAAGTACCCTAAAATACTCTAAATCTATTACTGCTTTTAGACAAAGCACCTATTCTAATTCATCCCCACTCAGTCTCAAGTATATGCTCTCTCTTCTCTGGTCCAAAACCTTGCTCAGCAAGGGGAAAAGTTCCCCAGCCCATTTCCCATGTGAGATTCTAGAACATTCTTTGCCAAAACTTCTCCCAAGGACTAACACATCATGATTGGTTCGAAGGTTCTTGGAAAATATTATACTTGAACTTTAGAACAAAAATTGCCAACGCAATTTTAAAACAGTGCCAACTAGGTTTGTGAGTGGTGGATCATGGATGGCTCCACCGTCTAACCCCTTTCCTAGCAAGTTCCATATTTCAAAAAGTATTCCATATAACTCTATTCTATTGATACCTTACTTTTTCTAACCTTGCTCATCAAGGGGTAACGACAAAGATTCCCCATCATGGAGATCATAGGTGCCCACTGCCAATTGGCAATGAGAGATTCTAGAAGATTCTTAGCCAAGACTTCTCCCAACCACTAAGACCTTATGTCTGGTCGAGTCAAAAACTTCCAGAAGGTTCTTGGCCAAATGTTTGATTTCATTTTAACTAGCAGCTTGATTCACCCTCCTTAACCTAACTTAAGAGTTACCACCATAACACAAATTTGATTTATGAACTTTTAAGTACATTTAATCTCAAAAGTATTTTTAATGCAAATAAATGTACAAACATATATGAACGACATTATTGACTATCTTATAAGGATAAGACTTATACAGAATGGGGTGTATCCCATATGTCTCTCCTCACGTAATGTCACGTTACAAGAGAGGCAATACGTCATACAGATGAAATAAAAGTCAAATGAGTAGTGAAAAAAAAATAAAAAATTGTTAATACTGTGTAGCACTACTTGTCCATCGCTATGTTGCCACGTGTCACAATACAATTTGATACCTTCCCCTTTTCGAAAAAAGTGACTCCTCGCCATGTAATCTTTGCATTAGGATGTTATGTCATTGCTGCGAAGCAGGTGATCGCGGCAGTCGTTATTCTACTCATTGGCGCCAACAGGACAACTGCCATGACAAGTTTTTTTTCTTCGCTGCTAAAACTGCCATGCCAAGTTTGAGATTTTATTTCCCTGCTACAACTGCCATGGCAAGTTATGTACAGTGTGCTTGTTTTCCCTATATATATAGTGGTATCATGAGCTTTGCTTCTTACACAACAGCCTTTGGTCGTATCTCAGTATCTCAGTGCTTACATTCAAAAATTTCAAGGTCAGACTTTTTTCTCATTTGCATTTGCTTGAAAATTGAAATGCCAGGCCCTTGCTTTCTGTTCTGCATTCTGTTTACTTAATTTTTTTGAGCTCAGTTATTTACTTCAGAGAATTGGTTTTTCTTTCTGCTTTATTTATATCAATTTGTACGTTGAATCTGCAGCAGTTGCCATCAACATTACGAAAATGGTTAAGACAATTCAATTGTATGGATTTTCCTCCAGCGAGTCTCCAGCAGCAGTGACAGAATTTCTGGAGGCATATACTGGAAAAGGAACTGTCCATGCTATAAAGTTTCTTCCTCCCAAAGATGGAAAATCAAGAACACTTGCCATAGTTCAGTTCACAGATGCAAAATTTGCTGGTATCATAATTCCATTAGCCGATGCTCGAATCCTGTGGTACAATAAATCTTATTTGAAAGCTAGAAAAGCGAAGTTTGACATGGTGCCCAACTCAGAAATCTTTGAGCACTGCACGGAACTTGTACAACTTCACTTGGGATGCCAGATTTCTGAGGAACAGTTTTCTGTGCTTTGGGCAAGATCGGATGTTTTGGTGAAATTTGGGGTGGGACTTAAGAACATCTACTTGTTCTTCTCTTATGATTCGGTTGATTACAAGCTTGAGATCACCTCTGAAAATGTTAGCCAGATTGAGCTATATCATCCACGCGGCCAACTTACAAAGTTTCTTCTCATCCAGGTTTGCCCAGCAGTTAAATTTAAATGAAAAACATGGATAACTGTTTTAAGTTCTACTAAAGGTTGAGCATATTTACCAATTGCTAACATTTTTATCTTCCTCACTTCTTTCTCTTACTAGTTAATTGGTGCTCCTCGGATTTTTAAGAAAGCTTCCAGAAGGCAGTGGGTTCGAGGAGTTGATTTCACTCCTACATGCTACATTGGGCAATCTTCTGCTGTATGTTTGGAGCTTCCACCAAGTTGTGAGCTTCCGAATCTATGCAGTAGTTTTGTTCATTATAAAGAAAACGAAGGACCGTTCGTTCTGGAGAGAGGTAACAATTTGTCCTGTAATTTAGATAATTGTCAGCTCTGTCATTTAATTCGGAATTGGTTTCAAACTCCCTTTTGAAATTCTTGTTTGCTTTCAGTAGTTATTAAGCCTTTGTCTTTTCAAGTAATTTATGTAAAGAGAAGTTGTAATGAGTTCCGAGTCATTAGTTTCTATTTGTACTTTGAAACAGCTACAAAATTGAAGCTTCAAAACTTTGAACATAGCATGGAACTTGTCAAGCTGCACTTGGGATGCCTGATTTCTGAGGGACAGTTTTCTGTGCTTTGGACAGCATTGGATGTTTCAGTGAAATTCGGGAAGGAATTTAAAAATATCTACTTATTGTTATCTCTTGATGCTGTTGAATACAAGCTAGAGATCTCCTCTGAAAGTATTCGCCAGATTGAGCTACATCATCCACGTGGCCAATTTCCAAAGTTTCTTCTAATCCAGGTATGCCAGTTAAACTACAGAATTTGTGAATCATGACTTTGCATTTTGCCATGAAATATACAAATAAGATGTTTTCCAATTGCAGTAGATACCTGAATAAGATGTTTTCCATTCACTAGTTCCTACATGATAATCTGATCTCATGTCAAATTTCTCAAACACTATAACTTCATTGCTTCGGCGCAGAGAATTTGAACGTTGTTGAGACAGACTATTGTGTTCCTTATAGCATAGCAGAATTACTATATTATGTCTGGAACTTAGGGCAAATGACTAACATTGTGCTCCGCCTTTCTTCTTTCTCTTGCTAGTTACTTGGTGCCCCTCGGATTTTCAAGAAAGCTTCTCAAAATGGCTGGGTTCGAGAAGTTGATTTCACTCCTTCACGCTGCATTGGGCAATCTTCTGCTGTATGTTTGGAGCTTCCACCTACTTGTGAGCTTCCAAATCTACGCAAGAGTTTTGCTCATTATAAAGAAAATGAAGGGCGGTTGGTTCTGGAGAGCGGCAACACTTTCTCCTGTACTTCAGATCTGGTTCCTATCGTGGGTCCACCCCTTGGCATTAACTTGCCATACAAAATCCTTTTTAAGATCAATTCCTTGGTTCAGCATGGATGTGTTCCTGGGCAAGCACTTGATGTCAATTTTTATAAGCTAGTGGATCCTAGCATAATAAGAACTGAATATATAGAGTGTGCCCTGGACAAGCTGTTTCGGTTAAAAGGGTGCTGCTATGAGCCTGTGAGTTGGCTTACTGAGCAGTACAAAGAGTACATGGCATGCAAGCGAATTCCTCAGTCGCCAGCTATTTCTTTAGATGATGGGATGGTGTATGTGCACAGAGTTCAAGTAACACCATCTAAAGTTTACTTCTGTGGTCCAGAGGCAAATATATCCAATCGTGTTTTACGAAATTATCCTGAAGATGTTGATAATTTCCTTCGTGTTTCTTTCGTGGATGAGGACATGGGTAAGATGCGTTCAGGAGATTTATGTCCACGGACAAATTCTACAACTTCTACAGAAGAGGAAAGGAGAACTGGAGTTTATGAAAGAATACTTTCTACTCTAAGAAATGGCATAGTCATTGGTGAAAAGAAGTTTGAGTTTCTTGCCCATTCGTCGAGTCAATTACGAGAGCATTCGGTGTGGATGTTTGCATCTAGAAGTGAGTTGACTGCACAAGACATCAGAAATTGGATGGGTGATTTCAGTGACATAAAAAATGCAGCAAAACATGCTGCCAGGTTGGGTCAGGCTTTCAGCTCTTCAAGGGAGACTTTTGATGTTGGTGAGGATGAAATTGAATTCATTCCTGATGTAGAAACAGAAAGAGGTGGAGTTAAATATTGTTTTTCTGATGGAATTGGGAAGATATCTGCGGAGTTTGCTGGAAGAGTGACAAGCAAGTGCGGCAAAAGTACTACTCCATCCGCCTTTCAAATTCGACTTGGTGGCTATAAAGGTGTTGTGGCAGTTGATCCTACATTGTCAAAGAAGTTGGCACTGCGAGATAGCATGTGCAAGTACCAATCCAACAACACAAAACTAGATGTTCTGGCATGGAGCAGGTACCAACCTTGTTTCCTTAATCGTCAACTGATCACCCTTTTGTCCACCCTCGGAGTCCCCGATCATGTTTTCATGAAAAAGCAAAACGAGGCTTTGAAACAATTGGAAGGTGTTTTGACTGACCCATCAAGAGCACTGGAAGCACTTGAAATGATATTCCAAGGAGAGGTCACCAACGTTTTAAAGGAAATGCTTGCGTGTGGTTACGAGCCAGATGCAGAACCATTTATGTCATTGATGCTACAAGCATTCTGTGCATCCAAGCTTGTGGAGTTGCGGACCAAGACGAGGATATTTGTTCCAAATGGAAGATCCTTGATGGGATGCCTAGATGAAACCGGGACATTGGAATATGGTGAGGTATTTGTGCAGTGTTCTCAACGTGCCGTCTTCGGTGGCAATAGCAATAGCAGCGCTACTTCAAGCGAAGACAATTTCATTGTTGAGGAAAACGTAGTGGTTGCTAAAAACCCCTGTTTACATCCAGGAGATGTTCTTGTTCTTAGGGCTGTGAACGTGCCGGCCTTGCACCACATGGTGGATTGTGTAGTCTTCCCTCAAAAAGGAAACCGGTAAGTAACTAAATTTGTTTCATATTGCACCTGCATATTAGTGTTTCTCTATTCACATACTGACTATGTTTCTTTCCTTGTATTAGGCCTCATCCGAATGAATGCTCTGGAAGTGACTTGGACGGAGATTGTTACTTTGTCAGTTGGGACCCTGATCTAACTCCTCCTTGGCAAGTTCAACCTATGAATTATACCCCAGCACCAACTATTGAATTGGATCATGTTGTGACAATGGAGGTATTTCTCAATTCATCAAGTGAAATGTATTCAATGATATTTGAAAGATATATACTTCGCTTGTTGAATCTTGTCTCTGCCTTATTCATTGCGTTCTGTTGTGTTTGTTACAGGAGGTTACAGAGTCATTTACCAACTACATAGTGAACGACAACTTGGGGATCATTTGTAATGCACATACTGTCTTTGCAGACACACAGCGACAGAAGGCTGCCAGTGCTCCATGTATCAAGCTCGCCGAGCTCAGCTCGCATGCTGTTGACTCTCCAAAAACTGGTGTGGTAGTGGAAGTGCCACGCTGTCTACGTATCCACAAATACCCAGATTTCATGGAGAAGGTTGACAAACTCACCTACGAGTCAAAACGTGTGATTGGGAGGCTTTTCCGACAGGTGAAACGTGTTGAGCTCGCATCAGATTCACCTTCAAACTCAGGCTCAATTAAATCCTTCACCATGGAAGTTGCTATGAAGTTTTATGACCCCGATATGGTGGTAGATGGATTTGAAGACTACGTCAAAGATGCCATCAATTACAAAAATGAGTATGACTACAAGCTGGGAAACCTGATGGATTACTACGGCTACAAAACTGAAGCCGAAATACTAAGTGGGAGCATCACTGCAGTATCAAAAAATTTCAACAGGGGAAAAGACTTGGAGTCGATTGATTATGCTATAAAGGCACTGAGAAAGGAAGCCAGGACCTGGTTTGATGAGAAGCTGGGAATGCAGTCGGATATGAAGCCTGATATCAATGATGTAGAATCAGCAAAAGCATCAGCTTGGTACCATGTTACATATTAATTATCCTGATTACTGGGGTCGCTGCAACAAGGGAATGGAAAGAGATCATTTCCTGAGCTTTCCATGGTGTGTGTTTGACAAGCTCATCCAGATCAAGAGGAGAAACTCTTCACTTAAGTAATCATTGAAGCGCCATGACACTTGACAAAGTCTGCATTGGGAGTATGTTGGAAAATCGAAAGATGTTCTTAGCTAGCTGTTTGTGTTTTCCCTTAGAACTAAGTACATAAATATGATTTGTAATGTTTTCTTTAAGCTATTGAAGTGTGTATGTAAGTAATTTAGTTTATTAGAATTGCTTTCTTACTGATTGTAATTGGATACCCTGTCTGTCATCACTAGTCCTTGTAATTAGCTTCATTGTTTCTATATTTCCATATTCACAATCCTGTAAACACTATATATATAAATATTTTTGTTTGTTTTTTGTTTTTTTTTTCTTCCTTCCCCATCCCTGTCAACCCTCCCCACTTCTCCCTCATCTTGACCAACCCCACCGCCCCACCATCACACACCCAAACCCCACATCCTATTTCACTCTTTCATTTACACTGATGCTCAAATATTCAGAATCATGAATCAGATACAACAAGGGCGTTTAAGAAATATTTTAAAATATTTTCCTACTACATTTCTGTGTACATGTTTATTTTCATCAACATTTACAACTCAGAAAACCTCTTAAAATTCAGAATTACAGACAAATTAAAAAGAAATTATAAATGTAGGTTTTCACATAACCAAAAGATAATGATCAATAGATGATAAAAAAGTATGATAGCATATAACCATCCAACGTGCATACAGTAATATATATTCATTCAATTATGTTTTATGCCTGTATTGTAATGGTACAAATCAGTCATCATGATCAGCAGTCAATAGCATAGATGACGATGGGTGAAGTGGGCTATGTTGGTAATCAGAAAAATCCCAGGAAATCTAGTAAATATACCCCCAAAATGCAACAAAATCTGAACAAAACAGACTGACGAACTGTTCAGTAAGAAATTGAATAGTTACGCTAAAATGAAATTGAACAATTGCCCTTGGAATGAAATTGAATAATTACCCTAAAATGAAATTGAATAATTACCCTAAGATGATGAACGAACACTAACCCTAAGATAAAGGTTCTGGGGCTTCATACTTTGAATCGCATCCTTAATGGCCTAGCCGTTCGTTCCTGAAGGTAACCAATCCGGACGGAGGACCAGGACCTGCCGGCGTCACTCACAGTCATTGATGATCTTCGATTCTACGATCTCACCCAAGGGAGAAAAATCCCCCGCCTGTGAAACATTGTCGGCGTCAGGCGATCCCGGTTAATAATAATCGGAACCCAATCTCGGTGCCGAGTATCGCCGCGAGGATATACTCATTTTTACTTTTCTTAAACTACGCATAGCCGAGCGGCTATATGGAGGCCCCCGCTAGCGCCAAGCGATTTGGCCCACGTGTCAATAAACGTATAGCCGCGCGGCTACACTATTTATCAAAACAGCAAAAAAATCAGATCCTCATAAAGCCGACCGGCTATACTCATTTTTAAAAACAAATACCGGGTCAAGCCGAGCAGCTATACTATTTAATTAAAAAAAGACAAAAAAGATAGGGCCCGCCTAGCGATTCGGAGCCACGTGTCCAAAACAGTACAGCCGCGCAGCTATACTATTTTTATTATTAAAAAACCCATACGTACAGCCACTCGGCTATACTAAAAAGACCCCAGTACAGCCGATCGGCTGTACTCATTTATTTGTTTTTAATTCCAAGTATAGCCGCACGGTCAGACTATTTGTAAATAAAAAGGCGCCTAGAGCCCAGCTAATGATTCGGCGCCACGGGTTCAAAAAGCGACCCCAAGTAAAGCCGCCCTGCTATACTCAATTTTGAAAAAATCCGAGTACCGCCGCACGGCCGGACTTTTTTTTTTTTCAAAAAGAGGATCCGCCTCGCGCCTAGCGCCCGTCTAGCAATTTAGTGTCATGTGTCAAAAAACGTATAGCCACGTGGCTATACGATTTTTATTATAAAAAAACGTAGTATAGCCGGGCGGCTATACGCTTTAAGTATTATATGTAAAAATGAGTATAGCCGTGCGGCTACACTACTAATTAAAAAAAATTAAAAAAAAAGGACCCGTCTAGTTGCATTAGTTTATATTTTATAGATATTAATTTGCTAGTTTCGACATCTCCAAAGCAGATGTTGAAAAAATCAATTTGAGAGTTCAATTTTGTTTTTCTTCTTTTTTTTGTGGGAATGTTCGCCTTTAGTCTACCTCGTTCTCTCAAGTAATACTAAATTATGTTATTGCACAAATTATTGTTGAGTTTGAGTGTTCTTGGTAATTTCTTCACATTTCAAACAACACTTTACATGAAGAATACTACCACCTCGCTTACTACTATACTCATGAATCTTTGTTTGAAATTGTTCTTATGGTTAGCAAGGAGATTGCAAAATCACCATCTTGCATTTTTGTTACAATAAGTAAGAAATAATCTTTGCCTCTCACATTCTTTCATAGTTAGTAAAACATGGAATGAGAAAAATATGAATAAAATACGTACGTGTTTTATTAGGAAATATTTTGACAAATTACAAATGATAAGTTCAGCCACTACATAATATTTTAATATGATTATTAATTGTTTTTAATATACATTATTTTTATTCAATAATATGCTAAAATTATGTGTATAATACGTGAATTTTGTGTGTATTATTGAAAATTTTGTAAAAAAATAAGTGTATTAAACATGAAAAATACTTATGTATGTGTACCATTCGAGTATTAAACGTGAAAATGCTAAATTATTTATATGGGTAATAACTCTGTAAACGTAATAACTTAAAAGGGGACAATAAAGACTCAGGTAATGGCCTAATAGTAATAGATAATATTCTAAACTACTCTTATAGATAAACAAAAATTTGGAAAAAACAATTTTTTTTTTTTTTTATAAAAAAAAAAATCACAGTATGTATGTAAAGAGTATAGCCTCACGACTGTACTATTTATTCATATAAAAATAAAAATAAAAATTTGACTCAGTAAAGCCACACTGACGCATTTAAAATTCAAGTATAGCCACGCTATCGATTTATAAAAAATAATTATAAAAGAGAGGACCCGCCTAGCGATTCAGTGCCACGTATCAAAAGAGGTATAGCAGCGTAACTATACTATTTATATATATATATATAACTAAAAATGAGGAAGGAAATGGAGAGCACTTGACAGTTCTAGTTGGTAAATTGGTAGTAAGTGGTACATGCATAGGTCGTTTGGTATGACCAACTGCCATGGACTGAATTAAATCCTAGAACTGTCTAATTTGCCTAAGTTGCATTAAGTATTGACCTGCGTTTGGTGCCACGTCGGACTAAGAAGCTAGATTGTAAAAATATTGAAGACCTATATTTGGTGATGTGTTGGACTAAAAAATAATTATTGTAATACTTAGATTTAAAACAATAATAAAAATAAAAGAACTAAATTTTTGAATTTTTTAAAGGCTAAAATTATCTTAAACAAAAAATAAAAAATCATCATATTCAAACCCAACCCAACCCAACTCAACCTCCTTATTTTTTTAATCTTTTTTTTCTCTCTCTATTTTCTTTTTCTTTAATAAGAACCTACCCATTCTTTTTATCTTCTCCCCTTTTGACTCTGTTTTATTCAATCAAGAAAGCCTTAGGCAAAGGCTTCAGCAAATACATTCTCCCACACACGTCCTCTTCGATCTTGTCCAGCCAATGATTTTGGTTTGTTTGGTTGTAGAAATTAGGTAACCTTGTTGACACACTGTCTAACCTCACTTGGGTGGGCCTCTAATGGGCTGCCACGTCTGCAGCCCAAGGATAGAAGTCAGTGGTTGTTCTCCTACAAAAGGGACTCTTTCCTTTTGCTGGAAGGGGGA